>NW_027509130.1:6600000-6627500 GCF_051911475.1 Siphateles boraxobius | reverse complement strand
TCACAGAGTGAACGAGTGAAAGTGTGTGTGTCAGATTCACAGAGTGAAGGAGTGAAAGTGTGTGTGTCAGATTCACAGAGTGAACGAGCGAAAGTGTGTGTGTCAGAAAGTGTGTGTTTCAGATTTACTGAGTGAACGAGTGAAACTGTGTGTGTCAGATTCACTGATCATCTCAGCATTCATGACTCTAATAATATATATATATATTCAGATCTGAAGGTATTAGTAGATATAATGCAGAATGATCTTTTCATTTGATTTCATAATAGTTTTTATTAGATACATGAAGGGTTTTTGAAGGTTATTAAATGACATCATTGCTGTTATTGATAATATATGTTTATATTAAACTCTCACAGTCACATGATGATTTGTTCAGTTCTTCTGCTTTTATTGTTGATTTTATTGTTTGTTGTAAATTGTGTCATTATAATTATTGAAAACTAAATCAAATAAGATCTTAATAAGTGAAAATGTTTCTCCTGTAGTTTTAGTTACAGAAATTGGAAAGAAAAGTGGACGGATAATTGAAATATTTGGCCTTGTGTCTGATATGATCATTGAAATTCTTCCTACTTTACAATTCATGATCCTGTTCTACACGTTTGCATCTGGAGCAGGAGGTGATTCATATTAATATTCATATTCATAACGATTTGAGTTCATCTGGGTTCATATTATTGATAGTTCAACACATTTGAACATTAGTGTCACTTTAAAACACTCATTATTCACTGATGTTCATTATGATTTATTGTAATCTTACATGTGTTGATGTCTTTAATATACAAGACATCAATAAACATTAATATAATTTCTCTCCTGTTTTTTAGGATTCATCATTATTGTCATTTTACCAGTGTTTATGATGATGACAAATGACAGATGGTTTGATAGATGCTATGTGAGGCTCGACTGTGAGTATTTGATGAATCTCTCTGTTTAACTGTATTAATATCTCAGTTATATTTCTGACCATCAGTGATGAGAGAAACACGTTACAGTGGATCTGAACTAATTCACTGAAACAAACTGATGTAACGTGTTTTATCTTAGATTCCTGTAATCAGTGACACTGAATCCTCTTACTTCATTACTTGTGTTACACACTATTCTGCCAGTTTTAAATTTGAATTTTGACAGTTGGAGTTTGAACAGTTTTGTCTCATTTGAACATGATGATCATCAGCTGATGTAAATCTATAGGATTTTTCAGAATTTTGATTGCCTTTTTTTTTTAAACCACGATGAGATCACACACACACATGCACACATGCACGCACGCACACACACACACACACAAGGAAGGGGATGTAATGAACCATGAGTACAAACAACACACACATCAGAAGAGTTTCAGAAGAGAGTTGTTGTTGTAATTGTGTTGTAAAAAATGACCCTCTGCAGTGCAGCTCTTTCAGCCGTTGAACCGTTTCCATACCAGACTATAATGCGATACGTTAATACGTTTTCTACCGTGCAATTCTGGCAGAGAGACGGGACTTCCTCAAATTTCTGAACAAGGGCAACAATGTTAACGGTCCACTTGAGGTCCTCACTGGTGAACTGGTATAGACGAATCCGGCGAAACTACCGGAAGTAAGCGTTGAAGTAAGCACATTGAGTGATGTGATGTGACACACTAGTTCACTTTCTGTTAATTTATTTAAGTGTAGACAAAGCTTTCATGCAGAATCTGGGTGCTTGCTGTGTGAAAAATCAATCGATAAACGCATATGGCAAAGGAATTTAAACTCGCTTCAGCGCGTATTTATGTGGGAGGCGCGTGCACGCGAAGGGGAGTACGATTTGTCTGGGAGTCGGAATTCGGTAGGCCTACAACACCTGTTTTAATACCAAAAAAACTCATGTTTTTTTTTTATACACTACGCTGAACGGTCGGTTAAGTAAGTGAGTGCCATTGACGGAAGCAGTGACCGGAAGTGGTCCAGCTCACCGCAGACAACCCAGAAATTCTATTTCCGTTGTTATGCAACTAGCCCATTCAACCAGGCCATGTAATAATCTACGAATAGCATCCTTATTATGTATCCTTCTGCTCCAGGTGTTTCAGTGCAGTATAGAGAGTATTTATTGCATCCTCTGCCGATCTATCTGACCTGTATGCATGTTGATGAGGGTCTAAAGTGGGAGGAAGTGCAGATTTAATGTGTCCCAGAATGAGTCTTTCAAAATGCTTAGATATGATAGGTGTAAGTGCTGTTGGCCTGTAGTCACTCAGGGAAGTGATGTTGGACTGCTTTGGCACTGGGATGATGATAGCAGTTTTCAGGCAGTCTGGTACGACAGTATGAGCAAGTGAGAGATTAAAAATGTCTGTGAAAACCCCTGCAAGCTAATGGACACAATCCCGGAGGATCCTGCCTGGGATCCCATCCGGTCCAGCAGCCTTCTTGGCATTCACAGTTTTTAAAACTGGCGTGAGCTCATGTGTTTGGAGGGTAAGCGTGCTGTCAGCATAGTTGCATTGTCCGGTCCTCTCTCAAATCGGGCAAAGAAGCAATTTAATTCCTCCGCCAACATGGCGCTGCATGCTGTCAGCGGTTCTCCCTGAAGTGGGTTATATGATGCACACCCTGCCACATGTGTGTCGTGTCCCTAAAAGTAAAGTGCTCCTCAATCTTCTCCTTGAATGCGGCTTTGGCTGATTTGATCCCTCTCTCTCGAGGTTGTGTCTGGAAGAACTGTACAGTTCTTTATTACCAGATCTGAAGCAGCATCACGGTCTCTCAGAAGAAGTTGGACGGCTTCTTATTT
Organism: Siphateles boraxobius; assembly: GCF_051911475.1. Lineage (NCBI taxonomy): Eukaryota > Metazoa > Chordata > Actinopteri > Cypriniformes > Leuciscidae > Siphateles > Siphateles boraxobius. Next base: position 6,624,722 of record NW_027509130.1, on the reverse strand, counting down.
GTGTAGAATAAGTTGCATTTGTTGATTGTTACACTTTCCACGCAGCATCTGATATAAAAAAGCACAGTAGATGTGTATTCGTCTAGATCCTGAGTTGAAAACAGACTCAATCAGTGTTTAGAAAGCAGTCCTGCAGCCGTGAGGATGCTCCCCGTCCAGGTTTCAGACGTTTTACTAACAGTTTGCTGTCTCTTAATGATGGGGCCGTGTGCTGGAGTTAAAGAAAGTGACAGGTGAAGAAGAACTGAAACCTCTGTTGTGTTTTCAAGTGTTCAGCTCATAAATATTAATCTGTAAATGGATTTACTGTTTTTGAGTAACTTCACCATCACTGATGATCAGATCAATAATATCCAGGATTCATGAATCTGTCAATAACAGTCTTGATTTCTGACTCTCTGATGCTGTGAATCTCCAGGAGAAATGATTCATTTGATTCTTCAGAGGATTTGAATCATGATGATCAGAGTTCAGATGTTTCTCTGTTTTCTGATCATCTTCACATTGAGTGTTTATTCAGTTTAACCGGATCAGCTTTATTTCTCATTCATGAAAACATTCTCACACTCTCGTCTTTTTCAGGTTCGGATTCAGCCATAAGCACAGTGATGATAATCTTCACATTAGTGATGAATGCAGTGATGATCGGTGTTTACATAATGACACTGGAGAAAACAACAGGTATGATAATATTTTAATAATGTTTGGAATTACAACGCATCATTGATCAAGCAAAAATAAGTTTATTTTACAAAGTGTTTTCATGGTAAAGTTCATTAGCTTGTCATTATATGTTGGAGTCGTGACACAGAGGGTTGATCACATGATCAGGATAAATAAAGTTTGATCTCTCTCTCTCTCTATTTCTCTCTCTCTCTCCATCTCTCTCTCTCTATCGCTCTCTCCATTTCTCTCTCTCTCTCTCTCTCTCTCTCTCTCTCTCCATCTCTCTCTCTCTCTATTTCTCTCTCTTCATTTCTCTCTCTCTATTTCTCTCTCTCTCCATTTCTCTCTCTCTCTATTTCTCTCTCTCTCCATTTCTCTCTCTCTGTCCATTTCTCTCTCTCCATCTCTCTCTCTCTATTTCTCTCTCTCCATCTCTCTCTCTATTTCTCTCTCTCTCTCCATTTCTCTCTCTCTCTCTATTTCTCTCTCTCTCTCTCCATTTCTCTCTCTCTCTCTATCTCTCTCTCTCTCTCTCGTTTCCGGTGTGAGTGTGAGTGTGAGCGTGAGGAGCGTCGTGAGTGTGGAGCGTCGTGAGTTTTTTTTCTCTCTTTCTCTTTGTTTTTCTTTTCTTTTTTTCTTATTTATCATTTTATTTATTTATTTTTGGATTGGTTAAGTTTGTTTGTTTTTTGGGGTCGCGTGGGGTTTTTCCCCATGGCGGACTCACGAATTGGTGTTCTAAAGAATCTCACGCGGCGTCACAGTGTTAAAGTGGCGTCCGCGGTGAGTGTTGAAGATTGTTGTTTGGCAATGGGAGAAGTTGTTGGGCATGACAATATTTTGTCGGCGTCGAAAATGAATAGTGCTGTTGTGGTCTTTTTGAAGTCGGTTGAGAAGGCAAACGAATTAGTGGAAAAGGGAATTGTTATAAATAATCTCTTCACACCTGTTCTACCTCTTTCAACACCCTCAAAAAAAGTAACATTGTCTAATATTCCACCTTTTGTTTCTGATGATACTTTGGTTAAGATCTTGTCCCGTTATGGAAAGCTGGTTTCACCGATCAAGAAAATCCTCATTGGTACTGCTTCACCACTGTTAAAACATGTAGTTTTTTAGAAGATTTGCCTACATGATTTTGAAAGACAGCGAAGAACTGGACTTGACTTTTAGCATTAAGGTTGACACTTTTGATTATGTTTTCTATGCTACAACTGATAAGATGAAGTGCTTTAACTGTGGTGGGGTAGGCCATCTGATTCGGACTTGCCCCAAAAGGAATAAAGATCATTCAACGACTGATGTGCAAAGCATGATGGAGGCTATTCTAAATAGTGATGTTGAGGAAAGGGTTGAAGCAGGGCCTTCTAATGTGAAAAATGTGACTGTTGTAGAGAATAATGGGTTTTCTGAGGCTCAGAATGTAGTTTCTGATGATATCACTGGACCAGTAGTGTCTTTGCAGGAAGGTGAGTTGAATGCTACTGTGAGTGTAGGAGTCAGCGATGTCATTACTGAGTCAGTTTTGACAAAGGATAAAAGCAATGTGAAGTGTCAATCATTCGAACTGTGTGATGATGTTGATCTAGAATCAGATACAACTGGGTTTAAAATTCCAGGTAAAAGGAAAAGTTCAAGTGAATTTGAAAGTGTTAAAAAGAAAAAAACAAATGTAGTTGATGATGATGACCAAGAAGGGATGGAAAGTGGCAATGAGTCTTCGGATTCAAATTTCAGTTTTTCTCAAAGAGCTTCATCCAGTCGTGATTATGAGTCAGAAGACATTAAAATATTCCTCAAAGCAACGAAAAATAAGAGAGGAGTACGTGTCTGTGAATATTTTCCAGACATCAAACAATTTGTTGACAAAACAAAAATGTTTATGGCGGAAAGCTTATTTACAAACAAGGAAATCTATCGGTTAAAGAAAATTGTAAGAATTTTAAACCCTGATCTTGTAAATGATAATAGCTAAAAAGCCAAACGTCACACATGGGTTTCTAGTTTTGTTTTTATCAGCTTCCGCTTGTTTTTTATTTTCTTCTTTTCTTTTAAAAATGAATGAAATTAATATTGCTTCCTTGAATATTAATGGAGCAAGAGATATTAAGAAAAGAATGGGAATTTGTGCAACAAAATAAGTTAAATGTGGTGATGCTGCAAGAAACTCATAGTGATCTAAAAAATGCTTCTGATTGGGCTAGAGAGTGGGATGGTCTTTCGTTTTTAAGTCATAATACTTCACTTAGTGGTGGAATAGCCATTCTTTTTGCGAAGAATTTTAACCCACATTCTTTTCAAGTAGAAGAAATAGTAAAAGGTAGACTTTTAAAAGTAAGAGCAAACTATGACAAGAATGTTATTGATTTTATTTGTGTGTACTGTCCGGTTCCGCAATAGAGAGAATGGTGTTTTAAATATATTGTGTTCCAGTGGCGTAGACAGGGGAGGGGCCATGGGGGCACTGGCCCCTCCTGAAAACTGATTGGCCCCCCAGTGTGCCCCCACCCTTCTACTTGTCTGTCACTCAAAAATTCAAATCATAATCTTTCAGCTTGTAGTAGTAGAATAATTAATGATTCCGCGTCGCGATGCTTCTCAACGAGGACCAAGAATAGCGAGCTGTTTTCCAACGGAAAAAAGCCACACGGTAAGTTGATCTATTTTATACAGCTTATTTTTTTTCGATAAGCGAGTTGTTGCAATGCTAGAGTTTGGTACCGTCTTTCAGTGTTAGGACAGACCAGGCTCGATGTATTCTCTTAGAGCAGACCAAGATAATGCTAATCACTGTATATACCCGAATATAAGACGAGGTTTTTGTCCTAAAAATAGGCTGAAAAATGGGTGGTCGTCTTATATCAGGGTTCCTGCGGATCCTTAAAAAGTCTTAAATTAGATTTTTAAAATATAAGGCCATATAAAGTCTTATTTTTACTTATGAAAGGTCTTAAATTTTAGATGACACTTCGACTTAGACATATCTAAATGTTTTCCAAATTAAAAATATCTAATTAGCATAGTATTATTTTTTTTTATTCTATATTTGTGGAATTGCTTGTTCACGTGACAATTCGCATCACATTCGCGGCAGAATAACGTCTGTCTCCTGCACGCGAGAGGAGAGAAGAAGAAAGTTGGCAAATGTCAGTTCAGTCGTAAGTTCATTCTTTATGTGCGTAAGGGTGTGCGATGTGTATTGTCTATTATGATATTGTAATCATTGTTTTAACGATGTACGAGGCACTGTGAGCTGACATCGCGTTTGTCTCTCGTGCTTTCACTGCGTAATGTGTGCAGTTATAGGTATGTCCCCAAATTAGTTTTTGTCTTATATTTATATCATATTATGTTCTTATATTAGAATATCACATCAGTAAGAGTGCCGTTTTCCCTTGCACAACTGTAATACTGATTTTATACAATAGTTAAATTAAAAATAAATTAACATTGTGAGTTACTTTTTAGACACAATATTGTCAAAATTGTTTGTTTTCGCTTTATTTCACCGACTAGAATTTCAAAATGAAACCGTAGCAGAGTCTCAATGCAACAGACAGCGATGATTTCTTGCCTGAAATCCGCGTTTTGAACGAGTCATTTTAACGATTCAATGATCAATCACTTGCTTCTTTACCGAATGAATCAGCCGTTTGAACGAATCGGTTGAATGAATGACTCCCTCAACTCGCTTATTAAGACAGGGACTTAATAGGGTATCACTGTTTATTGCTGATTTTAAAGCTTACTGAACTTGAAATGATTTGGATATCTACAGTTCTACATAAATACACAACATAAGAATGGCCCCTCTGTAAGAATTGTGGCCCCTCTTGTGCCCCCCCCCCCCCCCCCCCCGTTGAAAAAATTCTAGAATCGCCCCTGTTCTGTTCTGTATTACAAAAATGTAATCAAGAAGACTTTTTGTTTTTGGGAGGTGATTTTAACTGCACTGAATCTAATCTAGACAGGAATCATTTAGAACCTCATATACCTTACCATATAAGGGCATGCAAAAACAGTATACTTGGACTCATGTGCGTGATAGAATTATTTCTATGGCAAGATTTGACCGATTTTACATTTTCAAACACCATTATAATATTATAAGGAATTGTCACATTGTACCTGTTAGTTTTTCTGACCATTGTATGGTAAAATGTTTAGTTTTTATAAACCTTTTAAAACCTCAAAGTGCGTATTGGCAATTCAACACTGCCTTATTAAGTTACACACATTTTAAAGAGTGTTTTAATTTTTTTGGGGAGGATTTTAAAACTAAGAAAGGTTTGTATAACTCTGTACAACAATGGTGGGATGTAGGAAAAGCCCAAATTAAGCAACTTTGTTTACAGTTTACCCGAAACATCACAACAGAGACTAATTTTAGAATGACTATCTTGGAGGCTGATATTTTAAAACTCCAAGAATTGGCAAGAGTCTACTGGTACAAGAGGTTTCTTAGATTTAATTTTAGATAAAAAAACACAATTGGCTGATCTACTTGGTTCCAGGACACAGTCAGGTCGAGATTTCAAAATATGAATCAAATGGATGCTTCAACTAAATTCTTTTTTAATTTAGAAAAAAAGAATGGTCAAAGTAGAACAAATCATGTTTTACGATCTGAATCTGGAATTCTTTTGAAAGATCCTTCGGATATTCGCCAGAGGGCAGTTGGTTTTTATGAGATTTTATATAAAAGTGAAGTTGCTGTAGAGCTAGAAAATGAGGGTAAGTTCTTCTTTGAAAACTTACCTCAGGTGCCTGAAAGCATAAACACTGGAATTTCTGGCCCTCTGAGTATGAGTGAGCTACAGAAGGCATTTCAAGGGATGGTGTCTGGAAAAACACCAGGAATCGATGGTATACCAGTGGACTTTTACAAGTCTTTTTGGTCAACAATAGGAGATGATCTCCTAGAAGTGTTGAATACCAGTCTGGCAAGGGGTAAACTGCCTCAAAGTTGCCAAAGAGCTGTGTTGACCCTCCTACCGAAAAAAGGAGATCTTGGAGACATAAAGTGTTGGCGTCCAGTTTCTTTGCTCTGCAGCGACTACAAGCTTTTATCGAAGGTCTTAGCTAACAGACTGGCTAATTTAATGGACAGTGTTATTCATCCTGATCAAACCTACTGTGTCCCAGGTAGATCAATATTTGACAACATTTCTTTTATTCGTGATCTTATTGAAGTCTCCAAGATGCTAAACCTAAATTGTGGTTTTATTTCGTTAGATCAAGAGAAAGCTTTTGATCGGATAGAACATTGTTTTTTATGGAAGGTTTTAAATGCATTTGGCTTTAGTGAGAGTTTTATTAACTACATTAAAGTCCTTTATAATGATGTGGAGAGTATTTTAAAGGTCAATGGTGGTTTATGTACTCCTTTTACAGTTTTTAGAGGCATAAGACAGGGTTGTGCATTATCTGGTTTGTTATATTCTTTAGCAATTGAGCCTTTGTTAAATCAGATAAGGTGTAAACTTCAAGGTGTAATTTTACCAGAATGTAGGAATAAATTCATAGTGTCGACATATGCAGATGATGTGACTGAGACGATTCGTTGCTATGATACAGATTATCCGCAGCACAGTTTACTTGTAACTGATTTCGTAGATAATTTGTTTCATACTAAAAAAAAAATGTTTCATCCATTTTGTTCGGTTAGCTCTGCTGGTTGATGTCGTTGTACAGAAAGAATGTTGTGACAGTTGGTCAGTGTGGTATTTGTCCCGCCCCTCCACACCTCTACTGTGATTGGACGGCTGTGTAAAAAGTGACAGTGATGAGCGCAGCGTTTTACCCAAAGTTGAACATTTTTCAACTCTCGCGACCAGTAAAAAACGCCGGGCGCTCAGTGCTTGAGCGTTAAATACACGCTCAGCGCCTCGCTATGCTCATGGCCTTTAAAAAACGCGGCGCTCCCATTGAAAACAATTAGAATTTTACGCCAGGTGCGTGAAAAAACGCTTTGGTGGACACACGGCCTCAGGCTTTGTTAAATTTGTTGAAAGCTTTTAAAAAAATATCTTCTGCTAATATAAACTGGGGAAAAAGTGAAGCTTTTTTAATAGGGGATTGGAAACATGATAAACCAAAACTTCCTATGGGCCTGGAGTGGGGAAAAATTGGTTTTAAATATTTAGGAGTTTTTATTGGAGATGAAGTAGTTACACAAAAAAATTGGGAGGGTATAATTGAGAAAGTTAAAGGTCGACTTGGGAAATGGAAATGGCTGATTCCAAAAATGTCATTTAGAGGGTGAGTTTTAATTGCTAATAATTTGGTGGCTTCTTCGCTGTGGCACAAGTTTGCTTGTCTAGATCCCCCGTTAACTTTGTTAACAAAACTACAGGCACTGCTCTTTTTGGGATAAGCTGCATTGGATCCCGCAAAGTGTCTTATTTCTGTCCAAAGAAGAAGGTGGTCAGGGACTGATACATCTACAAAGTAGAATAACTGCTTTTAGATTACAATTTGTGCAAAGACTTTTAACTGTTTCAGATGTTTTTAATTGGAATGCTGTAGCAAGATTGATTTTGAATAGGTTGGGTAAATTTAATTTGGGCAGGACAATTTTTTTGATGGATCCACTGAAATGAAGTTTTCCTACATTACCTGTTTTTTATAAGAATGTTTTTAAAGTGTGAAATCTTTTTACTTTTCAAAAAGTGGAGGACTCAAAATCTCTTTACTGGTTATTAGAAGAACCTTTAATCCATGGGAAGCGTTTGGACTTAACAAACAATTTTTTTTCCTTCCCGGACTAAACAAAACACTTATTGACAACAAAATAGTGACTCTTGGCCGTTTGCTGGAAGTAGCTGGACTTGATTTTAAAAACAAGGAAGCAACATCTCGACGTCTTGGAATCAATTCTACTCGTGTTATAGGTCAACTTCGTCAGAAATGGGAATCTGCTTTAAGTGATCAAGAGAGACTTTTGTTATTGGATTATAAAAACGAATTGTGTAATCCAGACTCAGAAGAGTGTTTCCCAGATTTGAGGTTTGCTCTTAAATTGGATGGGTGCTCTGGTTGTTATATTGAACAAGCTGATTCTTTTTAGTGTTGATTTTTTTTCCTGTGACAGAAAGCTTTTGTATAAATATTGTGTAATTGTTTTTAACAAGGTAAAGTTAAATAATAGGATAGATACACCTTGGCGTGGTTTTTTCAAGTTGAATGAAGACAAAAAAACAGAATGGAGAGTTTTTTACAAACCGCCATTGACCAAAAAGACAGGAGATCTACAATGGAGAATTGTTCATGGTGTTATTGCAGTCAATGCTTTTACTTCTGTTTTAAATCCTGAAAGCACTGTTAAGTGTCCTTTTTGTGATGACAGAGAAACTATTTTTCATGCTTTTTTAAACTGCTATAGACTCGAACCATTGTTTGCTGTTTTAAAAGATGTTTTTAAAAAATGCAATGAGGTATTCTCACAAGAGATTTTTATTTTAGGATGTAAATATGTCTTAAAGAAAAAGGTTGTGTGTCAACTGGCTTAATTTTGTGGTGGGACAAGCAAAATTGGCCATCTATTTGAGCAGGAGAAAAAAAAACTGAACAGGATGTAGTACTAGAGCCCGACCGATATATCGGCGGGCCGATATTATCGGCCGATTTTAGGCATTTTCCTAACTATCGGTATCGGCATTTATAATGGCCGATAAATGAATATTTTAAAAAATGCGGGTACGGTGATTCATGTAAGGGTGGCGCTGCCAATAAAGCACCTAAAAGCTGTCACAAGAACTGGCAAAAATAATGATTATGAATACAACAAATATAGCAAGGAGACATTTTAATTGTTTATTAATAAACAAGTGTTTTCAGTCAGTGTCAGCCAAAGATGAAGTTGACGATGCTGACTCGCGATCTTCAGTGAGCGCGCGCCAGAGAGAAATGCACATTTCATACGATTACATGAGTCTGTCTGTCTTTCTTTATGAATTGTTCTGTTTAAAAGTAGACATTTCAATATAGATATATTTCAATTCTCAGGTCTATACGCTGAGTTTCGGTTCATGAGACGAGCTCCAGTTCACCCGCAGGCGCCTCCGTGTCGAGATTATCTATCGTCTGCTAAATTTACTTCTTATAAATTAAATCCAGGCAAATGGCTGATGAAACATTGATTAAAATTAAGATACAATTAATACAAAACGAAATTCACTTTGAAACGAAAGGTTTTGTGCTTTCTGTTTGATGTCTATGTGAAAGTTTCAAAGCATTAGTGCCGCTTTCAGAGCGCTCACGTCCGTAGTGCTGAACTGTCGCGTCTGTAACATTGTTTTTTCCTCATAAATGCAAACACGAAAAATAAAATAAAATAAAATAAAATGAATATTTTATGTAGCCTGTGGAGACTGAGAGCCAACCCTTCTTCATCCGGTGGGTAGTAGCCTACTTGTGATTTGCGCAGTGTAATTCACAGAATTGATTTCTCTGCTACAAGCCTCTGTCACGTATTGTGTGAGCTTGTGACTATTGCAAGCGCGCAGCTGAGAAGTCCTGATTATATTGTCTGCTATATTTAGGCCTTCTTCTTATTTATTAAGGCAATTGGTTGATGAAAAATTGATTAAAATGCGTGGCGCGAGCGATCTCCGACAGTAAACTGATTCTGCTTTGTCTCGGGTAAACAGCTGTTGCGACGCGAGCAGTAACGGCCGCGTCCGGTGTAGACACAGTGTTAAAGCTCATTCTGCCTGATAACGCTACGTTACAACATCAAGCAATATTCCAAAAATGTATATAATTATAACACTTTATATAGGGCCATTTTGCATTAAGAGTAGCCTAGTTTCACGTTTAGTACATTTTGCTTACTAATTATTTAAAATAGTATAAAAGTACTGTACATATGTAATTAAAAACGTTTTCATTATGATATTATTCATTTTACTTTAGTAAAAAGATCTGAGTTCTTCCTCCACTGGTAGAGATTAGAGGAATTAAGAGTAAAAATAGAAGATAATAAGGTTTTGTCAGTGACACTTTTTATATATTTATTGATACAAGTTATGACTAAATTAAAAGACAAAGTCGTCGTTAGTGAAGATTATGCAACAGTATTTAGAATATAATATAATATAATATAACATGCAATGCAAACTAGTTTGGTTACAGCTCAGCTGTATAATTCTCATTCTATCATTCCCCCTGCCTCCATTACATATCTGTGTCACACAAGTGTTTGATTACCACATTTGAGTGATCATTGCAAAACGTGTTTATAAAATATATTTATTCTGTTTATAGCTACTGTGTAAAGTACCCATCAAAAGTTTGTACACACCAATAGGAAAGTGTCCAAACTTTTGACTGGTATACTGTACTATAATACACATAAATAATATTGCTACTGTATTATAATATACACATAAATAATATCGGCCGATATATCGGTATCAGGCTTTTTTTACTCCCTAATATCGGTATCGGCCCCCAAAAATCCATATCGGTCGGGCTCTAAGTAGTACAAAACATTGTTGTATTGTTTTTTAACTTGGAACAATCTAGAATCTTAATTGATTTTTATTATTATAAATGTATTGGTGATTTGCTTTCCTTTGAAAATATTTGGAGCTGTAATGATGCTCTATGTGCTATTTTTGAAGATGAATTAATTTTCACACTTAACTGATTTATATTAAGTTTTGTTTTTGCTGTGTTTTTATTTTATTTTGGAGGCTATATAATTGTAACAAGATGAATTTTTGTAAATAAAAGCTTTGTGAATTCTCAAAAAAATTCTCTCTCTCTCTCCATTTCTCTCTCTCCATTTCTCTCTATCTCTCTCTCTTTCTCTCTCTCCATCTCTCTCTCTCTCTCTCTCTCTTTCTCTCTCTCCATCTCTCTCTTCCTCCATTTTTCTCTCTCTCTCCATTTCTCTCTCTCTCTCTCTCTCTCTCTCTATTTCTGTGTGACATTTTTTCAGTGTCACACAGTTCATAGAATGATGGGATCAAGGCTTCAAATTTGGGCAGAAAAGTTTCTCTTATATCTGTGTATTTAGTACATATGAGCAGAAAGTGTTTCTCATCCTCTATGTGCTGTAGATCACAGTGTCTACAGATCCTCTGCTCTCTCTCTCTCCATGTTTGTCTGTCTTCCTCTCTCTATCTCTAGATCATGGTCACTTAATCTGTATTTGGAGAGGATTTGTCTTTCTTTAAAATGTTTAATAAATAGATAACTGGCCAATTTAGTGGTTCTATTGAGGGTTGTGTAACATTGGAGTTTATTCTGGAGGTCAAAATGAGCTTTTAGTGATTGATCATGAGTGTCTTTTAGATGTGTGTGTATTTCTTTAACAATAGTTTTGGGGCTGTAGTCAGCGGGGGGGTGTAGTCTGATGGAGGAGTTGAAGAGCGAGTGTGTGTAGAGGAGGAGGTTCTGCTCTCTCTCTCTCTATATTCTCTCTCTCTCTCTCTCGATGTATGCTGGGAGTTTGGGGAATGTGAGCGTCTCACGGGTGAGAGGAGCGTTTCTGGGGATAGTTTTCCATTACTTTTCTCGGTTTCTTTTTGCACACAAACATATATATATATATATATATTTCTTTTAGTTATAGGGTAATTTAGAATTTGAGGAAAAGGCGGAGGGTTGAGATTGAGGTTTCGTCTGTGTCGCTCCGCCATGGAGTCGATGTGTGTGACGCTAGTGTGACAGTCGAAGACGTTTGAATTGATTGATAAAAAATGCAATGATAAACATAATTGTAGAATATTTCAAATACAAAATAAAATACCACCTAGAGGAAAAATGTTGATAATATTAATTGGAAGACTGCTTGGTTAATCCCCTTTGAATATTGCATTAATATTAAAACCAAAGAAATACATTTTAAAATTTTGCATACCATTTATCCTGTTAAATCATTAATTGCAAGATACTCTGATATTGACGATTTATGTTCCTTTTGTAAAAGTGGGAAAGAGGTGTTGACGCATTTGTTTTTTTGAATGCAAAATTATCCAAAATTTCTGGAAGGAATTGGCAGAATTTATCTATAATTTAGTCAAAATTAAATATTATTTTACTTTAAAGGATATTATTGTGTATTATGAAAACAATGTTAACAAAGGTCTTGAATACATTGTTAATTTATTTATACTGTTGGCAAAATTTTATATCCATAAGCAAAAATATTTAAATTCATCCCCAATATTTAAGATGTTTAAATTAGAATTTGATTGCTTCATATTAGGGATGCACCGATCCGATACTCAGCATCGGTATCGGCTCCGATACTGCCATTTTTGCCGGATCGGGTATCGGTCAGACGAGGTCGATCCAAATCCGATATTGTGCGTCTACTATTCTGTGTTATAGTTAACCCACAAAAGGCACAAAAACATTATAAAGCACCATAAAGTTTTCGTGCACTATCTTATAAGTGTTCTGAAGCCATTATGTAGTATAATGTGAGATATAAATTAATATTTAAGTCATTAAATTCAAGATCACGTAAACTTTTTCCCTCTGCTGCGGCTGTCAGTCATTCTCCATTCAGCATCAAACAGCGCGTCACGTTCGGGTACGACAGTCAACATGATGAAACTCTCTCCAAGATGACTCAATGTCAATATTATTATACTTGATCTGTAGATAAAGGTCTATGGTTTCGCATAAAACAACTTTATATTGCTGGACTTTATTGCTGTAACTAAATCATGTTACTTTCTACCGTGTGTCTGTTAGATCACAACACTGGAGTCAGAGCACTATCATTGTTCTTCACGCGCACAGTAACTGATATTTAAAACTGTTAAAAGAAAAGGCTCAATAAACTATTGCATAGAGATAGATACTGTATAATACTCTACGCATCAATATGTATTTCCTTTGTGCTTTGAACTTTTCAATGCGGACTCGACGTGCTGCGCGCTGTGACTCCGTGTTGCTTCAAGCGCATCATTCTGCGCTCGGGATGCGCATAAGCGCTTTGTGCCGCACTGTAGCCTACTGCAGCCTTTTGCGCAATGAAGGATTATTAATAGCCTTTCTTGTTCTGTCCTATCTATCATATGTTGCTGCCTCATTAAACAGCTGTGCTATACATTTAAAACATGTCTCAAATTACATAGCCTAGGCTACTATAAAAAAATATCTTTTTGATTTTTGTTATCTTGTTTTTCATGAATGTATTTTACAACAATATAAAGAGCAATGTGTAACGTTTTACAAGATTTAGTGTTACACTTATTGTCTCTTATTTGTTCCCCACTAAATGTTTTTTTTTCCCACTAAATGTTCAGATTTTATACAATTATTGTGCACTCGTGATATTTCTAGACTAGATTTTACTGCTGAACTATCCACTAATCTAGTTTATTATAGCATTTTTGTCATATATTATGATCATATATTTTTTGGATTTGTTGTTTTTCTTTATAATGAAGTTGTCTGTATTAAGTAGATGGTGTTTAACTCACAGAAGAGTGATTATCAGTTCAACACACAGTTATTGAAATTCTACTTGATTTAAAAAAAAAAACTGCGCTGGTATCGGATTGGTATCGGTATCGGCCGATACTCAGAATTTTGGGATCGGATCGGATCGGTTTTGAAAAAGCGGTATCGTTGCATCCCTACTTCATATCTTCTCTGAAATTGTTAAAAAACAAAAAGTCATTAACGTTTAAAATATTTTGATATCATTTGTGGTTCCCCTTCTACCAATTAATGTGTCTCCTTGTTTTGTAATATTGTATGGTTACTTGATCTATCTGCAATAAAAAAAATAAAAAATAAAATGTAAAAAAAGTCGAAGACGTGCTCGTGGCGATTGGAGAACAAACAGGATTTGGAAACATTGTATCCGCTTCCAGAATGAACAAGGCTGTGGTTGTGTTTCTGAAGGATCAAAGTTTTGTGAGTAAACTCATCGTGAGCAGCAACATCATATATGATCTATGCGAACACTAATCATTTGAAATGCTTCACGTGTGGTAATATCTTGCTTTAAAAAATGTAATGCCCGCATAAGACACAAGCTGAAGACGATATCAGCAAAACAAATGAAAGTGAACCGGCGGTCGATGGTGAAGCAGAAACTGTGGATAAAAGTAAAAAAACAGAGACCGATAATGAAACCAACAAAGAACAGAGTGAATCGGGTATTCATGAACACAATGAATCTACTGAAGATATAGGCCAAAAGGAATCAGGTGAAAAGAAATCAGGAAAAAAATAAAAATTGTGATGGAGGGGAAAAAAAGAGGAATTTTGAAGAGGCACGGACAAGTGATGCCAAGAAATGTCATCTTGAAAGTTCGGATGATAAAGATGTAGACACTGTTGAGAATCGATTGGATAATATAGTACACCTCTGTCTCTCTCTCTGAAAGCACTGATGTGACTGAAGAGATGCTGGTGATGATTGTCTTTCTGAAATGTCAGATATTCCCTCCAATTATGATGAGGATCAGTTTTACACTGTAAAAGAGATTAATGATATCCTTGATAAAACCTTTGGGGAAAAAAGCAGAAGTAAAGGAATTTTTTCTTGATGTGAAAAAGTTTTTGGTTTCAGTGATCAAGATACAAAAGACTGTCGGTTATGAAGAGTTAAGTAGAAAAAAAGATTCAGATTGAAAAAAATGATAACGAATCTGAGAAAAGAAAAAGTTCCTAAATTCTTTATTTTTGAATATAGTTTATTTATGAAGTTAAGCACAAGTGGTGAACTATCTGTCCTTTTTTTGTCTTGTCCTCTCTTTTTTCCCTTTTTCTGTCCTCTTTTTTCATGGAGACCCTTAGAATAGGATGCATTAACCCCTTGAGCCGCAGGGATCCCTGGTGATCCCGAATTTTACATTAAAAAAAATTGTGCATTGTTTTTGAGCTGCTTTATCTCTCTATTAGTAATTGCTAGAGCAATTCTGAGTTTTTCACAGTAAACTGTCAAGTGTTAGCTTTTAAATGATACCTTGGTTTTGTGTATAGTCAGAAGGACTCCTTAGCAACAACCATTTTATTATGGGTATGTCATTTTGCACTCGATTGCCAAAAAGGGGGGCGACTGGTAAGGGGTTAAAGTAGCAGTGTGTAATTTTTAGCGGCATCTAGTGGTGAGATTTGCGAATTGCAAACAGCAAGTCACTCGCGGCCTAACCCTCGGTTTTCAAACTCGAATGAGAAGCTACGGTGGCCGACGTAAGACAAAAGATGTCGTCGTCTGAGTCAGCAGCAGAGAGTAGTAAGTCAAGCAATGAGGTTTCTGTAACGCTGTTTGTTCGCTGTCGGCTACGGTAGACACATGACGTCACAATATGTCGACCTTCATAGAAGGGGATTCCCGCGCCTATGTAGATATAAATGTCTCATTCTAAGGTAATAAAAACATTACGGCTCATTGAGTAAGGTCTTTATACACCACTGAAAACATAGTTATGGATCTTATATTGCATTTCTGTCAATAGATCCTAAGAACTATCACACATTGCACCTTTAATATCAACGGGTGAAGAGATGGCAGGAAAAGAGCATGTTTAAATGAATACATTCAAAATCAGAATATTAATGTTACATTTGTACAAGAGACGCATAGTGATGTGAAGAATGAAGTGCAATGGGAAATTGGGTGGAGAAGTGATTTGTATATGAGTCACGGTACAAATGTTAGTGGAGGAGCTCCCAAAACACTTGAACGCGCAATGCCAACCGCTCGGCTGGAGGACGCGTTTACCAGCGCGGAGCGGAGAGGAGCGCAGTGCGATTGAGTGACATCATGTCAAAATCACAGGTGATAAAATACCTTTTTGACTGCTCTTTCTCTGCCATAATCGTGAGACTTCGTGGCTTGCGGTCGGTACGTGCCTCTTCTCTTTCGAAATGAGCGAGTCAACCGAGTGCGCGCATGTGGGCAGCTCCTGTTGGTAGTCATAGCAACGAGGGAGAGTGACAGTCGCCCAGTCAATCAGAGCGCTCGGTCCGAATGTAATAATCAGCTGTGTTTATTGCAGCCCTGAGAGGACTACAGACACTCTGCTTTTATAAACTCCTTTTCAGAGTACTTACATCTCAGATATGTATTGGTATATAAAGAAAGTTTAAACAAATTTGGCAAAAAGTCTTTTAGAAAAAAATTACCTCCCCCACCTTTAATTAATATAACCAATGTGTCTGTTAATGAAATAGAAAGAGGAAGAATTTTGGCTGTTCAAGCAAGTAAAAATGGTTTTGTTTTTGTTTTTATTAACATTTACGCACCAAATACTGGAGCAGAGAGGATACAAATATTTTTAAAATTATATGATTTTTTAAAGCAAAATTGTGATAAATGTGTGGTTGGTCTTAGGGGGTGATTGGAACTGTACAGAAAATTTTCCTTTAGATAGAAATGGAGAAGAACCTCTTCCCTCTTCTGCCAAATTTCTACATGATGTTATTAGTAATTCTAATTTAGTGGATGTATGGAGACATCAACACCCTACAGTTAAACTGGGTAAAGTTTTCTCATGATCATATTAGTTCTGCCAGATTAGATAGATGTTACCTTAATAAGAGTAAAAGTAATAGAATTTTAAAGTCAACAATTTGTCCAAATGGGTTCTCCGATCACCATTTATGTATAATTAAAATAAATGTAAGGAAGTCACAAAGTCATAGCTATTATTGGCATTTCAATGTGAAATTGTTTCAAGATGTACTTTTTTGTGAAAAGTTGAATGAGTTTTGGATGGAGTGGAAAAAACAAAAAAGTAATTATGACGATATTGTTCAGTGGTGGGATATAGGAAAAGCACAAATCAGAATTTTTTGTCAAAATTATATAACACAAATGGTGGATCGAAAAACTGTTTTTGAACTAGAAAAAGAGATAAAGCAGATTGAAAGCGAGTTCATTGTTGGAGATGTTGTGAGTTGGGAAGCTGGAAGAAAAAAAAGCTTTAGCCACATTATTCCATGAGAAAGCAAAAGGGACTTTAATTACAGCTCGTTTCGCATTTTTCGCTTTGGAAAAAAAATGGATGCACCAAGTTCCTTCTTTTTTAATCTAGAAAAGAAAGAAAGAGGAAAAAATGATGCTGCATTTGAAAGATGCAAATAGAAATGTGATTTCAGATCCAAATGTAATGAGAAAAGGTAATGAGGTTTTTATATGGACTTATTTGGAGAAGGACAATGTGATATCGGATGCATTGAAGAGTTGCATAAAGACTTATTGAAACTTTCTGATGAACATAAACAACTTGACTCCGGCCTTCAGTTAAAAGAACTGTCTGAAGCTGTTAAAACACTTTCAGCTGGAAAAACTCCTGGTCTAGATGGACTTCCGGCTTCAGTTCTAGAAACATTTCTGGAACCTGCTGAAAGACGATTTTAATGAAGTTTTTAATTAATGTTATCATACTAGTTGTAAAAGAGCGGTTTTATCTCTATTACCCAAAAAAGGTGAAAAATTGGAGACCTGTGGCTGTTTTATGTACAGATTATAACATTTTGGTAAAGTGTCTTTCTAATAGAAACACTATTCACACGTGATAGTGTTTATTAATTTCTAAACCTTTTTTAGAATATATGTTCAATGAATATCAAACATATTGTATCCCTAATAGAAAATAATGGACAATCTGTTTCTGGTAAGAGACATAATAGATATTGCAAATTTGAATGATGAAAATGTTGGCATTCTCGCAATCGACCATGAAAAAGCATTTGACAGAGTTAGCCATTTTTATTTATTTAAAACGCTTGAAGCTTTTGGGGTTGGTCGGAGTTTCACTGCATGGATTAAATGTTGTACAATGATGCGTCTGTAATGTTGAAAGTGGACGGTGCGCTTAGTCGCCCTGTGCCAGTGTCGAGAGGAATTAGACAAGGATCCCGCTATCAGGGATGTTATTCAGTGGCCATTGAACCCCTACTTTGCAAGTTAAGGAAAACAGTACAAGGGATTTCGGTTGAAAGGCCTATTAAGTTTGTTGCATATGCTGATGTTACAATTGTAATTAAGAATGAGAAAGATGTGTCTGGTTTAATAGAAACAATGACAATTTATGAAAAAGCATCAACAGCTAGAGTGAACTGGGAAAACTGTGAAGGGTTTTATTGTGGACAAAATAAAAATCCACCAGTGCTCCCAGCAGGTGTTAAGTGGAGTAAAGAAGGATTTATTGTTTAGGGGTTTATTTTGGGACTGAAACATTTAAGATGAATAATTGTGAAGGAATGGTGGTGAAGATGTGTAGCCGGTTGTCTAAGTGGTCATGGTGTTATACCACAGTTATTATATAGGGAAGAGTTTTGGTGATCAGTAATCTTGCAGCTTCGCCACTGCGGCATAAAATTAACGTCTTGGACCCGCCAGATGACATCATTCATGAATTGCAAAAAAGATGAATGGACCGCATTGGACTAAAGTTGCCATTCTTTTCTTACCAGTAAATGAAGGATTAATAGACATTAAAAGCAGAATTAAAACCTTCAGGCTGCGAGCAGCGCAGAAGTTACTGTATTCAAACCGGTGCTGGACTGAGACCGCTAAAGCCCTGTTACACAAAGTCCATGTTTTTAAATATGATTTACATTTGTTTTTAAGTAATCTAACAGAAATGGACTTAAAAGACACTTCTGCTTTTTATAAAACAATGCTGAAAACATTGACTTCAAATTTTCGAGTGAAAAGGAGCTGGTCTGATTCTGGATAAACAAGGAACCTCTTTTTAATAATCTCTTACTTCAAGCAAAAGTGCTTCATTCAGAAAGTCTTCAGAAAACAATGGCAAGAGCGGGATGCACGAGGATAAAGGACTTAAAACATCACGACGAGTGGAAAAGTCCAGCGGAAATGAGTAATCTGACAGGAATCAAGTCCGCCAGATTTATGAAATATGTAATGGATGAGATTTTATCATCTTTACCTTCGGCTTATCATCAGAGATCAAGAGAAGAGAATCTGAACGGACGAGAAAAAGGACAATTTCCCTGATCTTATTGTTTCAGCTTTTGTGGAAGAAGAACCACAAGAGGAATCAATCCGCACTTTTAAGACTCTGGAGAGACTTGGTTTCAAAGAGGCTTCAAAGAAAAGTTTGTGTCTGACGTGTAAAAGTGGCTCATCAATCAGTTCTCACAGTGGACAGAAGTGCTGGGTCAAACTCTTCTCCTAGAAGAGTCACTGTAGAAATCTCCCATTGAAAAGCGAACTGCAGATCTACAATGGAGAATTAGACATTTTTTTCAAGAACCACTATAAAACTAAACCAATCTCTGTTTTTTATGTTTTAAATTATATGTTTATCTCTGTAAAGCTGCTTTGAAACAATCTACATTGTTAAAAGCGCTATATAAATGAGGATGACTTGACTTGACTTGACATCTTGACCCCACTGTAGAAAAGAAATGTCCTTTAGTGATGCAGAAGAATCAGTTGATCATGTTCTTACAGCGTTCTAGACTGAGAGGTGTTTTCCAGACATTAGAAAGCTGGATTGGAAAACTAGGCGAAGAGTTTAATGACTGTTTTTATTTATGGACTGAATTATAAGGCTTCTGAAAAGTGAAGAATTGGCATAATTCATTTTTTAATAGCGGAAACCAGAATGGCAATATGGGTAACAAGAAAAAAACATGATAGAAGTTTTAGTAGATCCAGAGAGAATGTGAAGAGTTTCTGTGACTTCAAGGATCAGAGCAGAGTTTGTTTGTTTGATGATCTTAAGTTCTATGGATCATGAGGAAAACCTAATTCTAAATTTTTTTAAATGGTGGTAGGTATTTTTTTATATGTTGTGTAGCAATACATGTAGGTAACTTTATTTCATGTTGTTTTTTTATTGAGTGTCTTGACATTTGATGTGATTATGTAAGAAGTTTTTGTTCGTGTGAAAAAAAAGACAATTTTTTTTAAACAATTTTTCCCCTTTTTTGTATAAATGAAGAGATTCAAACTCTCTCTCTCTCTCTCTCTCTCTCTCCCTCTCTCGCTCTCTCTCTCCCTCTCTCTCTCTCTCTCCCTCTCTCGCTCTCTCTCTCTCTCTCCCTCTCTCGCTCTCTCTCTCCCTCTCTCTCTCTCTCTCTCTCTCTCTCTCTCTCTCTCTCTCTCTCTCTCCTTCTATCTCTCACTCTCTCCCTCTCTCTCTCTCTCTCTCTCTCTCCCTCTCTCTCTCTCTCTCCCTCTATCTCTCACTCTCTCGCTCTCTCTCTCTCTCTCTCCCTCTATCTCTCACTCTCTCCCTCTCCCCCTCTCTCTCTCCCTCTCTCTCTCCCTCTCTCTCTCTCTCTCTCTCTCTCCCTCTCTCTCTCTCTCCCTCTCTCCCTCTCTCTCTCTCTCCCTCTCTCTCTCTCTCTCCCTCTCTCTCTCTCTCTCTCCCTCTCTCCCTCTCTCTCTCTCTCCCTCTCTCTCTCTCTCTCCCTCTCTCTCTCTCTCACTCTCTCTCTCTCTCTCTCTCTCTCTCTCTCTCTCTCTCTCTCTCTCTGGTGTATGCTGGGAATTGGGAAGGGAATGCATGGGAGGGTGATCTAGGTGAGAGGACCTTTTCAATTTTTCACTATTTCTTGCTTTTTTCTTGTATTCGATTATTTTAATTGAAAAAGGAAAAAAAGTTTTAATAAAAAAAAAAAAAAAAAAAAAAAACTGAGTTTGTTTTCCGCGAGAGTTGTCTCGTGTCGGAGGTAGGGATGGCGTCTCACACTCACGCGAGTGTGCAGGCGTCAGGCCTGTCGCTCCGGCATGGGATTAGGTGTGTGACCCAGGCAGGTGTGCCTGTAGAGGATGTGTTACTGGACGTGGCAGAGCGCGTGGGCCATGAGAATATCATTTCGGCGTCTCGGATGAACAAGGCCGTAGTGGTATTTTTGAAGGAAGAAAATCTGGTTCATGGTTTGATCGAGAGCGGGATATCGGTAAGTGGCACATTTGTTTCTGTTCAACCCTTAGTTTCAATCACGACGAAGGTGACGGTTTCCAACGTTCCGACTTTTATTCCCGATGCCGACATTGAGCGAGAGCTTTCTCGATTTGGGAAACTTGCCAGTGGAATTAGAACGGTTTCACTTGGTTGTAAGAATGCCGCTTTAAAGCATGTGTTGTCATTTAGGCGACAGGTGTATATGTTTCTAAAAGAACCGACGCTGAATATCTCTTTTCGATGTGTTTTTGAGGGCAAGTCGTACATGATGTACGCGAGCACGGGAGAAATGCGGTGTTTTGATTGCGGGAGTATTGGACATGTCAGGCTGTCTTGTCCTCATCGAGTTGAACTAGAGAATGAAGCAGGCCCTAGCAATACTTCAGATAAGAGGAATGAAAATGAAGTACAAAAGAGTAGTGTACCAAATGAAGCAGCAGTGGTGAATAATGAGGTTCAGAATGTGGATTCAAATTTGAAGGAAGGAATGATAGTAGAAGATCCATCCACTAATAATGAAAAAGATACAGAGGAAGCTTCTGGTAGTAAGACAAAACAGGGAAAAATGAAGAGAGTTAATGTTGTAACTGATGTGGCTGTTGAGAGAAGCACTGTGGTACAAGGGTCTGGACAGAGTGATACTGTGGTAAAGGGGCCTGAGCAGGGTGATACTGTGGAGAGTTCAGAGAATACAAGCCAGACGAATGATGACGTAAGCGGTTTGAAAGGTGATGTTTTGGAAAGAGGAAAGATAGTATCTTTGATTAAGAAGGTGCAATCAGAAATGGGTGATGAGGGAATGGATGATGATGGCAATGGTGGTGGTGGTGATGATGATGATGATGATGATGGTGGTGGGTTGTCTGATTTCTCAGACATGTCAGATGTTTCGCAAGTAAGCTGTGAGCAGGTTTATTCTCTAGATGAAATAAACAAATTCCTGGACGAAACCTTTGGAAAATCTGTTGATGTAAGTAATCATTTTTCTGATCTGAAGAGGTTTGAGACTTCTGTTCGTTATTGGCAGAGGAAGGTTGGAGAAGATGAACTCAGTCAGAGAAAGAGATTTCGTTTAAAAAAGTTTCTTGCAAAACTGAGAAGGGATAAAACCCCTATAAAACGTAAATTTAAATAATTGAATTAATGGTTTGCATATCACTCAGGATGGCTTTACTACACTCTTTATTTCTTTCTGTCTCTCTTTTCTTTCTCTTTATATTTTCTATGGAGATGATAAGGGTAGCCTCTTTAAATATTAACGGAGGGAGAGACAGGAGCAAGAGAGCAATGGTGGCAGAATTAATTAATATTAAGAATGTAAATGTTTCTTTTTTGCAAGAAACTCATACAGATTGTAATAATGAAGTAGAGTGGTGTAGATGGTGGGAGGGGGAGAGCGTCTTCAGTCACGGGTCAAACTTGAGTGCTGGAGTGGCTATTCTTTTTTCAAAAAATTTGAACTTGAGAATTTTGTCAACTGAAGAGATAGAAAAGGGTAGAGTTTTAATGGTTGCTGGGGAGATAAATGACTTAAAATTTATTTTCATAAATGTTTATGCTCCAAACAATGGCTCAGATCGTGTGGAAGTTTTTGGGAAGTTGCAGAGTGCATTAAGAAAATGTGATAATGATTCTTGCATAATAATGGGTGGGGATTGGAATTGCACTACAAATTTTCTGTTAGACAGGAACAGAGAGGAGTCTCATCCACCGTCTAGTAATGCTCTTCAGAATATTATTAATGAGTTTGACTTGATGGATGTGTGGAGGAACATGAATAAGAGAATTAGACAGTATACATGGGTTAAAATACTAGATTCTAATGTAACTGGAGCAAGATTAGATCGAATATATATAAGTAAAACAAGCATGAATAGAGTATCTAATGCTAACATTTTCCCTACCGGGTTTTCGGATCATCATATTGCAATCATAGATTTTAACATTATTACTTTAACACGCCCCAAGTTCTATTGGCATTTCAACACTAAGTTGCTGCAGGATAGGTCTTTTTGTGAAAAGTTTGGTGATTTTTGGAAATTGTGGAAGTTGAATAAAGGTAATTTTGAAAAAATAGCACAATGGTGGGAGGTGGGGAAAACACAGATAAAGGTTTTTTGTCAAAATTTTTCCTACAATACTACTGTGTGTGTTAAAAAGAAAATTGAGCAGTTGGAGAAGGAAATTATTGATATGGAAAATGTGATGGATGTAAATGTTTTGGGTGTATCTAATGATTTAAGGAATAAGAAACTTGAATTAAGATCCATCTTAGAGGAAAGAGCGAAGGGCGCTTTAATTCGAGCAAGAATTTCTTCTATCAAGGACATTGACTCTCCCACTTCTTATTTTTTTAATCTGGAGCGGAAAGTTGCACAGCAAAAGCGCATACTTCACCTGCGCAAGGAGAATGGAATCTTAACATCTAATCCGACAGAAATGAGGAAAATGGCTATGGATTTTTATGCTGACTTGTATGGACATACTGACTGTGATTCTGAGAACATGGCACAACTATTACAAGGACTTCCAAAGTTGCAACCTGGGGATAAGAAAAAGCTTGACACCATGATCAGCCTTAACGAGCTTTCAGATGCAGTTCAGCAGCTCTCCACAGGGCGTGCGCCAGGAATAGATGGTTTGCCTGCTGAATTTTACAAGACTTTTTGGACTGTTTTAGGTGAAGATTTTTATGAAGTTTGTTGTGAATGTTTTGAAAAGGGAATGTTACCATCTAGCTGTCAGAGGGCTGTGATCTCCCTTTTACCAAAAAATGGAGATCTGGGTTTTTTAAAAAATTGGCGCCCTGTTTCTTTGATGTGCTCGGACTATAAAATATTGGCAAAAGTTTTAGCCAATAGGTTAAAAAAATACTTGCACATTGTGGTCAAAGGAGAACAAACTTATTGTATTCCGGGTCGTACAATCATGGACAATCTGTTTTTAATAAGAGATGTTATTGATGTGTCTATTATTGAAAATTGCAATGTTGGATTTCTGTCTATTGATCAGGAGAAAGCTTTTGATCGGGTGGGTCATGAGTATATTTTTAAAGTCTTGGAGTCTTTTGGGTTCGGGAATTGTTTTATTTCATGGATCAAGTTATTGTATAAAGGGGCTTCAATAATGCTTAAGATGGGGAATGGTTTGACTTATCCATTGCCGGTGAAAAGAGGTATTCGACAAGGGTGTCCTCTCTCAGGCCAACTCTATAGTCTAGCAATTGAGCCCCTGTTATGCAAATTAAGAAATGGTTTAAAGGGTTTTGTAGTTCCAGGTGACCCTAGGGAGTCGAGATGCTTTGTGTCGGCTTATGCTGACGATGTAACTATTTTTGTTACTGAGCAAGAAGATATACAAATTTTATGTGAGAGTTTGGATGTTTATGAGAAAGCATCTACAGCTAAGGTCAATTGGGGGAAAAGTAATGGTTTTATTGTGGGCCAGTGGGGAAATGGTGGGCCACCTCCACTTCCTGGGGGATTGCATTGGGGAAGAGAAGGTATAAAAATTCTCGGAGTGTTTTTAGGAGTAGAAAACTATAGAAAAAAGAATTGGGAGGGTTTGCTGGAGAAGGTGTCTGCTAAGTTGTCTAAATGGAAATGGCTATTGCCAGAGCTATCCTATAGGGGTAGAGTTTTGGTTACAAATAACCTGGCCGCCTCCATGTTATGGCACAGACTCAACGTTTTAGAGCCACCAGATGACATTGTCAAAAGTATCCAGAGAAAGTTGGTGGAGTTCTTTTGGTCAGGACAGCATTGGATTCCTGCGTCAGCTCTATATCTTCCAACTCAAGAGGGGGGACAAGGTCTGATCGAAATAAGGAGCAGGATCAACACCTTTCGGTTGCAGGCAGCGCAGAGACTTTTGTATGAGGAGGACGTAGGGTGGACGGGTGTGGCATGCGCTCTGTTGAGAGGAACATCGAATCTGGGATACGACAAGCAGCTGTTTTTACTGCAAGTTAATGAGCTGGATTTGAATCATTTGACTTCATTTTACCAGTCCATGCTAAAGGTGTGGAACAGGACGTTTTCTGTGACCAGAGAGATTTTGCGACCCCAGGACTGGATTATGGGAGAACCCCTGTTTCATAACTCTTTGATACAAACAAACATTTTGTCCTCAAGCAGTGTGAGGAACTGTCTGGTCAGAGCGGGGTGTACGAAGATCGAACATCTAAGG
>NW_027509130.1:6592500-6595000 GCF_051911475.1 Siphateles boraxobius | reverse complement strand
TTATTCATTGTTAAAATTAATAATTTTGTACTGTTTTCTTGGTTTTGTAAATAGCTGTAAATATATGCAGTGTTTTTATTGTTATAACACGTTTGCTTTGTATGTGATGCTGATTTCAGCTGTAAACAAAGTTCACCGGTGTAAATAAATCAGAAAATATGAATATTTAAACCTTCAGATGGCAGATCAGATCCTCTTTTATTACAATATCTACATTATAAAAGCATCGTGACACACATGCTGTTATTTACAGTCAGATAAACTCAGGAGATCGAGAGAACAGAGACAAATAACATTATCATCATGATTGCAGCACTGGAGTTTTAAGAGTTTTTATTTCTACAATGTATGAATTATTAAATATTTTGTCTGATATTATCAGTCCATTTCAATAAAGTTCAGTTGATCTGATGTGTTTTCTTCAGTGTTTTGTCTGATCAGAGAACAGTGTTTAGGCCAGTGTTTCCTCAGCTCTGTGTTCATGTAGTAATAGATCCATGATGAAGAGAAACATATATATATATATATATATATATATATATATATATATACACAAGAGAAATACAGTGATTCCCACAGCAGTGAAGATCCTCACCGATATTAATACTCATAATAATATAATAATACAGCTGAGAAACATCCTCACAGAGCCGACAGCTCCTCTACAGGACATGAAACAGATATTAATACTCATAATAATATAATAATACAGCTGAGAAACATCCTCACAGTTTTGCCCGGTCAAAGCTGGACCGGAAGTGGTGGTATCTAGGAGCCGGACAGTCTCAGGGGGCTCAGGATCGGCTTGGCTCCCAAAATTATGTCCGGTTATACATAAAGGACTTCAGGACAAAACAGGCTCTATCTCATTTGAATGAATGCGTGTTATTTGTAGGCCTATATAAATATAGTTGTAAATGAAGGTAGTGAGTAAGGTAAGGTTGAAATGTTAGTAAGGTAAAAGCACACAGAGAAATGTTAACATTAAACACTTTCAGAAAATATATCAGAGTTTGCAATTAGAGGGATTCCTCTCTGAAACACATAAGGTGAGGCTTAAATGGTTCAACAGTGAGTAATGGTGAAAAAAGACAATGTTTTCCTTTAAAAATGTAAGATATGTTTACAAACACATGCATGTATTTGTAAACATATCTTACATTTTTAAAGGAAAACATTGTGGACTAAGTATCATAGTAATTTTCATTTGTGCCCACATTGAGAAATGTTAAGTTTTCTTCATTCAAGGTTAGCTTGTGTTGGCTGTAGTTTGCATGCGTTTTGTGGCACTGTACCATTTAAGCCCATCTTAAAAAGTATAATTTATGGAAATAATCTTCTCTACAAAACAATTTATGATGTATTTATTTGTAAATGAATGTAAAATGAATCACAAAACATTTATTGTTTGCAGTTCACATGTTTAATTCTATAACAGTCTATATCTTTCTGTAAGGCTAATGGTTTGATCTAGAGATTAACTTTGAACAGAAGCTAATATAACTCATCTTTCCATTTAAAGGAAAATTATACACACACAAAAAAAACACATTTATCTCTTATTTGACATAATATCAATGTAGTTACCAAATAAATGGCTGAAAATTGCAGAAATGTGTTGATTTCTGAAGGGTCCCGAAACACCAAATTTTTGGGGTGACTTTGTGAGGTCCACTGAGACTGTGTGTGTGTGTGTGTGTGTGTGTGTGTGTGTGTGTGTGTGTGTGTGTGTGTGTGTGTGTGTGTGTGTGTGTGTGTGTGTGTGTGTGTGTGTGTGTGTGTTGTGTGTGTGAGGTCCCCTGAGAGAGACAGTGTGTGTGTGTGTGTGTGTGAGGTCCCCTGAGACAGCATGCACATGTAATTGGTATGCAATAACAAATGCCAGGGAAGTAACAAATCACTGGATTGATTAAAATAATGAGCAGCATAAAATATTATTTACTCTCCTTTTTTATTTGACTTCAGAGTTAAAAGTGGGCTTAAAGGTGCTCTAAGCGATGTTGGGTGACATCACTTCTTGTTGACGTTTAAAGTATTGTCAAACAAAACGAAGGCTAGCTAGACCCTCCCTCCTCCTCTTCCGCGCACTAACCCCTCAAACCAAACTCTTATTATCGGTTATTGGCTGGAACAGTTTGTTATGTTTCGTGGTGCGGGTAAGCCCAGTTTGTTTTTGTTGCCGTTTGTGTAGCCTGGGCTGTCTGCAGAGACCGTGTTTTTTTACAGTGTGTTCAGGGGACAGGCAGCTAGCGGATAGTGAGGAGATGTTTGTTGTATGTGACAAAAAAATGTTTTGGCCTAAAAAACGCGTGACATCGCTTTGAGCACCTTTAATGGGCACACTTACCCTATGGATATTAAAAATGATATTTACCTGAATATCTGCAGAGCTCAGCCAGAAAACCGTCATCAAGAGTCTAGAACATTCCCTGAGAGCAAAGATTACGCCGGTGAAATAAATCTGTGTTATTCCTCTAATGCGACTGAATCTGGGATCAAA
>NW_027509130.1:6155000-6587500 GCF_051911475.1 Siphateles boraxobius | reverse complement strand
ACCAGGGTTTCAGATAAACCTGTCTGGACTTCCCCAAAGTAAGCCAAGCCTCCTAAACCGTGTCTGTCCGCTGTGCTCGCGTCTGGGAAACCTGTCCTCTGTCCTCGACACTAATCCGTCCTCACGTGGGCTCTGCTAGACTTGTGCTGGTCTACGACTGAACGCTCTGCATGCTAGAGTTAGTCTTTGAGTCCTAGATTAATTTAAAGGGATAGTTCACCCTTGAATAAAAATGAAGGCTTAATTTACTCACCCTGGTGTTGTTCTAATGCCGTACGCCCATCTAACATTTATGGACAAAAAAAAGATATCTTGCTTTCACTTAGTGAAGAAAGTACACGGATACTTTTTTTGTGTTTTCTTGCCGTTGTTCACTGCCCGGACAAAATAAAAAGTCACTGTTTGGATTAAAATAGGCAAATGCTTAAGAGTCTATGACTGGGTCATTATTGAAGTCATTATTATGTTTCTAGCATGTTATATGTTTGACAACAGTTCTTCTATCTCTAATTGAAGGAGTGTGTAGCTTGAATTGGCAACTCTTGAGTCCAGATCTTAAATTCATTGAAAGTCTTTGGGTTGTGCTGGAGGAGACTTTACAGAGTGCTGGACTCTTGCATTGACAATACAGGATCTTCACCAGAAATAAATGTTGTGATGTTATTTCCATCAAGAGGTGCATACATTTTTGGTCAAGATCTTGTATCGGCAATGCAAGAGTCCAGCAGATCCCAAAGACTATCAATAATTTAAGATATGGACTCAGAGGTGCAGATTCATGTGTGAGAATGATTCTTCGTGCTTCTCACAACCATTCTTTCACAGTTTGAGTCTGACGAATCTTCATATTGTCCTCCAGGAATATGACTATGATGTGTCTAAACAATAAGATGCTAGAAACATAAAAAATCACTGAAATAATGATCCAGTCATAGACTTTTAAGTATTTGCCTATTTCAATCCAAACAGTGACTTTTCTTTTTTGTTGACCAGGCAGTGTATTTCGTGTCGCATTTTTGTTCATCTTGATTTCTCGGAAGTTTTCTTGGAAGTTTTCTTGGCTTTCTTGGAAGTTTATTGTGGTGCTTAGAGACTCACGACCGAATGCGTGCGTCCCATAACAGTGCACAGAAGACCAATCGCAAAGGTCAAGAATTTTGTACATTAAATAATACATTAAATTTCGGTTTGTTTTTTCACCAAACCCTGTCGTACACCTCCAGAACACTTGGATTATACGGCACGTGTCACATGGGATCATTCTGTGATACTTTTGCGTCTTTTTTAAAAAGCTTGATGCCGGCCGCCATTCACTGCCATTTTATTTATTTCTCCTTTTGTGAACCATAAAGGGCATACGGCTTTAGAACAACACCAGGGTGAGTAAATGATGATTTAATTTTCATTTTAGGGTGAACTATCCATTTAACATTAAAAAAATCTGATATAGTCCCTAAAATTTTGATCGGTACTGCACATTTTCCATTCTTAGTTTTTTAGTAATAATTGTGTACAATAAGTATTTCCTCAGCATTTTTGTGCACTTCTCATTTATCATCAGGCTGTGTTATGTTTGTATCAGCATTATTTCGGTCACTCTTCTCTTTAGATGTTGTAATTAAATAACACATATTAGTCGACCACTAGTCAGCTCTTCCGTTTGATAACTCAAATATTCATCTGTACACACATCTACATAAAGAGGAGTTCAGCGACAAATCGGCACAAGTCTAAAGCTTTGAGCTTCCATTGACTTCTGGACAGTCGATTGGTCCTCACTTTCATTTGATTTAGTCCATCAAATTCATCAAAATCAGCCTTTACTTGATCAAGATTACTGAAATAATCACAAGTGTGTTTCTGTATGGATCAGTCTCTGGTGTTTCATTCACCCGCAGTAATGGAAGCTCTGGTGGTTTGTTTCTTCTGGTGTTTTAGACGGCTTTTCTACTAACCAGTGCAGTGATTATTATTGCCTTGGGGATGTAGTTGTTTTCCCGGTTTCCTGGGTTTGCATTTTGTTTAGTGTTCGAGCACTGCTGGTGCTGGGATGTTTTTGGCATGTGCATCTCGAACAAACACAAGCTTGTTGGGACATGGACGCACATGCCGTGAGATTTTCAGAAATGCTGTTCCTCTGGTATTCGAATCCTCATTCTTGTGGTGGAGGGAAAATAGGCTAGTCCTTCATTTCACAGAGATATGTTTACCCTCAAAAACACTCTTTAAACATCAATTCTCTATTAATCTAAAGGTGTTTTTTGGTGCTTAAATAATCTTTGTTCTCAATCGTCACACAGATTCATTTTCACTAATTCACATATGTCTAGTTTGTATATGGAAACAGAAGCATTGAATTATTGCTTGAGAAAACACTGTGAATGACATCTCTGTAAACTTAGGATTGTGAGCTGAATTCAATGCATCACTAGTTCATTGCCGTGGTGGATATTTCTAGTGCTTATGATGGACGCTGCACCTCTCGTTTGTTCATACATCATTTAGTGTTTGGGTTGTGTTGGGTTTTGCATGAGGTAAAGGTAAGTTTCTTCTGTATCTTCTGTTTTGTGTCCGGATGTGATCAGATCTGTTTGTCTGCCATGAGTGGACATCCAGTAGATGGGAAAGATCTGCTGCTGTTAAACGCAGGGTTGGAGCATGTCGGACTGCAGTCACTGTCTTCTGCTGCCAGATTTGCTAAAGCCGTCGTCGCCCTCCGTGTTTCCACACTGCACACATTGAACATGTTTCAAACCCTCAGCGTGTCCCGATGGCTTTAGGAAATCTGGCTCTCGGGTTCCTCTCCTGGTGCTCAGATCTGCATGTCTCTAGTCAACTCTTGTCTCTTCCCACATCTTCCATGGCTTAGTTATAGATGTCATCATCATCATCATCATCCTATGGCAGCCTGAACAAAATACACCCGCAACTTTGTCTTCAAGCTGTCTGAGTGTGTTTGTGTCTCTTCCTCCTCTGTCAGGTAAACGTAAAGCCCTGAAGTTAAATTTTGCCAGTCCTCCAGTCAAAACTACTTCCAGAATCACTCTGAACACTGCCGGACTTCCTTTCCAGAACCCACACATGTGAGTACGGATCATCAACGGCTCTTTCACGTCTGACTGATGCTAAAACATTGATGAAACTCAATCACCTTCTTGCAGAGTTTAGATCCAACTCCTGCTTCATGAAATATAAACAATAGAGGTTATGCACGTGACAAAAGTGGCAAAAAGACTGAGTGGCAGCACTTGTTTTTAGTGTGAATGCCACGAAAAATGCACAAAACACGTCTAAAACGGGAAAGAGCTTTGCGATTGACTGTACAACTAGAGTTGACAAGAAATCTCTGCAATGCACAGAAACAACTGGACTCCCGGCAGTGAAAGGGGGATTTGCAGTTATCACGTGCCAATATGCAGATTTTAAGGGTAAAATCATACCCTGTGTATTATATTGTTACATATTGTATTGACAACTCAAAAATTAAATATTTACCATCGTATATTCTGCATAATTGGTTTTGAAATAAACACTGACAAAAAACTCTACAAACTCTAAAACTCTCCACTCTTTTAGAGCTGGATGATGATATATAACATTCGTATAAGTGATCACCCGGATTATTTTGTATTTGTATAAAGCATTCACAGGCAAATAAGCTTCATCTTTTTCCCCGGCATCAAAGTCAGGTACATATAAATGTGAGGAAACACGATTCCTGGCTGCATGTCAATATGGATCACTGAATCTTTGATAAGTTGTAAGAAACACTTTATCGAGTCCAATCTTTAGTTTAAACTGATAATCGTTTGTTTTACTCATGTTTTGGCAGTTTCCCCTATTAAATCCAGTCACGCAGAAGCTCTTTTGCCACTCATTCAGGGAAAGTGACGTTAATGCATTCTCTCTATATTATTGCCCGTCTCTAATCTGCTACAATTAAAGTGTTGAGCAGAATTATTGTGATGATCAGTCAATCATAGTGGCATTTCTATTTTACACCTCCTTCATCTGTGTGTTTTGAACTTGAACTCTTTGGGGAATTTCATGACTAGTCTTAAGCCGTGAATCTCTGCATTGCACGTGTGTGTCTCTCAGAGAACGGCTGCGGACACACAGCATCGAGTCGTCTGGGAAGCTGAAGATCTCTCCGGAGCAGCACTGGGACTTCACAGCGGAAGACCTGAAGGATCTCGGAGAGATCGGCCGAGGAGCGTATGGATCCGTCAACAAGATGGCGCACAAACCCAGTGGACAAATCATGGCTGTCAAAGTAAGACACTCTTACAAATACAGGTTCTTTATTGGCATTGATGATTCCATAAAGAACCTTTAACATCCATGGAATCTTTAATTCCACAAAAGATTCTTTATAATGGAAAAAGGTTTGAAATAGAATATTCAGATGTTCTTCACAAAAAAAAAAATATATATATTTTTGGTTCTTTGTGTTTCTTCTATGGCATCACTCTGAAAAGCATTATTTGGAAGCATTATTTTCAAGAGTTCATATTGTTATTGACTGGTTTTATTTATACTTTAGGTTGTTTTTGAAAGTTTAACTCATATCACAGATTAAATTGAATACAAATTGAACACCAAAGTGGCAAAACTTTCTTAAAAAAGGCAAGGTTTCTAAATGCAAATCTCCATGAGTCAGTATAGACTGTATAGACAAAGTGGTGTCAGGTTACCAGACAAGACATGAAGGTCGCGTGTAAGAAAATTAGTCAAAATAAGCAGAACTTGTTGGATTCAATCAATTTCGTGGAGCAAGATCATATTGAAAAATGTAGTTTGATGCAACTAGCACCACCTAAACAGGGATCATAAGAACTTACATGTACATGTATGTGTGTGTGTGTGTGTGTGTTTATGTATATATATATATATATATATATATATATATATATATATATATATACTGTTTATGCATAGATATTTGTGTCTGTCATATGCATACATACACACGCATATATTGTATAAAACAAACACTTCTATGTTTGATGCGATTAATCAGGATTAATAGATTTGACAGCAATAATCATTTTACATATTAATCAAAAAAAGGTGTAAGGTGGCCCTTTTTTCATAATAAGCATCACTTCATCTACTAAATTTCATCTCTACAAAAAGATCTGAAAGCAAAACGGTTTATTGACAAAATTTCTTAACACCTTTATAACTGTAAATTACTCCTTTCATAAATCAATACAATAGTTTCAAGAATTTTAAATACAAATTTTTCATTTTAAGTTAAATGTTTATCTTATTTTACTTTTGCAGAGAGATATATGAAATCAGATAATAATAAGGTGTGATGTGGATCAGACTCTGCTGACTGTCATGTTTAATGCTCGTGTGTGTGTGATGGTGTGTGTGTGTGTGTCTGTGTGTGTGTGTGTGTGTGTGTGTGTGTGTGTGACAGAGGATCAGGTCGACGGTAGACGAGCGCGAGCAGAAGCAGCTGCTGATGGATCTAGACGTGGTCATGAGGAGCAGCGACTGTCCCTACATCGTCCAGTTTTACGGAGCTCTTTTCAGAGAGGTTTGTCTCTGCGTCTGCTTTCCTTCTCAGAGAGTCTTTCTAAACACATAAACACTTGTTTTGTGCTTTTTTTTAGGGCGACTGCTGGATATGCATGGAGCTCATGTCCATCTCCTTCGACAAATTCTACAAATACGTTTATTCCTCTTTAGACGAAGTGATTCCAGAGGAGATTTTAGGGAAAATAACGTTAGCTGTGAGTTGCATATTTTATCCCGAGCTTTTAATAAGCGACACATTGGTTAGCGTTCATTAACGTGCTCTTCTGTGTCGTTTTCAGACTGTGAAAGCACTTAACCACTTAAAAGAAAGCTTGAAAATTATTCACAGAGGTAAGAGAGATCTTATTTCGGACCTCCATCAGTTTAGTTTTGTTTGCATGTTGTAAGAAGACTCTGGGGTTTAGATGCTGTTTTACTGAGACTCGATCTCTCTGCAGACATAAAGCCATCAAATATCCTCCTGGACAGGAAGGGCAACATTAAGCTGTGTGATTTTGGCATCAGTGGGCAGCTGGTCGACTCCATCGCCAAAACCAGAGATGCCGGCTGCAGACCGTATATGGCAGTAAGATTCATGCAGTTATATATTCATATATATATATATATATATATATATATATATATATATATATATATATATATACAACCCCAAATCAGAAAAAGTTGGGACATTTTGTAAAATGCAATAAAATCAAGAATCTGTGATTTGTTCATTCATTTTAACCTTTTATTAACTGACAAAAGTACAAAGAAAAGTTTTCCAATGTTTTCACTGACCAACATAATTGTATTTTGTAAATATGAACAAATTTTGATTTTGATGGCTGCAACACACCCGAAAAAAGTTGGGACAGAGACATGTTTACCACTGTGTCACATCACCTTTCCTTTTAATTACACTTTTGAATTATTTGGGAGTTGAGGATACTAATTGTTGGAGTTTTGATAATGGAATATTTGACCAATCATGTCTGATACAATACAGCCACTCAACAGTCTGTGGTCATCATTGCCTGATTCTCCTTTTCATGATGGGTCATTCATTTTCCATAAGAGACACATCTGGACTGCAGTAAACAGAGAGGTACATCCCTTCTATAGTGCAGAGTGTCTAGAAACCACTCAGTTTTAGCACGTGCAGAATGAGGCCTGGCATTGTCTTGCTTCCCAGGAAAGATGTCATCTTTATGGCAGTTTTTGTCTCTTTACAATCCAAATATATGTCTCCATGTCAATGGTACCTTCACAATAATGCAAGTTACCCATACCGTTTGCAATGATGCACCTCAATACCAGGACAAATGTTTGCTTTTGCACCTGTCGCTGGTGAAAGTCTGGTTGGTCCCTTTCGTCTTTGGGACTGAGAACTCAATGTCCATTTTCTCCCAAAAACAAGCGTAAACATGGACTCATCTGACCACAGCACACATTTCCACTTTCTTCTAGACCATCTGAGATGAGCTCAGGCCCAGAGAACACGCCGGTATCTCCACATAGAACTGATGTGAAGCTTTCTCTTTGCGTAACAGAGATTCAAGTGGCATTTCTTGATGCAGCGTCAGACTGTGTTCAGTGAAAAAGGTTTTCTAAATTACTCCTGAGCACATGTGTCTGTATTTAACGGATTAGAATGATGGTATGTTATGCAATGCCATCTGAGGGCTCAAAGGTCACGCACATTCAACAGAGGTCTCCTGCCTTTCCCAACACAGACTGAGATTTCTCTGGATTCCCTGAATCTTGTGACAATATTATGTATGGAAGATGATGAAAGGCATAAATTCTTTGCAATCTTGCATTGAGAAATGGGATTTTTTTAATTGTTTGACAATTCTCTCATGATATTTGCCACAAAGTGATGAGCCATGACCCATCTTTGCTTAAAAAGACTGAGAAGCACTTTTACACCCAAACATGATACCCTCAAGTATTACCAATTCACCTGTTCATTGTGGACTGTTTCAAAAGAGTTGGATAATCTAATTTGGATAATCTTTTCACTTTTATTTGGTCTCTGTCCCAACTTTTTTCGGGTGTGTTGCAGCCATCAAAATCTAAATTTGTTCATATTTACAAAATACAATTATGTTGGTCAGTGAAAACATTGGAAAACATTTCTTTGTACTTTTGTTCAGTTAATAAAAGGTTAAAAAGAATGAACAAATCACAGATTCTTGATTTTATTGCATTTTACAAAATGTCCCAACTTTTTCTGATTTGGGGTTGTATATATATATATATATATATACATATATAACCGTTTAAAAGTTTGGGGTCGGTAAGGAGTTTTAATGTTTGTGAAAGAAGTGTCTTCTAGTCACCAAGGCTGCATTTATTTGATCAAAAATACAGTAAAAAAAATATTATTGGAATTCAAAAAAAGATGTAAGATACTGTTTTATCTGTGTGAATATATCCCTGTGATCATTACTCCAGTCTTCAGTGTCACATGATCCTTCAGAAATCATTCTAATATGATGATTTGATGATCAAGAAACATTTCTGATTTTATCAGTGTTGAAAACCGTTGTGCCGTTTCATTTTTTTTTTTTGTGAAAAATGTGATTCATTTTATTTTCCAGGATTATTAGATGAATAGACAGTTCAGAAGAATAGCATTTACTTGAAATTTAACATTTGGTAGCATTTTAACTGTCTTTACTATCACTTTTGGTCAATTTAATGCATCCTTGCTGAATAAAAGTATTAATTTCTCAAAAGAAAAAAGCACCTTCAAACTTTTGAACGGTACTAATGTATGTGTAACATGTAACACATTTCTCTCTCTCTATTTCTCTCTCACCGTCTATATGTAGAAAAAAATATTATGCTATCAATTATTATTATATATAATTATAAGTCGTTCTATTCTAGTCCATATATAAATAAAATGCTTTTAAAGACTTTTTAAAATTGTTTTTAAATAGAATTATCATCACTTTTGTAACAATATTTGAAAAAAAAAAAAAAACTATTAAAGTCAATTATTGACAAAAAGTGTTAATTTCCTGAACCGTGCCTGTAATGTCCCGTGGAGCGCATGTAGAGTGATGTAACCGCAGGAGTATCTGTGAATGAAGCGCCGCTCTGCAGTTAATGCTGCTGATGATGATGTCATAGTCTAATCTGAGCGAGTGATCTCATCCCGACTGCATTATGACATCATCCGTCTTTAAACATGAGTAACGTGCGTTGACTGACCTGCACAGCTGTTAGCATGTGACACACACACACACACACACGCTGCTGTCTGGACGGAAGCACATCTGTTTTCCTGCTGTTTTGACCTGTAAAGCGTCTGATGTTCTGGAGAATCACTCCGCTGCGCTCTTGCAATTGTGCAATTGTCTTTTACCAGACATTTTACCAGTCGTGTGTCGCTTGAGAAATGAACCCGTGATCATAGTGGCTCGTTTAAGTCATGAAACATTAATCGGCAGTAGCAGCATAACATGCCAGAACATTTGCACTGCATTTAAACAGCGATTTCTGAGTCAAACAGAATATTCTGCTGTAAATCATGTTGGACAGGACTGATTTGATCAACCAGAAAACATTTTTCAGGATTAATTGTATTATATTTTATGTAGAATTTTTTTTATTTTTAAATAACATGCACTAATGATTCGTGCCAAAATAAGAACAGCAAAATGTAGTAAAGTAAATGATATATCACCTGTAAAGCGCCTGGATCAGCACAGACAGTCTGATATGATTCACATTTATATATTAATCTAAATCAACCTCAAGCTTTCAGGACATTTTATATCCATATGTGTCTCCTGAATAAATGAATCCATGACTTTAGTGTTTCTAGAGCCATGAAAAAGCGATTCTTTAAAATCATGAAACAACTTCAGCAACACGTTTAACTTGTGCAATATGACGTGTATTAGTGAGAAACAATATTCAGCAATAAATCACAAAAAAGATGGTACTTGACTTTATCATTTATCATTGGTTAAACTTAATATTATTTTCCCTACCAAATGGAGGAAATTTGTTATTTTTATAATAATAATATAAATAATACTTATTATTATTATTATTATTATTATTAAAAAGAATATGATAATAATGATTTTTTTAGAATAACATGCATTGATTATTTTTCTTTTCTTTTTTCTTTTAATTTGTCAAATAATACATTTAAATAAATATTTTATGTCTAATGATATTAATACTATTTTAATATATTGTATTAATTGTATTATATACAAATATATTAATTGTAATATTTTAATAAAATAAATATTAAATATAAAAAACTAAATATTTAAAAATTGAGCAATAAAATATATAAAATACATTGAATATTAATACTAATCGATAATTGATATTCCTCCTAATGTACACGATTATTATTTTTTTGAATAACATGCACTGATTTTTTCTTCATTTTTTTAATACGCACAATAATACACTTAAATACATTATTTTCATTTAATAATAATACTATATTATTAACATATTTAATATCAATTGTATTGTAATAAAATATATACATTTTAATATTTTAAAGGACATCTAGTAACCAAATGTATTGTATAAGAGATACATTGAATATGAATAATAATTGAGAATATTTGTATTATTAAATGAATATACATAATATATAGAATAACATGCTCTGATTATTTATTAATATTCCTAATATATTAATATACTGTTTTTATTTTCAGTATACTATCTTTAGAATAGCATGCCATGCACTGATGATGAGTGCAGAATTGATGGAGAAAGTAAGTGAAGTAAATGTTGTGTGTGTGTGTGTGTGTTCCAGCCGGAGAGGATAGACCCCAGCGCCTCCAGACAGGGATATGATGTGCGCTCAGACGTCTGGAGTTTGGGAATCACGCTGGTGAGAATGAAGTGTGATCTGTCATTGTGTGATGTTGACAGTGTGCTGCAGTCCTGTTATTGTGTGTGTGTGTGTGTGTGTGTGTGTTTCAGTATGAACTGGCCACAGGAAGGTTCCCCTACCCGAAGTGGAACAGTGTATTCGATCAGCTGACGCAAGTGGTGAAGGGCGACCCGCCGCAGCTCAGCAGCTCCGAGGAGAGGCAGTTCTCCCCCAAATTCATCAACTTCGTCAACCTGTGGTGAGACACACACACACACACACACACACACACACACACACACACACACACACACACACACACACACACACACACACACACACACACACACACACTTCCCTGTGATCTCTGAGTGTTTCCTCTTTTTGAGAGTTTGCAGACTCAGCAGAAGGGATGTAATAACTCTGATCACATGACGCACATGACGCCTCCTGCTGGTCGTTCAGAGACACTGGAAGTGTCACAGTGATTGCACTGGTGATGCATTATGGGTTTAATTAAATATTGTATTGTTTTTGTCTCTGACAGCCTTACAAAGGACGAGTCAAAGAGGCCAAAGTACAAAGAGCTTCTGGTGAGTTTCTGTTTCCTGCTAAAGTGACACGTTCAGCACTTCTTGAGAGGGTTTCTGCCTTTTTAGGATAATCTTATACATGCTAAGTTGATTAGCATGATATTTGTCTTGCAGAATTTCTACTGTTATGGAAAAACTGGACATATCAGGGATTTTTTTGGGGGGGGGGGTATTTTTTTTGTTGTTGAAGTATTTAGGACTGTAAAAATTATAGTATTTAATAAACCTTGGTCATGGAAATGATGCTACAAAATGTTTGATTGGCTGAAAATCACTCTTTGTCTTTTATAATTATAAAATAATTTTCACAATCCTTATCCAAATCAAAAGTCATTGGGTAAATAAACTTTTAAACAGCATTTGTATAATTATTATACAACAATATAATAGTAATAATTAATATTATTGCTGCCGTATTATTTTAGTATCTTTGCGATACTACAACAGTTTTTATTAGTGTGTTATTATTCAATATTAAATAGTAATAAAATTAGTTTTTCTATTATCATTACATTTTTTGTTAATCTGTTTTGTGTTTTTGTCATTTTTATTAGTTTATATATCTATATTGCTTATTGATTTGTATTTAGTTTGCTTTATTACGTCAAGCTAAAGTTGTGTATGTTTTATTTTGTCATGCTAAAGTTGTGTGTTTTATTTTATTTCAGTTATCGTTTATTTTATTACTAACAAAATAGTTATTTATTATTAAATATTTAATGATTTCATATTATCTAAGAGGTCAAATAAAAAAAAAAATAATTTGCTACACTGATGGACTAGGTAGTGTAAAAACTGATTCACAGCACCTGAACTTCGCACGTTCCCTTCTGCATATTATACACTTTAACCAAACATTTTTGATTTTAGATCATATACAGAATTCAAGAACTGAATTTCCCAGTATTTTGTTTTACAAAAGATTTAAATTTTTTCCCCTGAAGACTTTGGGAATTCTGCTTCTTAAGTAAATATTACAGTTGTTGAAGTAATAAAATAATAAGTATGACGTCAGTTTAAGTCTAGATTTTTTATATTTTTTATTCTTTTAGCAGTTTTATATATTTCTAAAGTATTTGTCTTATGTTAAGCCATCTTAAAGGAAAAGATCACCCAAAAATGAAAATTATCCCATAATTTACTCGCCTTGAGGTCATCATAGGTGTATATGACTGTATTTTCTTCAGCTGAACACCGATGCATTTTGTAAGAAAAATATACATTTTTATTATAACTTTATAATCTATAATTACTGGATTCCGGCAACGGCCACTGAGTTAATAAAGTTTTAATCATGGATATTTTCCTGGCTTCGCTTCAGAAGGCCTTTATTAACCCCCTGTAGACGTATTGATTCTTTTTATAATGGATGGATGTGCTTTTTGTGCTTCAAAATCTCAGTTTCCATTCACTCCCATTATCAAGCGTGTAAGAGTCAAGCTATTTTTATATAACTCTGATTGTATTTGTCTGAAAGAAGAAAGTCATATACAGCTAGGATGAGATCATGGGATATTTTTCATTTTTGGCTGAACTATCCCTATGAGCCACATCTTGCGACCCGTTAATGCTTCAACTGTGATAAAGGCTTTTGAGAGGTTAATTGTGAGGTAAAAGTAAACTAAAGCAGAAGTTCTGTTCAGTTAAAGAAATGAAGGTAAACCAAACTTCTCTCTCTCTCTCTCTCTCTATCAGAAACATCCCTTCATTCAGATCTACGAGGAGCGTACGGTGGACGTGGGCAGCTACGTCTGCATGATCCTGGATATGATGCCCGCGTCTCCCAGCTCGCCGATGTACGTGGACTGATCACACACACACACACACACACACACACATGCGTCTGAACACGGTGTAAAGATTTGCTTCATCACAGAACTGCAGTATTAAAACGGGAAAACCTACACAAGAGCACCGGAGAACGGTGTTTAATTCAAGCTCGATGTAATATACCTCCTACCCATGATTCCCTCTCTCTCTCTCACTCTCTCTCTGTCTCGTCACACACACACACCTGTAAAGCGTATAAACACACACTCAAAGGCGTCTGATGGGACACACGCGACGGTCTGGCCCTGATCTCTCTCTCTCTCTCTCTCTCTCTCTCTCTCTCATGGATGCAGAATAGTGATTTTAAACCGATATAAAATAATGAATAATAAATAAGCCTGGAATTGTATTTATACTTCTGAGATGACTTGTGGAATATATGATTGGGAAGCCGTCGCCGTACTGGAATCTGCTCGTGTCCGGTCCCCTCCTCTTCATGTATGTGATATTAAACACGTGTTTTGTATGTAAAGGTGAATGACGCAGAGGTGGCCGGGCTTTCTGTAACGAGGACATCCATCCTCACTGTACAACGAATATGTGCTGATATTATAAATAAAACTGAGGAATATGGAAACGACTCCATGTTTGATACTTTTTTAAAAAAAATTAAAGTGTAGATCATCTTGTAAGAAATGGATCCAGTGATTTGACATTGAGTTTTTTCCGCTTGTTTTGATATTTTTTTTACTCCATTGAAGTTCTGTTGCCCATATATTTAATTTTAATAATACTTAATTCACTATTGATATCAATTATTAATAAAGGAATATCATTGTGTTTACATTTTAATTTCAAAATTAAATGTATACATTTAAAAAGCAGATTCTAATGGCTGTCACAGGAATAAATTACATTTCAATATATATTTCAATAGAAGACATATTTTAAATTTTAATAATATTTCACAATATTACTTTTATTGTTTTTTCTGTCATTAATTGATATTGCTGTTAATTTACTGTATTTTTTGATTGAATAAATGCAGCCTTGGTGAGCATAAGAGACAGATAGGGCTGGGTACCGAGTTCGGTAATTTTTAGGTACCGACCGAATTGCCTCGATACTACCGAGTACCGAAACATGTCTTGTTTTTCGGTACCAAGTTTCGGTACCTAAGTGGTTAATCTCGTCAACGTCAGTGAAACAATAAACATGCAGCATGATTGGCTGTGGCGGAAAAACACTAGTTTAAGCGGCTGCCCAGAGACGTGCCTCTGCCTCGTCGCACGTGTGGCTGTAGTGTGTGTGTGTGTGTGTGTGTGTAAGCGTCCAACCCAGATAGATAGAAAATATGTAGAAATGATCAAAAGTGTACCTATGTACCCGACTCGATGCCATAAGCACACAATGCAATATTTTCGACAAGATAATTGATGCCAAGACCGGTAACACGGTAAATCTACACTTAAAAGCGCACAGAATACACTCGAGAGTAGAAAGTTTATCCGCCTTCGACTACAAGAACTGGAGGGCGTCACATATAAACCAAAACTCAGCGTATAGGATAGGCCTACTTGCCTCACAGACATGAGAAATAGCTCTTTATATGTCCAAAATATGTCTACTTTTAAACGAAACAATTAGAAATAAATAGTTTGATTACCTAATCCATATAGGCGCGCGTGCGTTCACTACTGCAGGGATGACGAGTCAGCATCGCAAATTCGCAATAATCATCTTTGCAGCCAACACGTTTAGTAAACACTTGTTCATTAATAAACAATTAAAATATCTCCTTGCTATCGTTTCCCGACACATCCATAATCATTAGGCTACTTTTGCCAGTGCTTTGCGCAATTAAGCTTCATGTGTGCGGACCGCGAGGCATATCCCACACCCCAGTAGCCTATATTTAATTCAATTCACATTTATTTGTATAGCATTTTTCACAATACATATCGTTTCAAAGGAGGTTTACAGAAAATGCATGTGTCTAAATTACAATTTAGAGTGATCTGTTATCAGGGGTGACTGTGTGTACTGCATTTCAATTAATTTTCATTCAGTTTCATTGTTAAACAATGCATTAAGTTAAGGCAGAAACAATGAGATCATTGAAGTAAAGAATACATGTTGTTAAATGATTAGGAAACATAGAAAACTTTAGCATTGGTGCTTTTTTACAGACTCAAAATATGAGTGTAAAAAATAAAAGTTTTTTTTTTTAGGTAATGTTATATGGATAAAATTGGTATCGAAAAAAGTATCGTTCAGGAACCGGTATCGAAGTCAAGGTATCGGTATCGAAAATTTTGTTACGATACCCAGCCCTAGAGACAGACATTACTTATTCCAAATTTTTGACTGGTAGTGTAAATATTTAGTACATATTTTCCATGTTTGGGCCTATAACATACAAAGCCCAATTATTAGATTATTAATATGATACAGGACGTGGAGTTTCCTGTAGGACTCATATTTTAACAGTCCATAAGAGTCCTGTGAGACAGACAAACAAAAACATTGACGGATTCTGTCGCGCCCCCTTGAGGGAGAGACTGTCCAAAGTAAATATATTATTAGATAGCAACATTAGCCACCAAATAGCCTTGCATTGTTCTTTAACAAATTAAAGATGACGTTAGTTCAGTGAAGGGTAAGTGTTTATGTAAAAATATTTTCTTTGATACGCAATAAATTATTCCCTGGCGGCTCAGAATGCTGATTTCCATTTGACCCACGTTCAATTTTCACTACGTTTTTTTTTTATCTTACTGCAGAGATATGGGCACTTTTATAATTGTTCAAATCTAATAAAAACGCAAAGTAATATCTGGAATACAAATGAGAATGCAGCACAAGGATGTACATTGTCCAGAGATGGTTTGGAAATCATTATCCAGCATTCAGAAACGCCTGTGATTGGTCCGTCCTCAACAGCGCTGTGAAAAGTAACGGTTATAAACGGACAGCGCGTCGTTTGAGAAGACGACTGAACAATAATCACAATCAAGGCTGTAACCAGGGTTTGAAAATTAGTGAGGTCCGGGGTGTTGTGTAAAGAATTGTGCTATAATGGTTAGGCCATTGGACCCACATTCCCCCATGGACATTAAGCTGCGACCCTTTTTTAAAAAGAAGGCATTTTATTTGACACACACACACACACACACACACACACACACACACACACACACACACACACACACACACACACACACACACACACACAGTCACACACACACACACACACACACACACACACACACACACACACATATAATTATGTGTGGGGTAGTCTCTCACTAGGGGGGTCCGATTTTTTTTGAAAAATAAACCATTAAATGGCACTTTCTGGAGAGTTTTGTGCAAAGAAATATAGAAAAAAAGTAGGTCTAGCAAGTCTTATATTTCTGTAACTCACACAGATCAAACACAACTATGCTGACTGAATACAGTGGCGCCTCCAGAAATTTTTCATAGGGGTGGCCAGATGGGGCCACTTAATATCTTGGGGTGGCACACCAAAACTATAAACCATAATTTCAGAATTTTATTCTACTGTTGTAGCAAACCGGCCTGTAGAAAACTATCAGAAAAACTTAAGGAAACTCCTACTGATATACTTTGGTTTATTGTGTTATATTTAATGTTACTAATGATATTGGTAGGGCCCTACTAATATATATTATATTATATATAATGATATATATTATACAGATATGATATATATATATATATATAAGGGCCCTCGCCCCGCGGCATATTTCAAGATACTTACATAATTGTGATGAATTTAATCCTTTTTAAGTTATTATTTTGCAGTGTAAGATTACAGTTAACACCTTTAAATATTACATAAATGTATTATGAATTTTTAATAAACTTAATGAGTGTATAAATCAGCAGCAAAAAGTAATTCTTGAAAAAATGTGCACAGTAATTTTATAAAATCTAAATATGTTAATAGAAACAAATTACTATTAGTTCTCTTATAAAATTCAATCAGGCAATCATACATTTCACAATTTTATATTTATATATTAATGTCAAGAATTCAGAAGTGCATATATACCCTACACTACAAAGAAATAATATACAATTAAATTATGCTTATTTTAAATGTATTGAGCAGGCTAGGTATAACAAAATATATTGGCTTTTAATAATATTTCAGTGCGCAAACCCATGATAACATGAAAAACAGCACGCACACAGCGTGTATGCGCATCGCGGGATTCGCGGGTGCAGAATGATGTACTCAAAGCAACATGGAGACACCGTGTGTTAAGGGTCCAGCTTAAGGGTTTTAAACGACTCACTACCAGTGTTGGGAAAGTTCAATTTCTACATGAACTAGTTAAAGTTCAGTTCACAAATTTTAAAACGAACT
This sequence comes from Siphateles boraxobius, assembly GCF_051911475.1. Lineage (NCBI taxonomy): Eukaryota > Metazoa > Chordata > Actinopteri > Cypriniformes > Leuciscidae > Siphateles > Siphateles boraxobius. Next base: position 6,570,348 of record NW_027509130.1, on the reverse strand, counting down.
AGTTCAGTTCAGTTCATACTTTAAAATTTTTAACTAGTTCATTCATAGTTCTTTTTTTCCATATGTTGCTGCGAGCTAATATTTTTCAAAATGATTGCCACAACCCATGAATTAGAGATAGCAATTATTTTATCGGTGGGCAAAGTTTGAACAGAAATGTAAGATTTTTCCCATCCTCACCGACCTTGTCATAAAACCCGTTTAAATGATCAAACGATCCTCCTTGCTGCATTTTGTATTCATGACGCATGCGGCCTTGCGACGCTGGCGGCTGGTGTTGCCAGATTGGGTGTTTTTTCCGCTACATATTAAGGCCTGTTTACGGTGTGTTTTAGCCGGGGTTTCGCCTGGAAGGCTCTACAGAAATCTGGCACCCTAATGAATGAAGTTAAACTGTGCGCGCGCTGTTCACAGACACCAGAATGAACGAGTTCACAGTAACGTTCATCAGGCAGTAATACAGTATGTGCAGTTCACGTTCACCCAAAATATGAACGAGTTCATGAACTATCGTTCAATGAACGCGTTCAGGCACAACACTGCTCACTACCGTGTGCCGTTTAAAAACAGCAACAAACTCCAACAAAATAAAGTAATTTTATGCAAATCTACAGCCTTTTATCTACAGATCATGCATTATAATGTGAATATATATCATATTGGAGAGAGTTTTACCGTGCATCCAAGAGGCGCGCGCGCTGTTTGAATATGAATGGAGAATGATTGACAGCCGCAGAGGAGGGAAAACGATTTTCCGTATACTTTAATGATGTAAATAGACTTCTGTCCCTCACATTAAGCTATGGAATGACTTCAGATGACTTTGTCACCCAAACTGACGTGAAAAAAGCGGGAGGCGCCGAAAAGCGCGCTGTTTGCATCCCTGCTTGTCAAAACGCGGCAAAGACACATCAAAAAGCTGCTGTAACAGTATACTGTAACCATTTGGCACTTAAAGAGCACGTCACGACACATAATACCCCGTCTTCTTTTACTAAAGAATATTTTTGACTTATTTATGAAATGCATAACCGATGCTACTAAAATTTATACTGGCCATTGGGGTGGCCAGTGGGGTGGCCAGGAGTCGGCCAGGGGTGGCCACCCCCTGGTGGCGCCATTGCCTGAATAGATTGCTAGTTGAGAAAAACTGCTTTAATTAATGTTTTTATGATGACTTTGTGAAAGGTTAAAACAGCATGAGCCGTCTTCCTGGTGGCCAGTAAGTTATTTGTCAAATTTCATTCTGTAACAAACAGATCTGTATTATGCTATTGTTTTTGATAGTGTCATACATTTCTTACAGATAATCACGATAATCATTGCGTTTGTCTTACCGAATGTGGTAGCTTTATGCAATTACAGTTTGTCTATAAGCTTTTTTTATTTTTATTAATGCCGACAGTAAAATGTTGCCAGATATTGCTACGAAAAACAAGCAAAACAAAATAATAATAATAATAATCCGAAATAAGTTCAAAGCTTGTGTTTTGGCAATAAAATTAATATATCACTAAACATAACATGCAACTTTCCACTTTAATAACTTCCTAAAGTGTCACATTAAATCAGAAAAACAGGTACTGGAGACTACTGCCACCGTTCCTTTGGGTGGATCTGGCAACACGGAGGCTGCACCCGCGCCCTCACTCACAACGCGCTCTCAAGCCCCGTTCACTGCGCTAGCTTCTCGCAGCAACATGAATTGCAAACACTCATATGAGGTGGTTTAAACACGGCTAATTAATCATTCAGAGAGCTTGACATTTTATTTTTGAATGTAAAAAAATTACCGAGTTCCGGACCTCGGTGACCAAATAGCTGGCTACGGCCAGGATCACAATGTTTAACTTTTAATAATAGACATTCAATTAAAAATACTGCTACACCGTGAATAATTAAAATAGTCGTATCTGACCTTCTTTTTTTTTTTTTTTTTTTACAACCTATTTATGGTAGAACTAAATGTTGAAGTGTGACTGGTTAAAGGGATAGTTCACCCAAAAATAAATATTCTGTCATCATTTGAAGAATGTTTGTAACCAAATAGTTGACGGCACCCATTAACATCTATATTAGAAAAAAAAAAAACCCATGGACGTCAATGGGGTCCATCAACTGTTTGGTTAACATATTCTTCAAAATATCTTCATTTGTGTTCAGCAGAAGAAGGAAATTCATACAGGTTTGAAATGGCATGAGGGTGAGTAAATAAATGATGACAGAATTTACATTTCCAAATTTTTTTTTTTTTATCAAGTATTATCAAAACCAAACCACACACACACACACACACACACACACACACACACACACACACACACACACACACACACACACACACACACACACACACACACACAGACACACACACAAATTCCCAACATAATGTAAACTGAGAGTACAAATAATCAATAACATAAGTGCACATTCTGCACAACATTTCCAGAAAATAATGTAGTAAAATTATAGTGATGAATCTTTACACTTTACAAGTTAGACATTGTTTACAAAAAACTGTTTACATATTGTCTAATGTTTTTGTAAACATTACACAAAAGTTACACATTTTGTCGATATCAGATTTAAAGTAGATTATCTATTACCGATGTAAAATATGTTGAATAATTTAAAAGGTACGGTATTTTTTTACAGTCTATATTGTTAATACATCATATTTTTTCGCGTCATTACTTTTTTACAGTCTATTCCTTTCTTTTACTGTCTATATGTCTATTCCACCTAGTTCTATTTCTAGTCCAGACGTCATCATTGCGCGACGGAAGCGCGTCCAGCAGCATCAACACACACATGCGAGTGAGTCCTTCAAACTGCTGTGCTGTACAGAAACAAACAGAGCATATTCGGGATATTTTTTGTCTTTATTGAGCTGATATTATGAGCCGCTCGTCGTAGGCGCTCGCGGTGTTTATTATGCTCGCGCGCCTCCGGTGCTCTTTCCTCACACACAGACTAAAAGTCGCTGGAGAGACTTTGCTAATGCAGAGACCGCTGACACTGATGGACACACACTCCTCCGGGAAGACCAGACCTGTGAAAGACACGCGGAGACATGTGAAGACGAGGGACAACCGCAGGCAGGGCGAGCTGCACGGGCCGTCCACCGTGTATGTGCAGGTCGCGGGCGCGGGGAGTCGCGATAACGGCGCGTCGCTGTACGTCTTCTCCGAGTATAACAGGTGAGTCTCACGCGACATCATTCAGCGTCACGTGACAAAGAATCTGTCATGAGGGTGAAACAGCTCTATAACATCAATAATCATCATTACATTAATACATCAGTAGGTGATGTACAGTTAAACATCAGCTTATTTTGAGAAAAAAACCCTGAATAAATATATGTATTAAAATAGAATAAAGGTAACATTGCATACGTTTCAAATAACATTAACAAACATTGGCACAATATGTAATGAAAAGCTTAACAAATCAGTAGTTTATAGACATGAGCATTAAATACATTTATATAAATATATGACTCAAGGAAATGTATTAATATATTGATTTGAATGATGAATGATTTTAAATGTTTTAATAAAAATAGAAGTGATTATAAAATGTTACTTATAAAAGCACAACATAACATTAATTGCTTAATAACATTAACAAACATTGTCACATTATGTAATGTTTAACAAATCAGTAGTTAATTTGCTTACACATGCTTTAAATACTTTTATACAACTATCTGAATAAATACAAAATATATGAATAAAAATTGAATACATGCTTTAAAAAATATCATGATATTTCAAAATGTTTTACTATTTAAACCTTATCTAATATAACTTGTTATCAGAGTTCATTAGTTAATGAATTATAAATATAAAATTACATAAATGTTTTAGAAATAAATCACAGTGCTACCTATAAATAAATAAAAAATATTTAATATATTATAAAATATCAAACTTTATTTGATTATTATTTGACTTTATTTATTTGAGTATTTATATCACTTACCTTTCATTTAAAAACAACATTTACAGAAATTCCCTTATAAGAGACTCTTATACATTACAAATAAAAGTCATTATATGTTGATTGAGCAGATATTTAGGTGCCTTGGATAAAAGCATATACTAAAGGAATATATAAATGCCTTTTTATATTTTCACTTTTATTTATATTTGAATATACATGATGAGCACCTAAGCTGAATATTGTGTGAATTATTAGTGAAACTGAGTATGAAATGTCAAGCCGCCTGTATGTATATAGTGCTGTATCTATACAGTGTTAATGGTAAAGCATCTGTTGGATATGCAGGTATCTGTTCAACTGTGGTGAAGGAACTCAGAGACTCATGCAGGAACACAAGTAAGACATCAATTAACACTGCAGATTCACTGTGACGTGACGCAAGGACACTCTTCTGTGTTCATACGGCATATTTTGTGTTTTGATTGTGTATCCAGAATGAAAATTGCACGCTTGGATAACATCTTCCTCACCAGGATGAGCTGGGAGACGGTCGGCGGTTTATCAGGTGCTTTACCATTTCATTCTGGTTTTTTTTTTTCATCTTTTCCAGTTTTTATCCTATCTTATCTGTTTGGTAACCATGGACATTCCAGTTAGGACCTCATTTAGGACAAAAGCTATTACGAAATGACATTTCTTGTCCATAATCTGATCTTAACTGAAGACTTAAGATAGAAAGTTTCTGTAATACGCCCCCAGATCCACACTATTTTCTTGTAGCTATTTGCAGAGTTTTGCATTGCTGTGTAAAGACTAAGGTTAGATAATCTGCTCTCTGTTTGACTGGTTCATGACTCTGTGTTTTGTGTTTTTCAGGGATGATCCTGACCCTCAAAGACACGGGAGTCCCTCAGTGTGTCCTGTCAGGACCGCCACAGCTGGTGCGTTTATGGAAATCTTTGTGTCCGTTTGGAAATTTTTATGAATGTTCTGGTGGTGTTTGACTGAAGTGTGTTGGTCTGTTGTTTTAGGAGAAATATTTACAGGCCATACGAGCGTTTTCAGGACCACTGGAAGACATTAAACTTGGTAAAGTCCACCGTTATCAGTCTCCTCGATCTTCTCATATCAGTTATATATGCAGTGTTGTTATAGTGTACTAAAATAGCATAAGCTTTAAATAGAGCTGAAATAAAATATAAATGTCAGATGAACAAGTTCATCAGTGTTTTTTTTTTAAACAGTTTTTTTGTTTTAGTTTTAAAGGTGCATTATATAATATTTAGGAGGATCTGTTGACAGAAATACAATATCCTATACATAACTGTGTTTTAAGTGGTGAATAAAAGACCTTACTTAATGAACCGTTATGTTTTTATTACCTAAGAATGAGCCTTTTCTATCTACACACACTGATCCCCTTAGATTGAAATGCGGCAACATGTTTCTACAGTAGCCCTAAAAGGACAAACGCGTTCCGGCACTATGTTGTTCTTCGTGCAGAGAAGGCAACAGTAACTTCTGTTGGTTGCAATTCACAACCTCACCACTAGATGCCGCTAAAGTTTACACACTGCACCTTTCATTTTTTGAAGTACTAAAAGTGTTAAAGTAAAAGTAAATGCGGTAAAACTAAAGAGAGATGGAAAAAAAAATCAAAAACTAATACAAATTAGCTAAACCTTAATCTAAAATGAAAACTGAAACAAGACTAGAAACTATAATTGAAAATTTTAATATAAATATAAATGATCCTAAAATAACATCTATGGTTCGTTTACTCAGCTGAAGGAGATGCTGTTTGTTTTTCTTGGTTTTGCAGCTGTGAGGCCGTACACTGATCCTCAATATAAAGACAACACGATGACCGTCAGTCAAGTTCCTCTCTTCTGTGAGTGTCGCCTCATCATACACTGTTCTGAACGTTTGAAAACCTTCACATGTAAAGGATCCGTCTCTGCTCTCTCTGTGTGTGTGTGTGTGTGTTAGCCGAGCGTGGCAGAGGTTCCCCCGGCTCGGTGCGCAGCTGCAGTCCTGACAGCGGTCAGAAGGGGGCGCTCAGGAGACTGGAGGATCTGGAGGAGGATCTGAATGCCAGCAGAAGATCACCCAGTCCAGGCAAGACACACACACTGCTGGCTGTAGCGTATGCATCAGTTGTACACTCGTTATTGCGGTGCATTATGGGATTGAATGAGTGCACTCGATAAGGTCCACTATGGGTTCAGACACCACTACAAATGGGTGTTCCCTCAAATAACGCCCTATTTGAGGGTATAGGGGGCGATTTCAGACACAGCTTAAGGCTTCAGTTTATCAGGGTTGGAGCTGAACTCAAATAACCCGTTACCCATCCCCGTTCCAGTTATTTACCTCTAGCGGCAAATGAATCAGAAGTCTCGTATATTCACAGAAAATTACTTTTTCCTTACAAAATAAAGTAGATATGAAAACGAATACAATTTGTTTTAAATGAGTCGCAAACTATGTAGTTTGTAGTTAAAATGCTATGAAAATGTTTAATATATATTTTATTTAAATTATTTATATTATTATTTTATTTCTTTATTTACTTACATTAGTGGTAAATAATAAAAAAAATATAATAAGTAAAATACGTGTTTATTGCATTTGAACTACATTGATCATTTGAAAAAAAAAATAAGTTTGTCCATTATTATTGTCTTGAATTCGAAATGTATAATTAGTTTTGTTTAATTTAAAAATAAATATTTCAATCCAAGTTCCATTTTCCCAGTTATGTTTTTATATTATATTTTCTCCAATAATAATAATTATAGTAATTCAAATAATATTTTCCATTGCATTTGAACTTGCGTGTGGATAAAAAATAAAACAAATCTAAACTTGTTTCATTCAGCAAAACTTTAGTTTAAACAAAGGCAGTTTGCATGTCACATGTGCGTCATATTCATAATTTGTGGTTGTTTTGAAGTGCACTTAAAGAGAGTGGCACTAATGTGTTTAATCTGAATGGTTTTTTTTCTTCACAGAAGGGAAAGGAAATATCACCAGAGATGCATCTCTCGTGGTGGCTTACGTGTGTAAGGTTAGCAGAAATAATAAGTCAATATGATAAAATTAATAATTTTATTAACTTCATGTATCGTTTCACCTTTAAGATCATGCTGTGTCTAATAGCTTATTTTCCATGTAATGTTTCTTCAGTTACACTCCAAGAAAGGGAACTTCCTGGTACTGAAAGCTAAAGAGATGGGCCTGCCGGTGTGAGTGTCTGATCAGTTGTGTGTTCAGGACTGAAATATAACACACATGTGATGCACCCATGTTAACATTTTGGCCGATACTAATAATTATTTATATTTGAAAGATGATAACCGATATTTTGGCCGATACATCTAAATCAAAATTTTTATATAATTTTTCCGAGCCTGATTACAAAAACAAAAGTCTCTCCATTAAAAGCCACATCCCAAACACGCAATTATAATATCTTCATTATAATTTTATGTAGCCTATATGACAGACTTATGACAGACTTGCATTGCACATTAACTGTATTTTCCTTTTTGAAGTGATTCCAATCATATTTCAAGCAATTCAAAACCATCATGGTGCATCTGAAGTGTCTCAGCTGAAGGAAATAATCCATTATTTATCGACTTTAATATATCGGCCAAATAACATCAGACCGATATGGTGGCCGATATATCCTGCATCCCTAAATATGAACATATGCTTGTTTTCTTTTGTAGAGGAACAGCAGCCATCGGGCCCATAATCGAGGCTCTGAAAGCTGGGAATACCGTCACACACGATGGAAAAGAGGTGATTCTCCAGTTCTGCACAGATGTTTCCTTACCTCTGTAGAGCCGAGAGTCTCCAGTGTTGATCTGAGGACTTTGGATCTGGTTGTTCTGACTTTGCAGTGTGTGTTTCAGATCCGACCGGAAGAGCTGTGCACTCCGGCTGATCCCGGACCTGTGTTTATCGTGGTCGACTGTCCGTCAGAAGACTTCATTCAGCCACTCTGCACCAATCACATCTTACAAAGGTGAAGATACGTCTCCCGTGAGGGGCTTTCGCACCGGAGGATCCTTTTCATAGTTCCTAGAACTATTGGCGGAAGTTCACGGATTTTTTTCCGTATTCGCACCGCAGGAACTGGGAACAATTTTAGTTCTAGGAACTCCTTTTGGAGGAACTAAATTTGCTCCTACTTCAGAGTCGGGTCTTAATCAGCACTATAGGAACTATCAGTGACGTTAGTGTACGCTGATTGGCCGAACACACGCGAATCAACAACACTTGCAATTTTTTAAAAGCCGTGTAAACACACAGATTATAGCCTATATATTAACTCCAGAAACGAACTCTACGAACATGGAAAACAGTGATACATGGGCCTCTTAACCTTTACGCTGAGGAGAAAATCCAACGCAACTTTGAGGGGACCAAGCGAAAATGATTATGTATTTCTGCTCAGCTAGCAACACTGGATATCAACCGCACTGCATACGCTAATACCTTTTCACTACTGTCTACTTTCTATGTATAACAGATATATCTAATAACATATTAGACAGGACTGTAAGACACGTCGTAAACTAATGAACACTGAGAATGCGAGCACTGTGTGGCTCTGACTGGCGAAATAAAGGTCAGCCGCGCCTTCAAAATAAAAGTCACAACAACAAGTGTGGCTTACGTCACTTCAGAGTTCCTACTGGCTGTGCGAATGCAACCGGGAACATGTTCCTAAGGGAAACATTAGCTCTCGGGATCCATCATGGTGGCTAGTTCCTAGAATTACTCTGTGTGAAAACTCCTATAGAGACATACCAGGCACACTTTCTCTCCATATGCATCTAACAGTGTCACTGTGTGTGTGTGTACATGTTTTTCTATCCCGGTGGGGACTTAAACCAATGCACACAGACTCATGGGGACTTGTGTGTCACTGTGGGGACCTTAATTGAGGTCCTCATGGGTACACATGCTTATAAATCATACAGAATGAGTTTTGTTGAAAATGGAAAACTGCAGAAAGTTTTCTGTGATTGGTAGGGATAGTGTGTGTGTTTGTGTCTGTGTGATGGGTAGGTTTGGGGTAGGGTTAGTGTGTGTGTGTGTGTGTGTGTGTGTGTGTGTGTGTGTGTGTGTGTGTGTGTGTGTGTGTGTGTGTGTGTGTGTGTGATGGGTAGGTTTAGCAGTAGGGTTTGTCTGTGTGTGTGTGTGTGTGTGTGTGTGTGTGTGTGTGTGTGTGTGTGTGTGTGTGTGTGTGATGGGTAGGTTTAGGGGTAGGGTTAGTGTGTGTGTGTGTGTGATGGGTAGGTTTAGGGGTAGGGTTAGTGTTTGTGATGGGTAGGTTCAGGGGTAGGGTTAGTGTGTGTGTGTGTGTGTGTGTGTGTGTGTGTGTGTGTGTGTGATGGGTAGGTTTGGGGGTAGGGTTAGTGTAAGGGGATAGAATATACAGTTTGTACAGCATAAAAACCATTACTTCTATATAGAGAGAAGATAGTAAACCAGACGTGTGTGTGTGTGCAGGTATCAGAGCGGCGGATCTGAGGACTCAGCGGCTCTCGTGGTCCACATGACGCCGGAGTCGGTGTTGAACACGGATCAGTACAAGAGCTGGATGGAGAGGTACAGCTGGACTCCAGTGATTGCAGGGATCTGATCGTGTGTGTGTGTGTGTGACGGGTCTGTTGTGTGTCAGGTTTCCCAGCAGCACAGAGCATCTGGTGATGAACGAGCAGACGTTCACGCCTCACAACGCCCGCAGTCTCAAACTCCAGACGCAGCTCAACCTCATCCATCCCGAGATCTTCCCTCAGCTCAAACTCTACAAGAGCAAAGTACGGCAACACACACTCCTGGTGCTTTACAGTTAGAGATGTATAGTTATATTTCTCATTAACTGTTCCTGTTTCAGGAATCATTTCTGGTTTTTGGTAACACTTTATTCTACAGTGTACTTGTTACACATTACGTGTAGTTACTGTAATAATAACTATATTATGCATAATTACATGCAACTATACCAAAGCCCTATCCTACCCTAACCCTATAGCAAGTATGTAACAAGGACACCTTAAAATAATGTGTAACCACATTTTTTTTTGAGTTTAATTAACTTTTTTTTATATACTTTTTTTCTCATTTAATGTTTTATTTGATGCTAATTTCTAATGAAATATTGCATAGTCTCTGTTACAGGTAAGTGTGTTAAATAGATAATTGCCAATGTGTATGTATATATATATATATATATATATATATATATATATATATATATATATATATATTATATATATTTTTTTAATTTTTATTTATTTGTAGTTAATACTTTAACAATTACTATTTACTTTAATGTTTTACATTTCCAATTAAATAGTCTCTGTTACAGGTCAGATTAATTTGATATTTTTATTAATTTGTCAATTATTTATTTATCTGTTTTTATGTAATTTTTTGTCATTTGTTTTGTATTTTGTAATAATTTTATATTTTTTAATGTATTTGTTATATATTTTTCTTGATGTTATTTCATTTTTAATGCTTTTTTAAATTATTTAATTTATTTTATGAAATGGTTTCTGTTTTGTCTCTAGGTCAGTTTATTGCCTTTAGGAACTTTTTGACTATTTATTTATTTATTATAAGTGTTCATTGTGATTTTGTGACAATGTACCTTTTTGTTGTTGTTTTTCTGATTTAATGTTTTTTTTGTAATGTCTTTTTCTAATTGAATTAACTATTTTTCAACTTTTTCAATTTTTGCCCAATGTGACTTCAGTCAGTTATTAATGTGTCTGTTCTTTGTGTGTGTTGTAGGAGCCTCAGGCGTCTCTAAGCGTCCCCAACGTAAGAGCCGAGTGTCTGCTCAAGTTTCAGCTTCGGCCCAAACTGGAGTGGCAACGGTCAGTTCAGGTCGTTGATCCGCAGTGTGACACAGATGATACAACTTAAATACAGTCGTCAACATTTGAAGTGGATCAAAACCTTTCATCAAAGTTATACATGAATTTTGAACAATTCCTGCTCTTGTCTTGTCTAACTATGATTAACTTTTTTGATCCTCTTCAAATGTTGACAACTGTAGTTTAATTGTGGTCTTCATATACCTCAAATATTTTGTTCACAAGCTAATTGTGCAAGTTAATAGTGTGTAACAAGGCAATAATAATGAGTTAATAAATGTTCACAGCTTCAACAAACCATTTCTTATGAAGTTCTTATAAATCTTGATCCAAGTTGAGGCACTTTTGCACGCGTGTGTGTGTGTGTGTGTGTGTGTGTGTGTGTGTGTGTGTGTGTGTGTGTGTGTGTGTGTGTGTGTGTGTAGAGATGCCATCCTGTCCTGCGACTCTGAGGAGTTTGCGAAGGAAGCCGCCGAAGTGCCAAACTTTCTGGAGGAAGTTGAGGAGTGCAGAAAGTTCCAGGCGGCTGCGTCCGTCTCCACATCTGGTGAGATTTCCAAAAGAGAGAGAAGGAGGGATGAAAGCATTGAATTAGAAGTGCAGAACGACAAGAACACTTCCACAGCTTGACATTTAATTTCCTCAAGAGTAAAACTTTCTTCACTTTCACTCTCTACTGTATCTGCGCCAGACGCCTCAGATCCTGCAAGAGGAAATGGATTTCTATAGTGGTCATAAAAAAACCCGGATCTTATCTATATGAACTATAACTAAAATAAGTTTTTACGCTCTTATTGCAGTGTATGTGCTGAATTAATTCAGTTTTCATATGTTTGTCGTGTTTGTTTGTTTCCTGTGCTGGTGAAGGTGAGAAGTTTCCTGAGATCGTGTTTTTGGGCACCGGCTCGTCCCTGCCGATGAAGATCAGGAACGTCAGTGGGACTTTAGTGAACATCAGGTAATATTTATCAAGAAAGGTCATCATTAGAGTGCGTGGTTTTGAAGTGCGTGCGGCTCATGCGCAAAAACACATGCAGCAAACACACAAGAAAAATGAAGCAATCGAGACGTACATACCGGTAGTTACATATTCTACTGTATTATGTACTACTATGTACTGTATTATTCTACATATTCTAAGTGTATTAATGTCTTCAAGACAGGCTAGCTGTTTATTTCGAAGCATAATTAACCAAGGGTCCAAAAAAACTCCCTTGTAAAGCCGAGCTTCTAAGCTTTAAAACGACACCTATTTTGTGGTGGTTAATCAAGTGGTTGTTAAGTAGCATTATAATTTAGTTGCGCCCTCCTCTATACATCCATCTATATATTTCTCTCTCTCTCTCTCTCTCTCTCTCTCTCTCTTTCTCTATAGAGAGAGAGAGAGAGAGAGAGAGAGACATATATATATATATATATATATATATATATACACTAAGAATAATTAAAAATTGGCGAGTTACTACAAGTCACTGGAATTATTTAATCAACATTGATGCCTTTTATGATGTTGCTATTGATGTTTTCTAAAATCAATTTTCTTGAAATATGGTTGTTTTTTCATGGTTAAGTTGGTTTTAGTCCCTCTGGTTCACAGCGGTCCGAACAATACTTCTGTACTGTGGTAAAATCACAGTAACACAGTGTGTTGTATTGCTGTAATATAATATCAGCGGAGTTGATTTGACGCAGAGGTGTGTCTGATCATCATCTGTGCTCCTCAGCCCATCTCAGTCGCTGCTGTTGGATTGTGGGGAGGGAACGTTCGGTCAGTTGTGTCGTCATTATGGCAATGACGTGGACGAGATCCTCTCCAAACTCTCCACCGTCTTTGTGTCGCACCTGCACGCAGACCATCACACGGTGAGGCCAACAGAAGACAAAAAACAGAAGACAATACATACATACATATATTATACATACTTGTGTGTATGGATTAAAAGTTTATTTGGCCATAAAGACCGCTTGACTGTACATTATCCTGCTAATTATGCATACTTACCAAATAATTAAATAAATGATCAGTTATACAGTTTAGCATCATTATGCTAAAATATTTAACTGCAGAAAACCTCTAATGGGCAAGTCACCTTTATTTATATAGCACTTTTTACAATACAGGTTGTTTCAAAGCAGCTTTACAGAGATAACAGGAAAATAATGCAGCTATATTTGTTTCTAGAAGAAAATAGCTTCATACTTCAGCTTAAGTTCAGTGATGGTTCATTTATGTTGTAAAAAAAAAGTTAATTTAGTCCAGAGCAGAATCATAGAGAGCTGAGAGATAAATGTTTAAAAAGTAGGAATATTATATCGGTGTGTTTGGCCATTTATGGCTCTGCTGACATTGCTGTGTGTTGTGTCGTCCACGCAGGGTTTGATTCAGTTGTTATTGGAGCGAGAGAGAGCTCTGGTATGTACATGCTTTTATTTTTCGGGTTCAGTATGATTTCGTGCTTGTGTGTATGGATTATTTCACTGTTACCGTCGTCTTGTGTGTTGCAGACGAGTCTTGGTAAAGCGTTCAGTCCCGTGTTCCTGATCGCACCGGTCCAGATCATGACGTGGCTGAACCAGTACCACGACCACTGCCAGCAGATCCTCCGCCAGATCAAGTACGAGACCAAACACTATCATATCTCACTCTGTCTGTCTGTGATTCTCACAAATGACAGCAAATACATTATCATTTGTAAAAAAAAAAAAATGTATATCAATGTAAAAAAAGTATGTACTTATCGCTTCTGTTTTTGTTCCAGTATTATCCCATCAAAGTTTTTGTTTGACGGTGCCGAGATCCCCAAAGCCAAGACCAAATCCTTCATTCAGACTGTCCTGAAGAAGAATGACCTGGTCAAGGTCTCTATAGCCTATTTGTGATATAGCTAAACAAATGTGTTATCTTTTTGGTTATGCCCAATATATATTTTAATCTTTATGCATTTGCTCTTAAATTTGTTTTTTATTTCACTTTATTTTGGAATCATAATTTCAAGCAAACAGCAGTTACAAAGAAAATGAAAAAAAACAAAGTTCAATGCAAAAAAGAACATTAAAAAAGTTACTAATGATATTTTATTTATTTGTATGCACTAGCTACGCCCAGTATATATTTTAATGTTTATGCATTTGCTTCTAAATTAGTTTTATTTTGGAATCATAATTTCAAGCAAACAGCAGTTGCAAAGAAAAAAGTTGAATGCAAAAAAGAACATTAAAAAAGTAACAAATTATATTTTATTTGTTCATATGCGCCAGTGTGATGATTAATCAAACTTTATTGCTATTTCAATTTTTTTTTTTTCTGTGTCTTCATGCACTTTTTGGTTTTAAGGAAGCTTAATGGCTGTATAAAAAGTGCATTAAAATCCCAATCACAAGATCTAGAATGGTTGTTAATTTTATATCACCAACAAACCATTATACATAAATCTTTAAAATATCTCCCAGCTGTACTCAGACTGACAGATTGCTATATTAATAAATAATAAAGAGTGATCTATGTTGTGATTGATCTCTCTCTCTCTCTCTCTCTCTCTCTCTCTCTCTCTCTCTCTCTCTCTCATGATTGTGTAGTTTCAGACATGTTATGTTCGTCACTGTAAGAACGCGTTTGCCTGCAGCTTGACGCATCAGTCCGGCTGGCAGCTCGTGTTCTCTGGAGACACCATGCCCTGCGAAGCCGTCGCCAATATCGGTAAAATCCACATACACACACTATTACCGGTGATGCTTTTGCACACGAGCGTATACATATTACATATCATATTCTTATAAGAGGTAAAATCGACTAAAACTGGCCTTTAAAACGTTATAGTGTTCAGAACGTATAATCCACTGATATTTTTAATTTGTGTGTGTGTGTGTGTGCGTGCGTGTAATTATTGTCCTCAGTGATGATTCTGATGAAATTCTAATTAAAATGTAATAAAAAAGTACCAGCATGATGTATAAATAGTTCACTATGTAAATTAGGGTTTATAAAATGACGCTTTATAATAATGTTCCTTTTGTTAACATTTGTTAACTACATTAGTTATCATTAACTAACAATAAAAATGGTAACACTTTACAATACGGTTTCATTTAATGTTAATTTCAACATTTACTAATACATTATCAAAATCAAAGGTTGTATTTGTTAGCATTAGTTTATGCACTGTGAACTAACATGAACAAACATTGAACAGCTGTATTTTTATTAACTAATATTAACAAAGATTAATACAGTAGTAAATGTATTGTTCATTGTTAGTTAATACAATAACTAATATTAACAAATGAAACCTTATTGTAAAGTGTTACCAAAAAAACTTCTAAAGCATTTATTAGTCTTAATGTTAATTCCAATATTTGCTAATACATCATTCAAATCAAAAGTTGTATCTGTTAATATTGTTTAATGGACCAAAACAAACAATGAACAGTTGATTTTTTTATTAACTAACATTAACAATGACCAATACATTCGTTACAGTATTTCTTAATATTTGTTAATGTTAGTTAATGCATTTGTCAACATTAACTATAATAGGACCTTATAGTAAAATGTTACTGAAATGATTATTTATTTTTGTTTGTTATGCATTTAATACAAATTTCATTTTTTTTCTATTGATTTTCAGCTGAAATGTGAGCCGGAATATGTTCTTGAGTTTTGTGATCTCACACACACACACACACACACACACACACACACACACACACACACACACACACACACACACACACACACACACACACACACACACACACACACACACACACACACACACACACACACACACACACACACACACACACACTCCTTAAGATGCACAGTTACATTTAGCATGCAATTAGGTTTATAGTTACACGTTTATGGTTAATTCTCATTGGACAAACCCTAAAATATTCAGTCATTCAGAATCTGGTCATTAAACGCCCATCAGTCCAGTTGTAGAGAGAGGGAGAGAGAGAGTGAGCGTCTGTAATTGCGTCTGAATCTCTATAGTGACTCACAGATCGATACGAATGAAGCCTGCGTTTAAATGCTGCTTCCTGTCTTGATCAGCGATGTAATCGATCACACCGAAACCTCTGTAATGGCTCCAGTGGGCTTTCATCCTTCCCCTCCTGAACGCTGAGATGGTTCGGTCCACTCGGCTCATTAGGAAAGGCCTTTGTTGTCTCGGCGCTTGTTTGGCCGCTGGAGTTCTCGTGATTGATTTCTAAAGGGAAAAATGGAGTGTGTGTTGGTGTGTGAAAGTTTGTGTGTTTTACAATGGGGTGAAAGAGGGAACAGCATGTCAACTGGTGTGTGTGTGTGTGTGTGTGTGGCGAGAGTTTGATTCATCTCTTGGTTTGTTCTCAGGCAAGAATGCCACACTTTTGATTCATGAAGCCACGCTGGAGGATGGGATGGAAGAAGAGGCGTTAGAGAAGAGACACAGGTAACATGAACACAGGTTCAATGACACATCCAGATACAAGAGAAATTCAGATCAGGCTTTTTCAAATAAAATTTTCTTATAATGTTTGTCTTCAGCAACAAATCTCTCTTAATTGAGTTTTTCACGATTGATTCTGATACTCAAGTTTTACAGGCAAAAAAACACCCTCCTTAGTTCCATGTAAATGTAAAGTTTCTAATGTTGTTATCATTGTTTCCATAACAATATGAAGCAGCACAACTGTTTTTAACACTAATAATAATAATAAATTTAAATAAATTATAAAATGTTATAAATAAATTTTACTGAGCATCAAATCCTCAAATTAGAATGATTTCTGAAGGATCATGTGACACTGAAGACTGGAGTAATGATGCTGAAAATTCAGCTTTGAATATGTTGATGAACACATTTTCACATTGAAAACACTTATTTTAATTTGTAAAAACACCCTCCATGTAAATGTAAAGTTTTTCTAACGTTGTTATCATTGTTTCCATAAAAATATGAAGCAGCACAACTGTTTTTAACACTAATAATAGAAATAAATGTTTCTTGAGCATCAAATCATCATATTATAATGATTTCTGAAGGATCATGTGACACTGAAGACTGGAGTAATGATGCTGAAAATTCAGCTTTGATCACAGGAATAAATTACATTTTAACATATATTCAAATAGAAAACACTTTTAATTTGTAATAATATTTCACAATATTATAGTTTTACTGTATTTTTGATCAAATAAATGCAGCCTTGGTGAGCAAAAGAGACTTCTTTCAGAAAACATTTAAAAAATTTCCTCCAAACTTTTGAATCGGTATTGCCTTTTCATTGTGGCACAATTTCCGCAAACATTGTTTCAATGTAATGAATGCATTTCAACTTGGCATGGATTCTCTTCCATAAATATTGCAAGTGTTAATCAGCCTCTGTAATCGAAAAATGCAGCTTTTGCCTCGAGTAAAGTGAGGTTGCATTGGGCAAGTGCAAACTAACAAAACAGACAAGAAGATAAAGCATCTTTTGATTCGAGAGCTAAAAAACACTCCGTCGCAGGCAGAAGGAGAAAATCTTCTGAAATGAAAGTGGCCAGCTTTCCCAGAGGATAATGCGTTTCCTGACGGAGGACTCATTTTAAAGTTCTGGGATTCTCCTGTTAGATGAGCATTGATTGGGTTTCTTGTCGTGCGCTGGAGCGCCGGGTCTCTGGGTGAACCGCTCCTCGTGTCACGCCCGGGGCCTTTTCCAATCGAGCAGCTGAATAACTCTGAGAACTGCTGAGTGGAATTGATTGGGGATTTTGTGGAGGTTCATTTGTGTTTCAGTGAGAAATTGATTGCCTGAGAGGCTGGAGAGTGTTGTCCAAGTCCGTGAAGCTTCGGTTTAGCTTTATTCACTGAAATGCACAGATTTGTGTTTCCAGCTTTGTAGAAAACAGTCGTGAGAATTGGGTTAGGGAAACAGAGTATTACAGCACTCTAATGGTGTCCATGAAGACTTTTCTAATGGCTTTTATTTTGTAAATTGAAGTTGAGGCTCAGATTCAGATACACTTCCAATGAAGTTGCATGATTGTGTGAGAGATCTTTGTTTGAATCTGAATCTGTTTCCAGCACCACGTCTCAGGCTATTGGCGTGGGGATGAAGATGAACGCTGAATTCATCGTGTTGAATCACTTCAGTCAGCGGTACGCTAAGATTCCTCTCTTCAACGACGACTTCAACAGTAAAGTGGGAATCTCGTTTGACCACATGAGGGTGAGGATACACACACTGTCAAACAACTAATTCTTAACTAAAATCCTGCCTCCCTTTTATTCTTACTTCCTTAGTTACTTAAATATTTACCTTTTTTGATTACTTCCTCATATCCTTCCTTCCTTAATTACTTCCTGCATTACTTACACAATCAATCTGTCCTTATTTCCTTAGTTATTTTCCTCCTTACTTCCTTTTTTAGTTACTTCCTGCATTACTTGCATCATCCTTCCTTATTTCCTTAGTTGTCTTCCTCCTCCTTCCTTCCTCCTACTTTTTCCTTAGTTATTTCCTTAAATCCTTCCTTACATCTTTCATTTCTTACTGTTACTTCCTCCACCTTCGTTCATTCAATCCTTTCTTAGTTATTTCCTTCCTTCCTTGCCCCCTTCTTTTCTCAGTTACTTCATACATTACTTATATTTTTCCCTTGTCTTCCTTTTTTATTTTCCTTAGTTGTTCCTTATTTACTTCCTTACAATCTAAAAGGAAGTAACTAAGTAAGGTATGATGTAAACAAGGATGCCTAAATCATTCTTTCCTTAGTTACTTCTTTTCATCCTTCTTTCCCTTTACACCTCCTCCTTTTGTACCTCACTTTTTTACTTGACATATGTTGCACAAACAAAATTAAAGTAATATCCCATTGTGAATCAAATGATGTGTTGTTTTCTTGTGCTCTCAGATTCGATTTGGAGATTTCCAGATGCTTCCGCGGCTCATCCGGCCTCTGAAGGCATTGTTTGCGGAGGAGATTGAAGAGATGGAGGAGAGGAGAGAAAAGAGAGAGATGAAGAAGAGCATCGAGCCTCCGTCTAACGGAGAGTCCGGAGCGAGCTGCCAACTGGAAGAGACGAGCCGAGGTGCCAAGAGAGAGCAAGAAGACCTCAACCAAGAAGCAGCCGCCAAACGACTCAAGGCAAACTGATGGCCAATCACTCAGGCTGAGGGTTACATCAGCCCAACCTATCAGAAGACCGGCTGGGGGAAACTGAACCAGTCGGCTATGAACTTAAAATGTATATCATAAAATCCATGTTGGGTAGAAGTCCAGCTGGGTGAGATTAAAGCAGCTGGAGATTAATCCGAGTTACTCTGAAATACAGTGTGTCGGTTCCTGACTGGGATCAGAAGTGAAATCTGTCCCGCTGCTATTGATTCTGCTTTAGGTAAGACCATGGAAAAAAGTGGTGGGAATGTACACTACCTTCGATTTGTTTGTTTTTTGGAATGTTTGCCATTTTAATTTAAACCTGAAAGAGAAAAAAAATTTAGCACTGAAGAAAGACATTACGTTTGTTATTTTCATATAGTGATGGAGTAATGGAGAATTCCACTTCAGTTTGAATCAGGCAGGGTTTTTTTTTTTTTTTTTTTGCGAGTAAACTGAGTGCAGTGGTGTGTGAAAAAGGCACTTGTACACTTTCTCTATGTAATTTTATTTTATGCTCATGAAATGGCTGATCAGCTTAGGCTTTTCTAACTATTTTAGGGAAATAAACATAAACCTGGATAACTATTTGTCATTATTATATACATTTTATTTATCCCTCCCCCTTAATCTTTTTTAGGGTGAATATAGAATATAAATTTCCATATAGCTATAAAATATACATTTAATATGCATATAGTTGGTTTAGCATAAATGCCTAAATTATTTATGTTGGGCATAAATATATGATTAATCATTGTTTTTTTTCTGGTCATGTGACTGCTGAAGACACATCTATGAAGTTTGCTGATATAATTGGGAATCATCTTCCAGCTACAGACCATTTGTTTATGATAAAGATTTTAAATGGTGTATTAAACATGATACAGCTTATGTTCAAAGTTTAAAATAGAGCTGAGAGAGGAAGGATGAGGCAAAAATGTATTTTTTAGTTGTAGAAAGTTTATACAAGTTGGGTGTAAGGACCGTCAGTAAAGATCTACTCTTTCACAACTCGGACATTGGGGTGTTAGTCAATACAAAATGGTTTTTGCCTTTTTACGTCCATAAAGTAACATTTTAGGGTGAAACAAAATGTAGGCTGGGATGACACTTTTCACAATCCAATCTATTCACAATACATAATCTAATATTCTATGTATTGAATAATCCATAATCTATGTATTGTGAATTAATTGGATGATATTAGTTACATTACATTTTAACCTGAATGCCTTTAACTGCTGAATAATTCATAAGACTAGGAGGGTGTAATTAAGTTGACATTAAATAATAACAGAAACCACTGGGACAGATGCAGGACTAAGCTTGATCGTAACTCAAGACAAAGACTGCATCATCATTTTTTCCCAATGAGAACTGATGAAGTTGTCACTAAAGTAGATTGTGCAGTCAACTAACAAAGCTTGTGATTTAATGTCACGTCTCTGGGTTTGATGGTTACTCTGTCATTAAGTGCTTCCCAACAGGAAGACATGTTTGCTTTGCCGTTTATATGTCGAGCACTATCTTGACATCTAATCAGATTTCGCCTCTGGAAAACAAACTGAAGTGATATAGCTCAAAGACATGAAAAATTAAACGATGGCTGTTGCATCTGTCTGATATTGGTATCAATTTATTACACAAAACCCGAATGTGTCTGATCTTGTCGACGGCGTGAGCTTCGCCGAGTGGTTCACTAGCAGAGTGGTTTTGATCTAATATTCATCGTAGCGGTTCAAATGAAGTTTGGTTTGCTGTGAATTCTATTACAGTGGGAATTATCTACAAGATTTTTCATAGGCTTTTTTTTTTTTCAATGAAAAACAAAATAACTTTTAAATGACATAGGCCTACTAATGCTGTAGCTTCTCTGAGGCTCATTGATTTCTATATCTTGTGGGCGTCTTCATGTAGGACTCACAAAACAAACATACAGGATTAATAAAATGCTAAGCTGTTTTTGTTTTCTAAAGTATGAATTCTGAAAGAAATGTTCTGGATTCAAATAGTTACGTTAACATCAGGTCATCATGGGCCAAGACTATGGCATTAATTACCACAGAATATAATTATGATGTTTACAGTAGGCTAATGTGCTATGTTAATCTATGGAGCAAAGGAGGGGTAAAGGAGGCAGACAAACAGCTCTTGTTTTTGTTAAATCACTTATTTTTTTATAGAATTCATTTAGACAGTAATTGTCGAATCTTGGTGGACTTTTCTTGGCGGGGTAACGTTTCTTTCTGATATCCTTGCGCACAGTTAATTTTATGTATTACATCGTCTTAAAAAAAAAGTAGCGTAGCTGATTTAATCACATTCATTAAAAACTGAACGTTTGTTCGTCCCACTTTTAAGTCTTGCCTCTTGAACTTCCGTTGTAAAGACGCGCGTGCACACACTACCGGAAGATAACATTATGTTTACGAAATTGCGTTCAGTCAGTATCGTGCCGCGCTTTTAAATTTAGATTTATAATTTGATTGGCGGTTTTTAGTTTTTCAAGTTAAAAAAAAAATCGCTATGAAGGTGATTTCAGCTATATATATTCTCTGTCGTTGAAGTTGTGGTGTTGAATGACTCCGATATTCTCTTTTAGTTAGAGTGAAAATATGGCAATAGTTTGTTCTTGGTGTGAACAGGCCGTAAATTGTCCTCTCCATCACCTCCCAGGTTTGTAGTTCTTTTTTCTTCTTCAAAAAGTATTTATTCCTCAGATATTTGCACAATGTTGTATTTACCTCAAATGAGCTTTCCTGTCGCCTTTTGCTAATTGTTCATAACGTTCCTTCAGTTGTTTGGACGCATTTTCTTCTTCCGCCACCGGAGGTCGCAATTTCCTAATAAATTACACTCAACGTTTCCCATTCCCACTCCTTGCATACCTCTGAATAAAGAACCAATTATTGATGAACTATAGACTTGATGAAGACAATTACAAAGTCAGGTCATTGGCTATCTATTAATTAGATAAGTCACTTCTCAAACCCCCACTGGAGTGATAGTAGGACCTGAGACTTTTTATTTATTATTAACTGTGACGTGTTTGAGACCAGAACAGTCTTTCTTTGTAAACTAACCTCTTGTCATTAACAGGAAAGATGTCCCTGTTGTCCAATAGAGAATTCATCGCTCCTGGTAAGTAAGTGTAACAGATGTTTTATTTACTATGACAATCCCACTGGACAAACCTCAGGTTTTAATTGAAGAAAAGCCAGTTCTGTTTTAGAAAAATAGGCTCCACACACTGTCCCTTTAAACCTGCTGATCTCGTAAGAGGTATCGGGGTCCGGTTTCAACATAACACTGATGCATCTAGTTAAAAATATTCACGTATTTGCACCCACTGGTCCAGCCGCAGTTTTTCCGGTTGCTGTTCTTCCAGATTTTATTTTCTGTTTTTCTACCTTCATTCAGGGTGTGTTGTGCTGTGATTTTTTTATTTTTTTAGGCGGGCACAACCCCATCATCCTAGTCTCTTGAGTGATCTGCGTGTTGTTCATATAAAAGCATATGCCTGTATCTCCAGCTGTGATGCAGCTCTTCTCTTGTGCAGGTGTGTTTTCTCAGCATCTCTCTTTACAGTATGTATTTGTGGATGTGGGTTTGGCCCCTGATGGGATACTTGGCTAAATTCAGTTTCCTGAATCTCAGCTCTACTCTTCTCTGCTCAAATGTTGCTCTATCATCGCTCTCGAAACTTCTGTTTTGTTTCAACTTTGTTTCAAGTATCAACTCTGTCTCAGCTATTTCTTTTAGGGTCTGTTTACACCACACCATTTTCAACTAAAAACGTACAACTTTTTATGCGTTTTTGCCGTTCGATTGGGTGCCTGAAAACGCAAACTTTTGAAAACGGGTTTCAAAGTGCAAGTTTTTGAAAACGGTCTCAGTGTAATGAATAAAAACACGAATATCTGAAGACGATGGCGTCATAGACATGCGTATTTCATATCCAGGCTATAGTGTTTCATCGTCATCTAATGGCTTGGAAGCAGAACACAGGGTTTTTAGTCGTTTTCATGGATCCGTGTGAATGGGGATCGTTTTGACAATGGTGTCCTCTGTATGCGGAAAACTTGAAGTAAAGACTTATCCGTTTTAAGCATATCATTGTCGTGTAAACACAACTTTCTTCAGTTAAAACAGACACAAATGAGTCGCTAGTTGTCATCATGTTAGACTATATAGAAATAAAATTGATGTGGAGCTCCTCAAATCTCTTGTTGATGAAAAATGTTTGAGTTCACATTGAGATCTTGCGTTTTGATTGTAGACTTTGGTATCTTGACAACTAGGAGACACATGAGATTACCGGGGTTTTTTTGTTTCAGGAGAAACAAGCCTCAGTAAAATCTTGGTGAAACAAACTTTGAAGATATATAATTTATGATGTTTTATTTCCAATTTGAGTGTTTCTGGAGCTTATCGGCAATTGGATGAAGGGTTTATTGCTCAGGTTTGTACAAGGTGCTTAAAATATTTGAATTACTTGAATTCACTTTTTGAAATCCTTTGAGTTTGAATAAGGAAAACAATTTTGTCATAGTATCCTTTAACTGGTTAGCTAAAGTTACCACAGTTGTTGGATCTGCTGCACTTTATTTGTACCATTTTTTTTATTGGTTTATTTTTATCTATTTACCTTTTTTAGATTTTGAAAGATAATATAGATATTGTTTGATAAGTGAGATCTCTGATTGAAGTCCTTGAAAACCAAAAAAGTAGTGATTAAAGTCTTTGAAAGTCCTGGAATTTCATTTTACAGTATCTGTACGAACCCTGTAGAGTTCCCAGTTATTATGTCTCAGAAACATCTCAGATGTTTCTCGTAAATCTGTTTTAGTAGGAAGTGTAGATGGCAGCTCATAATCTGATCTTGAGAGAATACGTTTCAGTTCATATTGAAATCTCTGACTTTTGTTTTGATTGCAGGTTTGGTATATTGGCAGATCTGAGCACAGTTCGAGAAATTAGTGAGACCTCTTCTGAGACTCTAGAGGAGACAGTTTTTGTAGGAGGAGAAACATCTGAGGAGGAGGAGACTTCAGCATTTCCATTTGCACTCCATTTAATCTCATATTTGTCCAGTAGAAATCATTGAGATTTCATTTGTGATATTCTCTTTTCTCATGTATTATGTTACTGTCTCTTCCCAGAGGATCATGTAATTACTCCATAGTTGCTCTTTCATATCTCAGGGCACTTTAATGGTGTTCTTAGTGTAAACTTTAACTATAATGCATGAACTTTAGATGTAACTCCTAAACGTCCTTAGGAGAAGTAAAAAATTGTGTAGCTATGATCATTTAGTATTGGAAGAACCTGAGAAATGTTTGAGTTCATATTGAGATCTTTACGGTTTTTATTGCAGATTTGACCATTTTCGCACTCTTGCAAAAATCCTAATTTTCTCTCTATTCTCTTTTGTGTCTAAAAGCAACAGTTGAGAAGTTAAAGAGAAGTTTGATTTTTCTTGCTCTTATGTAATACCTCTCTTTCTTTTCTCTGTCTGTCGTTCTGTCCATCGTCCTTTCTAGCCGTCGCTCTGTCTATCGTTTTCTCCCTATCATTCTTCTGTTCAGTTGTTCCGTCTATTGTTCTATCCATCTATCTATCCATTGTTCTCTTTATCTGTAGTTTTGTCTATCATTCTTCTTTTCAGTCCATCCATCGTCCTTGCGTTTGTCCTGTCTATTGTTCTCTATCTGTTGTTGTTTATCATTCTCGTTCTATCTTTCTTCAGTTCTGTCATTCTTTCATTCTCTCATTCTATTGTTGTCCGTCATTCTCTCATTATTTTGTTCTTTTGTTTCATTGTTCTGTCCATCATTCCAGTTGTTATTGCTCAGTTTGCAGCTTTCAAATCAAATATGTTGCAGCTTTGGCGTCATGATGTGGGGGGGCAGTGATTGGGGGGCAGTCATGGCCTAATGGTAACAGAGTTGGACTGGTGACCCAAAGGTTGCTGGTTCGATTCCAGTACCGGCAGGAATATGACTGAGGTGTCCTTGAGCAAGGCTCCTAACCCCCAATCGCTCCCCGGGCGCCACTCAAGGCTGCCCGCTGCTCCGGGTGTGTGTATCCACGTTTGCAGTGTGTGTGTCTTCACTACTCACTACTCTGCTCCTAATGTGTGTGCACTTACTTGGATGGGTTAAATGCAGAGGTCAAATTCCAAGTATGGGTTACCATACTTGGCCATCATGTGTCACTTTCACTTCACTTCATGTTTGAGCGCGAGATCCTCGATCATCGTCATGATGTTATATTCTAATGGCATCAAACCTGCGTAAATTTCATTTGAGAGCTCCATAATGATTTGATTTGAGAGTCTGTCTGTCTGTCTCGTTCTTTCCATCGTTCTTTGTAGCTTTCGTTCTGTCTATCGTTCTCATTCTATCATTCTTCCGTTTGTTTGTTCTGTCTATTATATCCATCCATCTATCCATTGCTCTCTTTATCTGTAGTTCTGTCTATCATTTGTTCTATCTATCATTCTGTCTGTCATTCTTCTGTTCCATCCATCCATCTGAGCGCGAGATCTTCGACCAATGACGTTTGATGCTAATGACATCAAACCTGCGCAAATTCGATTAGAGAGCTCCACAATGATTTGCATGAATTTGAGGGTCAATAATAATTTAAGTTTCAACACCATTGAATGGCTTCAGAAGAATTAAAATACATAGCATCATGACAGATGGAAAAGAGCTGTGTAAACAACACGAGGGTGAGTAAATAATGACAGAATTTAAACTCCATTTAATTGTGTTTTAAGATAAACAAATGAGAAATTAAAGCAATTTAATGTGTGGTTTCATTTGCTTTCAGAGTTGCACAAACACTCAAGCAGGTAAAAGAGTCGGTGACCGACCCAATGGACTCCGTACTGTGAAATGTGTTTCATATTTCTGGTGATTATAGAGTTCTTTAAAACCTGTCAGACATTGTCTGCTCACCTCTGTTCTGTCTCTCTCTCTCTCTTTCTCAGTGGGAAGTTGAGCGGGCATTGATGTGGACGCACTCGTGTGTGTGTGTGTGTGATTACACCGGAGATCATCGTCTAATTCCACAGCACTTCAGCTCACCTGGACAGGCTGGTAATTGCTGGTAGACTCCTAAAACTACCTGACCTGTCCGTCAGATACAGATAAGCGTCAAACTGGAGACGCGTCACACTTCTGCTCGCTGGAATCTCATGTCTTGGTCCTGAGAAAAGACAGACTCATCACAGAAGGGCAAGCGAAACCAATGCAGGCAGGTCTTTGATAGCTTCGCAAGTACATGAAATGGCCTTTCTTGGAGGTTTAAAGGCGGAGACCATAGACTGTAAAATAAAAAATGGACGACGCCCCTTCACTCTCTTCCATTTGTGAAAAGTGAAGCTGCCAAAGCCCTGATATGGCGCTGACATCTTGAACTGATTTGGGACCCGATTCTGCGCTCAAGTCAAGTCACCTTCATTTATATAGTGCTTTTAACAATATAGATTGTTTCAAAGCAGCTTTACAGTGATAACAGGAAATTAAAGTAACAGGGATTGTTTTGGCTTTAGAATAAAGTTATTGTCCAGCTAAAGTTAGTTTTGATTGATTCACTTCCGTTGCAAAGATCATTAGTTATTAACTGTGGGGCCGCTAACATGACACCGTTCTAACAGAAAACCCTTAACGCGACCGGTCGCTCATTCGCACAACAACGGTGCCAACAGTGTAAGGAAAACCTCAAAATAGGTTCCAAGGTGCAAGCGATGAATTTTTTTTTTAAAACGTTTGTGAAAAAGTAGTGAATGTGAAGTAGAGCCGCGTTATCAAGGTCACGCACACACTCCCGCTGAAAGGGTTAGTACAAAGTTTACTGTGTGAAATGGACATTTAGAAATTAAAGCTGAAGCACCAATCTTCTCCCGAAAATCACAAAAAAAAAGTATGTTGTTGCCTTGGTGACTACGTTTAGAGAAGCTGTCAATCATGACGTCACATTTCCCATTTTTATAGCATCAAATAATGAACTAAGACCAAACTTATAACACTTAAACTTAAATCAGCATAATAAAAACTACCTAAAATGTCAGAAAACATATTTTCTGAAAGTGTAATTTGAGTTTAGTTTCCATCGCGTCCATTGGACTTCATGGGGAGGTGGGGTTTATGAGCTATACTGGGACCAGTATAGAGCACGATCGAGACGCTGTGGCTTCACTTTTCAGCACTTGTGCGGCACGCTTGTGTCCGACCGGTGCGTGCGTTGCGTTACGGGCGGCACGGCGGAGGACATTAGTATTCGGGATGGTTGTGCGGGTCGCTCCCTTGTTCCCGCAGCAGGCAGGTTTGTATTAGCAGCCTGTCGAGAAGCAAACCTCATCTCTGGGGAGCGAGGCGAGACCAGATGCCCTGCTGGAGCTGCATGTGAAATCAGCTTCGTTCTGCTGTGGATCACAGCGCTCGGATCTGCTCGACGTCTCAGTGCAGGAATGACCTGTAACTGCAGACAGAGAGAGAGAGGGAGATAGCAGAGAGAGAGAGAGTTTAGGATGTGCTTGATGTTTCGGTACTGAACACACTGCACTGAGACTCAGAGCTTCTGACTCAAAACACTCTAAACTGTGAAAGCAGAAGCATTTATCTACCGTTTCATGTCTAGCATCTGTCTGTCCATCTATCTATTTATCTATTGTTCTCTCCTTCGTTCTCTCTAGCCGTCATTCTGTCTATCGTTCTCACCCTATCATTCCTCTGTTCGGTTCTGTCTTTTCTATCCACCCATCTATCCATTGGTTTCTCGCTCTATCATTCTTTTGTTCTATCGTTCCATCCATCCATCAATCTATACATCCATGCATCCATTGTCGTGCCTGTTGTTCTCTCTATCTGTTCTATTTATCGTTCGGTCGTTCTTTCATGTCATTCTATTCTATCTTTGTTTTATTATTCTCTCATTCTATCATTCTCTCATTATTTAGTTCTGTTCTGTTGTTCTGTCTATATTCTCTCATTCTATCTATCATTCTGATTATGCAATCTATTGTCTATAATTCTCCTAATCATTATTTCGTTTTGCCATTCTGTCTATCATTATTTCGTTCTATTGTTCTGTATCATTCTCTCATTCTATCATTATTTCATTCTGTCATTCTATTGTTCTGTCTCATTTTATCTCATTTCGTTCTGTCATTGTCTATCTCTCATGTCTATCATTCTCTCATTTTGTCGTTCTGTCTATCATTCTCTCATTTGATCATTTCGTTCTGTTCTATTGCTCTGTCTATCATTCTATCATTATTTTTGTCTATCATTCTATCATTATTTTTGTCATTCTGTCTATCATTCTCATTCTATCTATCATTTAGTTTTGTCATTGTCTATATTCTCTGATTCAATTTATCATTTCATTCTGTCGTTGCATTTTTCTCTCATTCTGTCTATCATTATTTCATTTTGTTGTTCTCTGTCATTCTCTCATTCTGTTTATCATTATTTCATTTTGTCATTCTGTCTATCATTCTATCTATTATTATTTTGTACTGTCATTCTATTGTTTTGTCTATCGTGCTCTTATTCTCTCATTTTGTTCTGTCGTTCTATTCTGTCTATCATTCTCTCATTCTATCTGTCATTATTTCGTTCTGTCGTTCTATTGTTTTGTCTATCACTCTCATTCTGTCTATCATTTCATTCTGTCGTTCTATTATTCTGTCTATCATTCTCTCATTCTATCATTATTTCGTTCTGTTCTATTGTTCTGTCTATCATTCTCTCATTCTATATATTATTATTTCGTTCTGTCGTTCTATTGTTCTGTCTATCATTCTCTCATTCTATCTATCATTATTTCGTTCTGTCGTTCTATTGTACTGTTGTTCAGGTTTAATCACCTTTGAATTAACTCTATGGCTCCCTTGCGTACAGACACAAGTAACTCGAGAACACGTTAATGTATGTACAACAGGGCCGCATACTGGCAATGCATTGGCTAAATATTTACATATCTGTATTTGCATAGTTGTGTAGAGTATATTTCTGAACTCAGACGTCAACTGCTAAATCAATCCCTAATTTAAACCCCAGACTTGTTAAAATGTTACAATTTTGAATGTTAAAAGCGGATCGAGCTTGAATGTTTTTCTTGAAACTATTTTTAAAATCCCAGACTGCCTGGAGAGAACAGTCAATACATGCCGTGGGTCCATGATTCCCTAAAGAGCACTTGCTCTGAACCCTGGATCCCTGCGTAGTCTAAATCAAAGAAAGACTTTTTAACACCAATGAACTCGTCATTTAAAAAAAAAAAAACACCAATCCAGTTGAAATTGAAGTTTATCTGGAACTATCAATCTAAAGATTAAGGATTCTGGCTACTTTTCTATTTGCATACTTCGATTCACTTGGGAAGCCCATACGTTTTAGTATATACCCTGTTAAAACAGCAGAATAAACTAGCCTAAAGTGATTTCCTGGTCTTAGCTAGACACCAAGCATGCCAAGCTGGTCTAGGTTAACATTTTTAGAGTGTGTTTTGTGCACTTGATAGCTGATCAAGCTTGGAAACCAGCTAGAAACCAACTAAAACTGACGAATCATGTTTTTTCCAGCACATGTTTGAAGCTGTTTTTATTTCAGATTGGCTGTATGCATGCAATATTGAGACATACTATAATGCCAACACAATGTCTTGGTCCTTGTTGGCATTTGCATGATACCAAACTCCTCTTCTGTAGCACAAGTGGTTGTGGGTAATATTAGCCCTAAATACATGCACAGATATTTAGTTCACCGTCTTGATGCTTTTGACATACTACAGAAGTCAACATTTGAAGTGGATCAAAAAGTTAATCAAAGTTGTCCTAAGACAAGAACGGAAAACATGTATAAAAACATATATAACTTTGATGAAAGGTTTTGATCCACTTCAAATGTTGACAGTATTTTCAATGTGCTATAATTTGGGAAACTCTAATCTGAATCTCGCAATCGGATACCATGTGCATTGAGATGCTATTTTGTTTTTAACTACAGGAAGCAGGTATTAAGTCAATGTTCTGCAGTGTTGGTTATGGACTGTCATTAAACTGTCTTAAGCTGAAGATCGTTAATTTAACAATCTTTTGCAGCCTCAGAAACTTTGCCTAATCCTCCACTCGTTATAGAGAGAGCCGTGTTTCATATTGGTTCTCTCTCACTGGTTTGCTTCATCAGCGTTTCAGGGCTCCACTGAGACACGTTCCTCTCGGTCTCTCTGAAATAATTGCTTTCAAGCCCACCGTTTTGTAAAACAGAGAGTGCAAGAAATCCAGACTTTTTTAAGTGCCCTCAAAACTCATGATGGAAAACATACTTTGTTCTGTGCCTTAATTAAGCCTTTACAATTACACTGTTTTCTTGCGTTCAAATGAACCCAAAGTTTTACAAGTCAGTTATCGTAGTTAAATTAGTGGCATGTATAAATCAATCACATTTAGCCTACTTTTGTTAATACAGTAGTCAACATTTGAAGTAAAAAAAGTTAATCAAAGTTGTCCTAAGACAAGAAAGGGTATTGTTCAAAATTGAATGATGAAAGGTTTTGATCCATAAATGTTGTATTTTGCATTAGTAGTTGCATGGAAATCATAACTCTGTCTAACTCATAACTCTATTAAACCTAAGCGAATAAGTATATGTGGTGTATCACAAGACGGTTGTCACCTGTCGTTGTCTGCTGACCTGTATGGATTGGATGATGTGATCCGTAATGCTTTAGTTTCTCACTTTGAGAATTAGTGACCCCTATGAGCCTTTCAGCAAAACACTTGTTCTCTCTCTGTGTTTCTTTCTCTCTCTGTGTGTGTCTTCAGGTTTCTCCTCTCAACTCCAACTGGATCTATCAGGCTTCAATGTTTTATTCCCTTTTTGGAAAAGCGAGTTTTTGAAGGAACACTGGTGATTACCTGGCTTCTCTCCGAAGATTATTATGCATTTGGAAACAGGTGCTTTTACTTATTGTGATGAGAAAATAATGGAAATTTGTACATCTTAATGGCCGGAGAACTGTTTTAATTCTGAAGTTTGATATCATGGTTTCAAGAGGTGCAAGAAAAGAAAGAGATAATTAAAGGAAAACGAGTCGAGAGTTAATAAAAAGCATATCATAATGGTGCTCGGATGAGCATGTGTGGGTGAGAAAGGTCACTGCTCAGTTTTATTATGAAAATTATGACTTTCTGAGGCTTCACACCACACAAGTGTGGCAAAGGTTCATTTTAATGAAACTGGCAATATTCTCAGAGCTAACAGTAAAACAGCCATCAGCTTTAGTTTCAATGTCATTGATTTGTCAGAATCGATGGTATCCCGCTATTGTCGGCTCACTGCAATCTCTCGCTGCCCTTCACAGCGGTAGCGCTACTCAAAAACAGCCGTGTTGATTTTAAACTCTTCAATAAAACATCGAGTCTGTGTTTGACTAATCGTAGCACAACGGTTGTGTGTCTTTAGAGCTAGCGGCATCAGAGCTAAAGCTTCTAAAAGTGTAAAAAAGAGAAATAGTCAAGTGTATCCATTGTTTCAACCATTCAATCATAATTACATTTTTTTAAACACTCTTAAAAATAAGGGTACTTTATTGGCATCGATGATTCCATGAAGTACCTATAACATCCCTAGAATCTTTCCATTCCGCAAAAGGTTCTTTATAGTGGAAAAAGGTTCTTAAGAAAAAAATGGTGACACTTAGTTTTTTTACTTTAGAAGTAAACAATAGTTTTTTTATGGAAGCCTGTTTCCGCCACAGAATTAAAAATGTAAAAGTAATTGCGACTTTATCTCACAATTCTGACTTTATTTCTCACAACGTGATGCAAAGTCAGAATCGCATGTTATAAACTCACAATTGTGAAAAATTTGACTTTTTTCTCAGAATTGCATGTTTATAACACACAATTGTGACTTTATATAACGCAATTCTGTCTGTATCTGGCTTCTGACTTTATTTCTCTTTATTTCTGTAAACTTGCAATTGTGAGATAAAAAGTCGCAATTATCTTTTAAAATGTTTTATTCTGTGGCGGAAACAAGCTTAAATTTTCTTTTGAAGTACAGTTGTTTGAGAGATTCTTCTATGTCAAAAACTTTTGGCCCTTTATTTTTAAAAGTAAAGGCATTTTAAAGGTGAACAAGTGTTTTGGCATCCATGTCAGAAGACTCTTGAATGTTTTTCCACAAAACTAGTACAAACCTCTCACTCACAGACCGCCCTGCATCTCAGTAAATGCCAGGGTGTCTACCGATCCCAGCAGAGAACTGATCATTATTTCTGCTGTTTTCTTTTAGTTTAGTTTGAATGAGTCCAGCAGTGAACTATAGTGGCCTTCAGCTGTAGCACAATCTCCACCCTCAGACACCATCAAAATAACAAATAAGCCCTCCAAAACAATCACAAACCCCAGCTGAATTTTCTGCCTTTGTTTTGCAATTTATATGAACAGATTGCGATAGCGGCGCTGGAGTGCTCGAGATGGCGCCGGTTTTGTTTGCCGGCTCACTTTTGGGAAAGTCTCACAAATCAGTGTCTTTTGTTTGCCTGTGTTCTCCAGTCCTCCGGGTCCTCACGTTCTGCGGGAATATTTGTGGCGAAGGAAAGTGTTTTGTCTGTGACAGTTAGCGGTTTGTTCGTCTATTGTGCAGACTGAATAGAAACGTCCATCTTTCAGTTCATTCGGGCTGCTGTGTTTCTCAATGAGGACGTCTATGAGGAAAAAAATTGATTTCCGCAAAGTCATCTTTTCACTTAGCAAAAAAAGAGGTTCTTTTCTATCCACATAATTAAATCAACCTAAATAAATGTGTGGCCATTTGAAAGATTAGATTGTAATCCTTAGAAAACCATTCACATTGAGCAAGGTTTGCTTCAGCGGTCAGTGTTTGCATTTGTACACATTAGTATGACAAGACAAGAGGTCAGGATGGTCACCGAAATGGACAAACAGTCTCTGTCGGTGAATGGAAAAGGCCGCAGATAATCTAACAGAGAAACAAACTTAGAGAAACGATATGAATTCATAAAGCTGCGTCCCGCGGTAATGAGGTTTGCTGATGTCTGAGCTTTTACTTGAGCCGATGTGCACGATAGAGGTTATTATCCCCGGAGAGGAATGGAGGTTTTATCTCTCTCTCCATCACGCCGTGCTCGGATGTCCTTGAATGGTTTTAGGGGCGTCCGCGAATATTTTTGGGCCGTGAGGCGATTTAAGATCTTCTTGGCCGCATAACACTGTGACAAAATAATGGCTGTTTGGATTGCAAAACTAACTTACTGTTTGTTTACTGAATACTGTGCAATATATAGGCCTACTTCATCACCATTGCACACAAGGGTTGTCCAAGTTAAAAAAAGTTTTTTTTTTTCCTTTTTTTTTTTTTTACTGTTTACTGAATACTAGAATATATGATGACAATATATATGACAACTACACAAGTAGTATTGTCAAAGTTAAATTTTTATTCAAATTTTGTGTTAAAGGAGAACTCCAGTGCAAAATGAACCTGGGGTGTAATAACACATTGGTATCGAGTCGACTGTTCTCTGGGATTTGTTTTCATTATAATCGAGTGTAAAGAGTATTATCTCTAAAAACTGTTTAGCTTATAACGCTAGTATATGGGGCATATAATAAGTAAAAAGAAATCTCTTTACTCTTTACAATCGATTATCATGAAAACAAATCCCGGAGAACAGTCGACTCGGTACCGATGTGTTATTACACCCCAGGTTCATTTTGCGCCGGAGTTCTCCTTTAAATGTCATAATTTGTGACTCGTTTGGTGTATGATCGAACAAGTCAATTTTTCAAAGTAGGAATGATTAAAACCACAGTTTATTGGTTTATTGGACCGCACGCCACGGTCAAAGTTCAAAATAGTTCATATTTTGCTGCTGCGCTCTGTGATGATTACCAGGTGCTGCCAATAGAAACGGGGCATCCAAACAAGCATGGAAATCAAAATGGATGAACAACTAGTACTGTGTGTGTCGGAATTTCGTGAGCTGAGCAATTAAAACAGTAAAACTCATTAGCAGGACTAGTGCTATCGCTCGCTTCTTAGCACGGGACAGATACATAGTTTGCTGCTGACCGAAAAGAGGA
The DNA here is from genome assembly GCF_051911475.1 of Siphateles boraxobius. Lineage (NCBI taxonomy): Eukaryota > Metazoa > Chordata > Actinopteri > Cypriniformes > Leuciscidae > Siphateles > Siphateles boraxobius. The sequence continues at coordinate 6,536,243 of NW_027509130.1, read as the reverse complement.
ACAACAATCAAAATAGCTAAAGTTAGACGTATAGAACTCCTGCTAAACGTTTTGAAAACTCCACCTACTTTGCTCTGGCGTAAATCGCATTGTATCTGAAGGGCAACGCTGAACCCAGCGGCCTGCGCCGCGCATCCCACGTCCTGTCAGAAAGGCGCTTTAGTTCCAGTGAAAGGAACTCTTAATGCTTCAGCATACCAAGACATTTTGGACAATTTCATGCATATTTTGGCAAAAAGTGTTTTATGCATACAACATAAATGCATATTATGCCCAGGCCCTATTCACTGCAGATTTGGTAAAAGTAGTATTAATTATTCTGAACATAAAGCCATGGTATATGCAGGTTTTCAAAATGTAACCACATCTAGCGAAATGTCTTGCTGTCTACATAGGCTTCCTATATGACAATGCTGTTTATGCAGGCAGAGGTTTTGGAGTTAGTGGATTGAGGTTTTTTGCCCCAGTATATTTTTTTGTCAAAGTACACCTTATTTACCCCTACAGAGTGCATATAATTTTGAGGGATAATATACCCTGAAGATGATATGCACCCTTTAGGGGTAAATAATAGTGTATTTTGAGATTTTTGCCCCAGTATAATATAAATATGTTTCATGTTAATATGCATAATACTGTATGAACCCTTTAGGGCTAGATAAGGTGCAAAGATGAACATTGTGTGTACTTCTCCAGTGTCAAGCTTAAGGTAAAATATTTGCACATTTATCTTACTGTGAGTGTCTTTAATACAAAACAAAATGGTATTCTCATTCTTACAACTGTACTTGTTTTCATTGGAGAGATACTGAACGTGCATCAAACGGCAGGTATTTATTGATTTTATTTTTTAAACAGCCAATTAAATCCAACAATTGTGCGATTGGAATGATAGCCAAATCAATGTCAGATGACGCATTATAATTCAGGGACAAAATGAGTAAATCCTGAAGAATAGTTAGTGGACTGCTTTTCAACAAAACCAATGGGAATGCGTCCTTATCGAGACGGACAGAAACTTTCTTCACCTTCCGAAGGACGTGAAGAGAAAACGAGAACGACAGAAAGCACAAATGACTGTCAAGCTGTCAGGAGAGAAGCGCATTCATTAAAATATCTAACAAGAAATGCAGTGTTAATTCTCACCTTAATGATTGACGTCGGGAACAATAGACGGAGCTCGGACGCATTAATTGTTTTCTTTTAAATGATAATGAGTGACATTCTTTTGCGTTTTTGGAAGTTGTTGGGGATTTTGCCGAGTGTGATTTCTGGCAATGTTGCACGGAGGGAGTTTAAACAAACGCTCTCCAAACTTTTAATCAGTCCATTTGCAGTTGCACATAAAGTCTCTCTTTTGTTGTCTTTTTACTTTTAACAGATTAGCTTTTTCTAGGTGTTGGATGTTTCTAATAGATTGAACAAGCAGTAAAAGACACATCCTTTAAAGTGCATTTAATCACTTTTCCTCTTAGGCAGTTAATTAAGTTTTCACAGAAAATTATTTTGTAAAAGTTTTAGTTTGTTTGAGTTAACCATAACAGCACTGCATACTAGTATTGTGTCTAGTGTTTTGTGCAAGTACTGCTTACACGTTCTTCAGAAAATGTGTTTGTTTCTTAGTTTAAATGATCAGGCAATGAACTGTAGACTTTAGTTGACGTTGTGTTGTTATTTTCCTGCTGTGGTAAAATCAGTAGAAAAAACCCACACTGACTCTCTTCCAGTCAGACTGTCATTTCACATGCTGTGTGTATGAAGACACCAGTTCTGTTCCAAAACTATAGTATATCTAGGCAGCATACCAATAAAACAAAAACATTGTTGGCAAGTTCCTGACATGAAGGTTTTTCAAAAAGGAAGTAATTTGATACTATATTATCAGCATTGGATTTTTGCATATCGACAATACCCTTTTGGAGAAGACAATCCAAGAATGAATTGTGAGCCATAATCACATTTTACATATACATATATACAATGGATAGCATAAGTGAATACACCCATGTTAATTTTGCCTAAAAAGAGGAATAAAAAATCTTCTTTTGGAAATTGATCTTAAAGGTGCCATGTGTCAGAGTTGAGTTAAAAATATACAAAAAATGAGTTACACGGATCAAAAGAATGAGAAGAAATAAGGGCGATCATGTCATTAAAAAAATTAAAAGTTATATTGTTGCAGAGATATCAACCTGAATTAGCATGCTAAATTATTAGCCCCGGCCCCGACAGATGTCATAATACCAGTTTCGGCCATGGGCGGCGGTATGCGGGCAACACCAGCCAAACTGCAATACACGAGTAAGTCGCCCGGCTTTTGGGCGTATTTGAACCTGATGTCAATCGTGTGGAAAGTACACCCCACTACTACAGTTCAGTTCAGGGCAGAGAGCGGGAGAATGGCTGAAGCCCTTGGCAAGAGAACCCTTACCACAACCACCCGCTGCAGGGAAAAAAACGCCCTCGGAATCACAAATAAAATGGAATAGAAAAAGGAGCACAACCAGAGTTAACATTGTCACTGCTTTCCATCGTTGGAGACAACTAATGGAAATGAAAGAAATGAGGTTGGACTCTGAACTTGCAACATTTCTTTTGGATTGGTAAGTAAGATGCTGTTAGTATTTAGCTAGAAGTTTGTTTTATATGTTTTAGTTTTTTCGGGAAGTTATAACATAGAAATGTATCGAAGGCTATACGATATAAGTTCTAAAGTTAGCGATGGCTACATTGCAAGGTGTAATGAGAACTACGTGAGCTATATTATGTTTACTAAATTGCTTTCCTGAGGTAAATCTGACATTTTTTGTTCTCCAGCTATGTTATTGACCTCTGCACGCTGATTAAAAAAATGATTGGTCGGTATTATGTATGAAGAACACATTTTGTTAAGTTGTAGCATACTGTATCTTTCAACAGTGTTCGTGTGTTTTTACTATTAGCTAGTAGAGATGATCGGTTCACGTGCGCTATAGGGATCTGTCGTGTAACGTTAACATTTACAAGCGCCAAAAGGTATTTTTTGTTTGAATTGCGTAATAACATTGACAGAATCGGTGACGGTGAATTCGTGAGAGTTGGCAGCTCTGAATGGCGCTAGCTTGGTAAACAGCAGCGAATGCTGTCTGTCAAATTAATGTAATTCAAACTAACAATAAAAATGTAATATGAACAAAACGAATATGAACATTCACTGGTGAAGGGGAGTAGCTTGAAGATGTCATATTTAAAAATCACTTGACATCAACCAACGTTCCTCAGGACTCAAAACGTCCTCTATTAGGAGTTGGCTCGGCTTCGGCTATGGCTCTAGGGTCGTTGTGAAGGTAGGGGCGGAGCATAGAGACTATGCCATTTCTTGTTTGTTACTCTAGAGTAGATCAATTCACTTTCTGGAGGTAGACTGCCCCCATCTGGTATGGAATGTGGAGTATGAATTGATTTTTTTTGCGGATATTACACAAGGCACCTTTAATGCCTTCATTTAAAAAAATTAGGACAAATTCAACCTTTAAGGACACCAATTTTCTTTGTGAATGAATAATGTATTGCAAATAAACAAATGTTCTTCCTTAAATACAGGGTGCATAAGTCAGTACACCCCTATGTTAAATTCCTATAGAGGCAGGCAGATTTAATTTTTAAAGGCCAGTTATTTTGTGGATCCAGGATAATATGCATCCTGATAAAGTTCCCGTGGCCTTTGGAATTAAAGGGCCCCATCTCTCAATGCAAATCATACCAGCTATTAGCCTTACTGAAATAAAACCATGCCAATCTCTAGGTATGGTGAAGGGTATGTGATGATGTGGGGCTATTCTTCAGTGTCACATGATCCTTCAGAAATCATTCTAATATGATGATTAGAATCATCTGTTCAAGAAATCAAGAAATGCTGAAGAAGCATTTCTGATTATTAGCAGTGTTGAAAACAGTTGTGCTGCTTTATATGTTTGTGGAAACTGTGATGCATTTTTTAAGGATAGTTAAAGATAAAAAATTGTACTGACCCCAAACTTTTGACTACTAGTGTATATATTTCAGCTTTTATATATATATATATATATGCTTATAAAGTATCATGCAGCAGCAAGTTGCATCATGTGCAGTTGCTTCCTTTGTAGTGTCCCAAACCAGGCTCGTGTAGTCGGACGTCGCTGGGTTTTGGATCAGAATGAGAAACTTTCTGAGATATTTTGTGTCTTTATGGGGTCTGGATCAGCGAGTCTTCGAACTCCCTGAGGGGGAAAACACCACCGCTTTAGTAAACAAGACAAATACAGAGGGAATGAGGGAGGCGAAGTGTGGCGAATGAGAGCGCGGGGGAGAAGCCGAGAATGAAGAATGGTATTGATAGAGACAGAGATGGGATGTAAACGGTGGTCTTTCTCTCTGTGGTGTAAGCCTGGGAATAATGCATGATGGGACCATTTCAAGACAAGACAATACCTGCAAAAATGCTGTTTTGGCCTCATTTTCCTCCCTCTCTTGACGCTAATAGAAATGTTAGAATTGTTAGTACAAATGTTCATATTTTGAATGTATGAGTGCATATGCATTAGCAGTAAACCCATTAGCAGTCTGGAACAGAAATCTCAACTTCTCCTAAAATAGACATGACCCAAATATTGCCAATGGTAGTCAAATATGATACAAGGATATTACAGAAAGTTTTGTTTACAAATGTGTAGTTTTATAGTGTGATTAGTTTTTCAACATGAGCTAAAAACAAGCATTTATTAAGTCTGTAATTTCAGAAATGTACATTTTGTTCTGAGGATGCATACAGCAAATTCATTGCCATTAATTTTGGTCTAGTGATTTTGTGGCAATGTCTAATTTAATATATATATATATATATATATATATATATATATATACATATATATATACATATATATATACATATATATATATATATATATATATATATATATAACTGAAAGCATTATCTAGACACTATTTTATATATGTAACTTTGTTATTTTGAGTTTTATTTTTCCCTCTAACTTTTATAAATAAATAAAATGGCATGTCTAGTAGCATCTATATTAGAAAAGATGATGTACAGCAGACTTGAGCATAGTATTGCAGTTGGGAAGCTTATTCTCATATGGCACAAACTGGACAGCTTCCCTCAACCTTGCATGTCAAGTCAAGTCATCCTCATTTATATAGCGCTTTTAACAATGTAGATTGTTTCAAAGCAGCTTTACAGAGATAAACATATAATTTAAGGTAACAGAGATTGGTTTGGTTTCATAGTGGTTCTTGAAAAATGTTTTTTCCAGATAAAGTTAGTTTTGATTGATTCACTTCCGTCTAAATGATCATTTGTTATTAAATTAGGGGCCGCTAAGACGACACCGTTCTCTCTAAACAGACTTTAAATGTGAACCTGTGATAGACGCTGATGGCGTTCACATGCGCATTAAGAATTGAATCTATAGTTATGTGCATATTCGAATGCTTGGTGTCCGTCAGCATGAACCTTGAAAAAGTCCTTTCTGTGTTTGGTGAAGTTGTGTTTTGCTCCCAAACGACTCAAAATGGCCCAACAAGAAATATCTCCCCATCCCCTTCAAAAAATAAAAATTGGATCACTGTTTACTCACCACTTTAAATCCTGCAGGTAACAAATGAGGATGAGTAAATGTCAAAAATTACATTTTTGGGGAGATGGATGGATAGTTAGAGAGTTGGATGGATAAAATAGATAGATAGATAGATAGATAGATAGATAGATAGATAGATAGATAGATAGATAGATAGATAGATAGATAGATAGATAGATAGATAGATAGATAGATAGATCTATACAGTCTTCAGACAAAAACATACTACCATAAAAATACACAATAACTTAATACACATATGTATATATTTCACATAGTACTCGTATAGTAAATTCACACATACTGTATAGTACACTTATGTAAACTCTGTGTATAAATAAACTCTCAGGCATAAAACATCAAAGTGGCAATTTAAACATGATGGCAGATTGTTATTAATGATATAGAAGGATATGTGTACTGATTTTGGATGCTCTAAAAAAATCTCTTCTGAAATTAATGAAATGACTTAAAATGTTCTAGTGTAAAGTTTGGGTTGGTATCGAACGTAGCTCCTCTTTGGAGTGTAATGGACTCAGTTTGATGTGGTGAAGGATTGGATCTGAATGTGCCTTTAATTAGGACTCTTCATTTATTGATTGGGTAAACAGGAAACTCTGCTGTGCCAGGAACGCCTCAGAGGATGATAGACGATCCTGTTACGGAACGTGATTACAGGACACCGGTGACTCGGTTCTGTAAGATGAGATCACATGATGTAACCTGTGATGTCATCCTGCAGGTCTGATCAGAAAACGTGATGTGCCGCAAACACTGAGATGGGCCACGTTCACACTGACTGCAGGTAAATCCAGGTGTCACTTCACTTCTGGTTCTGTACACAGAGTTTGGCTATTTAGGGGCAACAATAAGCACATAATAAAAGTGATACCGTTTTTATTACTGCTTTATGTTCTATGACACCATTTTAGTGCCACTTTAGGGTGCCATTCACAATAGGAACAGGACAGAAGATTTGGTTCAAGTCCCCCTGTAGTCAATAATTTACCCCTTAAAACTCACCAAAATTACATATTTAAAAATTTTTCCTTGAAAAAAAATAATTCATGCCTTAAAATAGCTTGAATGTGACTCTACACCCTTGCCTAAATTAGTATATGCGGTTCTATGAATATGCAAATGAGCCCCGCCTCCACTCACTCACAGCAGAGCAGAGAACCACTCGTTGACGATCACATGTTGATCTGATTGGTTACAAGGTAGTTTGTGACATCAGAAACACCAGCGATTTCAAACCGTGTTTTTGAGACTGTCTTTGGTTCACTGCAGTTTTAAGGAGAAAATACTCAGCAATGGTGTTCGACTTATGAACTTACACATGGTTTGTCTTAAAGCATATTAAAGACACCACAAAGACATAAAAACAACATTAAAAGCTTGATTTTCACCACAGGGGGACTTTAAATCACTAGAAGTTGCCAATGTAAAATAAAAATAAGTATTTTTAGGAGAAAGAACAAAGTGGATTTTTCACTTTAATGATTTTTATTCTTATAATTAAGACTTCAATCTCTTAATGCAACGACTTTTTTCTTGTACTATTGATTCAGCTCTCAAAATATTACATTAATCTTAGTCTTTTTTTCAAACCTTATGGCTTTATTCTACGTAAAAGGCCTTTTATGAGATCATTCTCAAAATATTATGACTTTATTCTGTTTAGTTTTCTTTGGTTTTTAATGTATTGGTGTATTTTTTTAAACTATGTCTAGGTTTTTAAATGTAATACTTCAATCATTGAACTTTTTAGAGTGACATTTATCAGTATGTTATCTGCTGCATTTTACCACCTATTTCACAAAAATAGTGACAACCTTATTTACACGGATATGTGTGTAATGTTTGCAGAACCGACCTGAACAAGTTATTAATGCAGTGGCGTCGCTCTTATGGACACTGACAGCTTATCTGAGGAGCGCGAAAATCATAAACAGGAATGTGTTTCGACTCAATTGCGAAATTGCCTTTCTAACATTGCACTAGTGCTGAAAACAGCTGAATAACACTATTGTATTCTGTGGAGTTGCTTATAGCTGAACTGAACTTGTTTCATAACTTTACACAGCTATTGACCTGAACTGAATCAACATTAAACTGACTCGAGATGAATAATGTCACTACTGTCTGTTTAGAGCTGCTTATAGCAGAATTTTATTGTGTCTCATATTTGATGAAGGTGTCATTGGCTCTGTTATTCATACTAGAGTGAAGATCATGGGAACACACTAATGACAAAAAATTTTATTTTGTATTGCATTAAAGAACAAAACAATACAACGTACATTTTAGAGCCAGGGAAGCAAAGAAAACACACATACATAAAAATAATAATAATAACACTAATGACTAAAGTGTTACCAAATCCATCGGAAGGAATTACTATTCAAAATCTCAGAAACTTACAATGACTTCAGTCAATATTAGGTAGTTATCATGTTTTTCACTTTAGATACTGATCCAAACAATTAGTAGTTCCTTTAGAATGATTTAGTAACACATGAGTCATTACTAGTGGGTTACTGTTACCTTCTATTATAAATTATGCATTATTCATGTTAATTATGAACCTGTATATAGTTCTTAGTAGTTTTCTGGGAGGTGTGAAAAAATAGTAGTTACTGATAGCTAATAGTGAACTACCAAATTCAACTGAGCGCTATTACTAATTTGTTAGTTTCTTGTTATTTAATAGAATTTTATTAGTGCGTTACTCAATGGTTCCTGTGTAGTTATTCATTAATGAAAGTGAAAGTGAAAGTGAAAGTGACACGTGATGGCCAAGTATGGTAACCCATACTTGGAATTTGACCTCTGCATTTAACCCATCCAAGTAAGTGCACACACATTAGGAGCAGAGTAGTGAGTAGTGAACACACACACACACTGCAAACGTGGATACACACACCCGGAGCAGCGGGCAGCCTTGAGTGGCGCCCGGGGAGCGATTGGGGGTTTGGTGCCTTGCTCAAGGACACCTCAGTCATATTCCTGCCGGTACTGGAATCGAACCAGCAACCTTTGGGTCACCAGTCCAACTCTGTTACCATTAGGCCATGACTGCCCCCAATTAATGAAGTAACAGTATTCTACCCAAACTTTTCACACTCTCTTCTTCTTGTTCATAAATTCATTCCACTGTTAAAGATAATGAAGCTTTAAAAACTGTCCAGATAGACTCCGTAATCTCCCCACAAGCCCACAGTGAACTATCCCGACCCGTCTGTGATTCTCTGCGGGGCTCCAGGTGGACGTGTTTGCACATTCCCGTGGATGGATTGTGCTTGTTTTCCTCTCTGTAATGGGACATGATGCTGTAATGGTGTTGGAGAAGGAGTTGGTGTGTAATGGCTCCTGTGCTCATTATTTCACAGGCGATGAGGCCTCAGAGAGTCCGGCGTTTCTGCTCGAATGAGTCCAGCATACATCACCGATCCGTGTGCGTGTGTGAGATTCAGGGAGCTGGACTTCAGAAGTGAGTTGTGTATTTGTAATGAGTGGCTGCATGAGTCCAGCAGAAATGTGTTTGTTTTATTGGTCTCTGGGGCGTTTGCTGTGCCCTCTACTCATGATGAGACTGGCAGATTAAAAGGAAATTGATTGTGAATAAATGATCACTTTATGGACCGCATCATCATATGAACTTTGACATTTACATTCACACACTGAACCAGGTTTTTCACCAGGTATTAACTAGCGTATTAAATGTGTCCAGTGGAGGGTCTTTGATTTTGGGTTTGTCTCACAATGTCATATTTCTAAAGCACAAAAAGGTGCAAAAATTATAAATACTTCTCATTTTTAGTCTCACTGCATTTTTTTTTAAATATTATTTTGTTAAACTTTTTGTCTAGGCTGCATATGATCTTTGTAAATTGTATTTAATTGTGTTTTTATTCTTATTTGTCTGCGTTGCACATAACAAATTAGGTAATGTGTCTATTTTATTAATTATTTTACATTTTATTCACGTTGTTGTCTGTGATGCACAATATCTATTTATTATTATTGTTTTTTACATTCACTTTTTCTGTGCTTTATGTTCTGTGGCAATTTTATGTATTTTTTGTTTTGTATTATGTAACTTTTTTGTCTGTGGGCTGCATATAATCATTCAATTTTATTTATTTACTTTTTATTATTATTTTATTCAAGTATTTTGAGTGTGTGAGATAGAGAGCGTGTTTGTGTGTGTGCGTGTCTCAGTGTGTGCGAGAGTGTGTGTGTGTGTGTGTGTGTGTGTGAATGTGTGCCTGTGTGTCAGTGTGTGAGAGAGTGTGTGACTTTGTGTGTACATGCGTGCCAGTGTGTGAGAGAAAGATAGAGAGTGTGTGTGTGTGTGTGAGTGTGTATGACTTTGTGTGTATGTGTGTGTGAGAGAGAGAGTGTGTGTGATAAAATGACACAGCTTACAAACTGGCCAATCATATTATGTTTCTGATAAACATCATCTTTTATGTTTCACGGATGAAAAGAAGTCATACAGGTTTGGATTGACGTGAGGGTGAGTAAATGTAGCTACTTTATATTCAACTTGTTTGGGTTTAAAATGCACATTTAACTGACCATAGAAAATATCACAAATCCAAGAATGTTTTTGCTTTACATGATGAAAACAGACAGGACATGAGCATAAACCAAACCTGAATCTGTTGAAGAGCTGTGAGGAGAGAAGACACTGCTAGCGATGAGGTGTCTGTTTGTGGCTGAAGGTGACAGATAATTGCGTGTTAATTGGCGTGAGTTCTGCTTAATGTGTGATGTGACCTGTGTTAACGAGAACTACAGGCATGACAGGATGTGTTCACGGTGGATATTTCATCCAGTCGATGAATGTCACGCTATTTCTCCACACAGAACATGTTGACGTGGAAATAATCGTCGATCGGCAGCTTCTGTGACGTGATGTGGATGTTGAGGAGCGCTTCCTCTGTAAGGGTGATAAACGTGAAAGATGATGATGTTTACTGAGGAGATGTTGTTTTGAAACTACCACACCTGGCTTCATCTGAGAAAGAAAAGGCAAGCATTAAACTCCAACATGTTACTTGTTAGCTCTTCATATATGAATGATCCCTCGAATCGGGATCAGCCAAAACAGGTTAAAAAAATTTGTTTTATCTACTCTGCTAACAAAAATATGTTCTAAAAACATTTAGCTAATGTTCATGTTAAGTTATGAAAACATTATTTCGGAATGTTCTATAAACGTTCAAAACCATCCAGTTTTTTAAATATTTTTAAAATGTTTTTCCATGGTTATATGAAAGATAAAGTCCCCCTGTGGTGAAAATCTAGTTTTTAATGTTGTTTATATGTCTATGTGGAGTTTTTAATATGCTTTAAGACAAACCATGTGTAAATTCATAAGTCGACACCATCGCTGAGTATTTCCTCCTTAAAACTGCAGTGAACCAAAGACAGTCTCAAAAACACGCTTTGAAATCGCTGTTGTTTCTGATGTCACAAACTACCTTGTAAACAATCAGATCAACATGTGATCGTCAACGAGTGGATCTCTGAGCTGCTGTGAGTGAGTGGAGGCGGGGCTCATTTGCATATTCATAGAACCACGTAGCTATACTAAATGAGGCTAGGGTGTAGAGTCACATTCAAGCTATTTTAAGGCATGACGAGATTTAAATGTCATTTTGGTGAGTTTTAAACATTTCAGGAAAAAAAAAATCTAAAATCCCATTCATGATGTATAAATAATGTTTTTGTGATAACGATTTGAGAAGTTTATGAAAAACTAGACAACTTTGAACGAATTCAATATCGATTAATTTGGATAAAAAAAAATCTCAACTAATGCTGTAAACCAGGGATGGACAACGTCGATCCTAGAGAGCCGCTGATCAAACTCACCGGAACAAGCTTATCAATGTCTTTAGGATAACTAAGGCTACAGGTGAGGGGTTTATCAGGGCTGGAGATAAACTGCAGGACCGACGTTGCCGATCCCTGCTGTAAACTATACAGGGAACCCTGTCAGCTGTTACATTACTATAATAGTAAAGGTTGAAATGAAATAAATTGAAATGAGGCATTTATATAGCGCTTTACTATGTACTACAAAGCACTTTACTATCATATCAGGGAAACTCTCCTCACAGCATCCACTTGGATGATTAAAATGAACTTGGAAGAACTGAATGAACTGATTTGTATACAATTAAATAATATAAGGGTGTTTTTATAATAATAATAATGTTACAATGTTTTTTTAATGATGTAAGAGAAAAAAAATTTAATGAATATTTATTATGCCTTTAGTCAGTGCTTGAATTGGGCCGGTACGGACCGGTACGCAGAACGATTACGAATCAGAAAATTAAACTGGAAATAAATACTTGTTTAGAAAATTTTAAGCACGATTTCCAAAATGGTATGCAATGCCCCGTGCACTGCACAAGAGCCGGAAAATCATTTTGTATTTTGCATGGATTGGACAGAACAGTTCTGTTCTAATAAATCTTAGGGTTCTAATAAGAAAAACATCACATGGGCATGAATTACTAACTTTATTTTTAATACGTTTACATTATTAATAACATGCTTTATTCTCAACAGAAACATTGAGTGTGTGTGTGTGTGAATGTATCTGCATGAAATCTGTCTCTAACATGGTTTCTTCTTAAAGAAAGCTTGGATGTCCTTTTGTCTGAATCTGTCCTTTTTTCATTCTTCACTTTTTGTTCTAAATTCTACAAAAACCCATTAAGTATATAAATTACACAGTGACATGTAGCTATGGTGTTACTTAACGTTCTCACATTTCAATGTTTACCATGCCACGGCCTTTTGGAAAAAGATTATTGTGCCTTTAGTCAGATAAAGTAATATTTATCTATTTTCTATTTATGTGGTGGTGTGCACTGCTACTGAATAACACTGACAAGTCCTCTCTATTCAGTAGTCTGCCGAAGTTACGTTAGCTAATCTACTAGCTACACACAATGGCTTTGTCATTCACACACAAAAGTAATCAGACTAAATACTAACAGACGGTGCGATATTTAAAAATATATTATTGAGTGTTTACATACCATTAACAGTGACGTGTCATGGTTTCTCCATCTCCTCCTGAAAAACGCGGAACTGTGATTCTGCTTTGCGAGTCGCAAATCAAGTGATTGATAGCGCTCTGATTCAATGGCTTTGGACATTGTCAGGTTTTTCTAGCATAACTAATGTGTTATGGTCATTGAATGGTTTCCTGAGTTAAATGTAATGTTTCATGTTGTACATTGTTCACAAGCTGTTTTATTGACATTTTTCCGCAGTTGAAACACTGACTTATCGATTGCATGAGACGAGACATTTCAGTAAGCTGTACTGTATCTTTCAGTATACCCTCTCTGATGTTCATTCATATTTATTTGGTGCTATAACTAGTAGTAAAGAGGAAGAGATGATCAGTTCACGTGCCGCTTGAACTTAGGCGCTACAGCGATCTGTCACAATATCTAAAGCTATCAATATCACAGCAATATTACATAATAAAAAGGCAGTTTTTTTATAGAACCAAATTGCACAGACCTTGTGCGAAGTCAGGGAGGACAAGGAGCAGGTCCTGTTAGTGGCCCCTTATTGGCCCAATCGGATCTGGTTCCCAGAACTAGTACTCCTCGCAACTGTCCGTCCCTGGCCCATTCCTCTGAGGAAGGACCTACTTCCCGCCGGGAAGACCCCCGAAGATGCCCGGTCAGAGTTGTGCTTTCCTTCCTGTGAGATGGGTTGGAGCGAAAGCTGTCTCCCTCCACCCTCAAAGTGTATGTCGCCACTATTGCCTCGTGTCATGATGAAATGAAGGTAAGTCATTGGGAAAGCATGACTTTATCGTCAGGTTCCTGATGGGGGCAAGAAGATTAAATCCGCCTCGTCCCCCCTCTATACTATCTTGGGAGTTGTCTCTGGTGCTCAGCACACTGCAGAGATCTTTTTTTCGAACCGCTGCAGTCAGCAGAGCTAAAGATCCTGTCACTAAACACAGTGGTCCTGACAGTGCTGGCTTCTATAAAGAGGGTAGGGAAACCTGCAAGCGTTTTTGGTTGACGAATCGTGCCTAGAATTCAGCCGACCAACTCTCACGTTGTCCTAAGACCCAGGCCCGGATATGTATCCAAGGTTCCTACCACGCCGTTTAGAGACCAGGTAGTGAACCTGCAACCGCTGCTCTCGGAGGAGGCAGACCCAGCCCTGGCTTTTCTCTGTCCCGTCCGCTCCTTGCGGTTATACGTGGACAGAACGCAAAGCTTTAGGACCCTAGTCCAGCTCTTTGTCTGTTACGGAGGCCAGCAGAAGGGAAAGGCTGTCTCCAAGCAGGGGTTAGCCCACTGGATAGTGGATGCTATTATCTTGGCGTATCAATCCCAAGACGTGCTTTGCCCGTTCGGGCTGCGAGTACACTCAACTAGAAGTGTTGCTTCCTCCTGGGCGTTGGCTCAAGCCGTCTCGTTGACAGATATATGTAGAGCTGCGGGCTGGGCGACACCCAACACGTTCTCTAGATTCTATAGCCTTCATGTAGAGCCGATAACTAGTGCCGCGGGGAACCAGATTGGAACCACCCCAGAGACTTCTATGTCGTACTACCCTCCTTGGCTAGTCCATATGTGTATTCTCCACAGGTTACCTCCCTCCGTGCAGGTTATGGCTTCCACAGCATTCTCCTTCCCCTGTGAAGGGCACACTTTCCCAGTGTTCTTACTGAGTGGTTCTTGCGGAGCATCTGTGGCCTGGACTTCCCGCATAAGCTTCTGCCTCTAACTAAGGGAGAGAAGTGAGGCTTATGCAGGGCACTGGAATGGCCAAAAACATGGCGTGTTGGTTAGGATCCCATTCAAGTCGGATCCTTCCAACGAACATAGGAGTGACCGACATGAAAGGAAACGTCTCGGTTACGTGTGGTAACCCACGTTCCCTGAAAGAGGGAACGGAGACGTTCGTTCCGTCGCCATGTTGTTATACCATCGCTGCAGGCGGCCGGGTCCCTGGTTATAGAAGCAGCTGGAGCAATTATCGCATGCAAATGTGCATTGGATCGTTTAGTTTCTCTCAAAGTAGATTGGTCTCTCTGCCAAGATCTCATTCAAGTCGGATCCCTCCGACAAACGTCTCCGTTCCCTCTTTCAGGGAACGCGAGTTACCATACGTAACCGAGACGTTTACTTGAGCTCAACCTTCAAACTACATGGACTGTCAACACACTCTCAAGAGGTACACTTTATATTCCTATTGAAATGCCTTTACATATTTATAAAGATGTTAAATTGTAACTGTTTTCATATAATCATACTGTCCTGTTTTTATTATTTGTAGGTTTTCAATTTCAACAGAACATATGAGTGTGGCCAGCTCTGTTCAGTCTGTCCTCTTCTCCACTAAGCAAGCAAGTAGGGTAAGAGATATTAAATTTATGATCCATATTTTTAGAGTTTTCAATTATTTCACAGGTTTATGGATTAAAAAGCCCAGTAGGCTACATTTAACATTAAAGCTATCCTCTGATCGTATTATCCCCCCCCCCCCTTTTTAAACACTGGTACACATATTGTCCATTCACAATGGCTTCTTAAAATAACATAAAATAACTTTTAGTTACTTAAACAGAAAGTACCAAGGGATATGCTAACAAGTGACAACGTGACAATGATTATAGTCGTAGTTGTTATTATACTTAGTAGTTCAGTTGGCTATTAAGGCAACGTTCACACCAAGGACGATAACTAATAATGAGACGATAAAGATTAAATGTTCTACATTTAAAAGAACAGCAGTCCATGACTCAACTGTATAAAGCGCTAAAAAAAAAAAAAGTTGACTTGACTATAAACATAACGATAAATATATTAGTCATCGCTTTTGGTGTGAGCAGGCCTTTAAATACGGAAAACAGTAAATTGTGGCCTCTACAGAATCATATGCCATCATTTAACAACCTCCGAGCTCACGGTGGGTCTGTTCAGAAAGGTTTATACATTATCACAAAAAATCAATTTCTCTATGGAGAAAATTAATAGGACTTTACTTCCAGTGCTCACAGCTGGCGAACACACAACAAGCCTCCAAAGTTTAAAGATATAGTATATCAGTTAATTAAACAGTAAGTCTTAAAGTTTGCCTCCTACGTCTGGGGTTTTAGTTCATTCTTATCTCTAGTGTCATGTCAGGACATGAATAACACTGGTTGTTATAATTTTGTCTCATCAGTAAAACGCAGGGGTTGGCTGGTGATTTCTCTCCGACACGCGGGCTGCTAATGACAGCAGAGTGAATAAAAGGCATGAATCAAAGCGGCAGAAAAGCTTTCCAGCGCTGACAGGTTATCACCCGCGTGACAAATGTGTTGGGAAACCCTCTGTCTCCAGCACATTCATTTAGTCAAAGTCTCATATAAACACACATAAACACATTCATTCATTCAGACAGACAGAGAGAGAGATGCTTTCTCCTCTGATCTACATAATGCAGTGCTCTTTCTGGTTAGCACAACTAAAATGTCAAAGGGTATTGATATATATATATTTTTTTTTTACTGTGTAGTGGTTAGTTCACAATATTGACAGATATTGACTTTTCCATTAAGAGATTCCATTAAGTATTTTCCCTCGTAACCATTTGGTGCTGTTTGGTTTACGTGCTGTCAAACATTTACGTTTTTATATTTAACTTTTTTTTTTACTTCATCAATGGAATGAATTCTGGTGACTTTTCTGTGAAATGTTTTCGATAACATTTAATATTTAAAGTCCCCTGTAGTCAATCATTTTATCGCTTGAAACTCATCTTTGATCACCAAAATGACATTTAATCTGTGTTAATGTTAATTTCAATATTTACTATATTAAAATCTTGTTAACATTAATGCACTGCAAACTAACATGAACAAACAATGAACAGCTGTGTTTTTATTAACTCACATTAACAAAGATTAACAGAAACAGTAACAAATGTATTGCTCATGGTTAGTTCATGTTAGTTAATACATCAACTAATGAACCTTATTGTAAAGTGTTACCGCTTTTATTTTACTGTGGAGATACCGCAGTAATCTGATGCTGTCAGATAATAAAAAAAAACAAGTGTTTGATATGCACTATGGTACTAAATAATTAACATAATCATTTACCATGCCTTTAAATGCTACATTGTCCAAACAACATTGTAATACCATGGTAATTTTCATGTTATTGACGCTTTTAAATGTAAATGGTTTGCAAAGTTGGAATTTAAAACTTTCAAATTTGAGATTAAAGTTGGAATTTGTGTTTTGCCATACTATATCAAAATGAAAAAACAGCAGAGAAAACTGGCAGTGTTGTTTGTTTACAAAGATTTGGTCAAGGTTACCCACACTGAACTCTGTTGAGACGAGGCTTCACACACTTAACCTCGTCTTCAAAACAAGAGAGACCTTTTCTACAGTGACGTCTCTGAAATTGATTCTATTTAATGTGAGTCGACCCACGGCCCCGGCGAGAGCATGGGTTTGACTGACATGATCATGATGTCGTGGAGATTGGTTACCTTGGGTTGCCACGGTAACTGGCAGATAAAGGTAGGGGACTTTATGAAAGTCAAAGAAACTTAGATTAGAACAGAAGTAAATTACCATACGTGCATGAATATTATTCATAAATATGAAATGAAGAAATACACAAAAAATGTAAACATGCAAAAATAGATGTTTGAATGGTGATTAAAAGCTCCTGCCAGAATGCTAGAGTGTTGTTGGTGGTTTCCAGGGAGTTGCTAGGGTGTTCTGGGTCATTTGTAGGGTGTTGCGTCCTAAATTTTTACAATTTTTAAAAGTTAAAGAGCCAAGATATCACTAATTTGTGTTTTTGTTATGCAGAAAACATACACAGCATCACCCTCCCTCAATATGAGTACACACACACTCACTCACACACACACACACACACACACACACACACACACACACACACACACACACACACACACACACACACACACACACACACACACACAAACAGAGAGGGACAAACACTGCACTAGTGGACATGAAAGGTGTTCGAAGTGTGATCGTTTCCTGGGGGAAATAAGTATCCGTCTCATGCCCTTATTACATCCTCAGCCCTATGACACAGAGCTGCAACTCCCAAGACATCCTTCCCTGCCCTTGAGAGAGACCTGATACCACCACAACAGACACACACACACACACACACACACACACACACACACACACACACACACACACACACACACACACACACACACACACACACACACACACACACACACACACACACACACAGACAGGATCTAAACTACACCATCACTAAAGGGCATGCTGGCCTGGTGTCACACTCACTGCCATTGAGACAGATTTATAGCATTCATATTCTGAATGAACCAAAAATACACAATGCATCTATAAAATGGATCTTGATAAGAACCCCGAAAAAAATTTTTTCACAACATTTCACTAGATTTGGAGGTTAGGTGATTTTTTTGTTAAAAAAAAAGTTACAGGTAATGTGATCAAGATATGACAAGGGCTTACATTTTTAAACAAATCAGGCCATACTGCAAGTTTGAGAAAACGTGTTTTGGTTACAATTAATATAATAATACTCAAACCAAAATAATGGTTTGTATGCAAAATAAATATTGTGAAAACATCTTTGTATGTATTGTTTTTGCTTTTTTTTAAGTTACGTGGATGTGCAATCTGTTTCTCATGCATGTACAAAAATACTAAAAAGAACAACAAAGAAAACATTAAACTGACCAGACCAGCACATGGAGTAATGTGAAAAAATAATTCAATAATTTAGATTAAAGAATGTTTGGGAGTAATGTCAAGATAAAACTTAAAGTCTCTCTCTGTCGAAAATCCAGCTTTTAATGTTGTTTATATGTCTATGTGATGCTTTAAGACAAACCATGTGTAAGTTCATAAGTCGACACCCAGTACAAGGGTGTAGAGTTACATTCAAGCTTTTTTAAGGCATGAAGACTTTTTTCCAAGGAGAAAAAACATTTAATAAATGCTGTTGAAGTGCAGTTCATTATAAGTTCATGTTAACCAATAAGTTATAACTAATGTTAACTAATGAACCTTAAGTGTTACCATAAACGCTTGTACAGGTTATGATGTTCATGGAGTATTATTGCACATTTTAACTGCAATTTTCAGTATTTCTGCCTTTGAGGATGGACGTTTGGGAAATATACTGTAGACCAGGATATCAAGGAAGATATATTGGTGGTTTTTATATATTGTTCTGTGAGGATGATCCTGAACCTGAAGGCTAAACCTACAGGATCTAGAGTTCTCAGCTTTAGCATTAGCTTGGCACTGGCTAAATTAAATGCATCTTGCTAGAAGTTCAGACTTTTCCTGTAATACAGTAGCAATAGATGCTGGACATCATGATTAGTGACTCTGTGGTTGGGTGCATTAATATTTCAGAGCTGATCTGCCGGTTCGAGGGGCGTCTGGCCTTTACTTTAACAAAGCACTCAAAGGACATGCTGGACGGAGCGTCCTGCGTTATTTAGAGCCGTCCCGTCAGGCTCCGGGACAGAAAGCAGAGGTCAGTGGATGATCTTTCACACAAATAACACTCTTTTTCAGTTTCATGATTTTTTAACATGCTCTTCTTACACAGTTGCAGTGGCTTAGACGACGTGCCATGATAACAGTAAGTGATGACAACATGTGCCTCGGAATCCAGAAACATTCCATATGGAATCCTGACAGAGGGATCAGAGATTCCTCATCATCCATACCATGTGTGTGAGTGTCGTTTTCCCAACAGGTGCTGCAGTAAATGGAGGATCTTGATCTGTAGGTTTAAGGTGTGCTTAAAGTGAAAAAAGCAACTGTTCATTTTCAATAAGACTTACTGCAAACGCATATCAGAATCTTTATGTGTTATTATACAAAAGAGTACAATGAAATTATATGCAATCCTAATCAGCGCAAAATCAGTCTCCCACTTTACAAACAATTGTAAATTGTAAATATGTGCAATTATCCTATATAACACATTTTACAAATAAGTGAGAATGGTACAAAGAAACAAAGAGGCAATCACAAAAAGATGCATTCCATTCAGTGATCATTTAAAATTAAAACTAGGATATGTGTTGTTTTTCAATCGGTTTGTTTTAGCTTATATTATGATCATGTCATATAAATGCGGTGACTATTAATGGAATGGAGCTACTTGATTCATTGAATTTCATCTACAAACACCAGGGTTGTGTTGCATTCATAACTGAATTTAAATGGTTTTTAAGTTCTATTTCATTTCTGTATAGTATAGTATGCTCAGCGAGGCTGCATTTATTTGATCAAAAATACAGTAAAATATCATTTATTCCTGTGATCAAAGCTGTATTTTCAGCATCATTATTCTTCAGTGTCACATGACCCTTTAGAAATCATTAGGGATGCACGATATGTCGGCCATCACATCGGTATCGGCTTGAAATATGGTTGGGGAAAAGGAAAATACAGTTAAGTGGAACATGTGCAGTGCAAGTCTCTCATATAAGCTACATCAAATATTATGAGAACATTATAATTCTGTGCTTGGGACATGAATTTTAATGGTGAGACTTTTGTTTGTTTAATCAAGCTCAATAATTTTGATTTAGATTTATCGACCAATATATCGGTTATCGGCTTTTAAATAGAAGGAATTACCGCTTTTCGTATCGGAAGAAACTTTCATATCAGTGCATCCCTTGAAATTATTCTAATGTGAGGATTTGCTGCTCAAGAAACATTTCTGATTATTATCAGTGTTGGAAAACACACATTTTTACATAAATATTTATTTGTAGGTTATTGTATATTTCAATAATTATTACTTATACCTCTATCTAGGATCAGGGTGGACGACTACTTCATTTGGCAAAATGTTATTCAATTCACTGTGTGTGGTTGCCAATTCAATTCCACAACATTCCATGACACTTCTAAAACAAACACGTGAAGCGGTTGACCAATCACAACGCACTTATCCAGCCGACCAATCAGAGCACACTGTGCTTTTCAGAAGGAGGGGCTTCATAGAAACAGGAACTAAACAGAGTGTCACTGACAGACTGGGAAGAGAGGAGCCGAAACAATGTAGAATATGTGGAAATGAATGGGTTTTTGAACATTCAAGCATGAAAACCTGTTCTAGTAGATGCCAAAAACAATATCAAGACTATATAAAAGGGCATAATATGGCTTCTTTAAATTTTGATCTGTTTTGGGTTTTATCATATCCATAGTTTTTCCAGCTTTTAACAACAAACTAGACTGTTTAAAAGTGTAAATAAACCTTTATTTGTTGTGTCTAAACACACATTTTAAAACTTCAGCTAATTTTTTCCCCTGTGGACTCCACAGGAATCGTGTCTTTTGTCAGCGGGACGCCCAGAGGTGAGCTGGCAACATCCACACGGCGTATAGACCGTGTAAATAAACCCTCTCCCTGACATTTCCGGTGATGTATGCATCCCCTTGTCGGCTGTAAGCCGTGATAAATGGCGTCTGTTTTATATTTAATAAGCTTTTGGGAATAATGAGATGAGGTTGCGGATAGGCTGGATTGTACGTGTGGGACGCCACCCCCCACCACCTACCGTCTGTCAATTTAATCTGGCAAGATGAATTTTGTCAGTAGTTATTGATGTGTCCGGCACTGAGACATTGATGCAGCACAGAGTTATAATCAACAGCCATAAATCAATACACCGATTCAACACACACAGTGGTTTATACTGCAAAATGCTATATTATGCTATATGGTATGATAACTGTATTTTTTATTAATTTTTTTTTGCAGACAGAACTTTCAAAGATTACATGTCTCAGACCTTTCATACTTACAAGGAATGCAGCGATTAGTTCTTCCTTGATAGTTGTTCTTTTACCTTGATAGTGTAAAACCGACCGTAAGGGAATGTTTCTCCATTCCACTGGGCTACTTTTCCATTGTTTTTCCAATGTAAACGTGCAAGACGGATGTGTTTGACCGCTTCGCTCGCGTCTTTTACCTTACCTTGATGACCATGCCTCCTTTTTTGTTTTACTTCACTGACCTGAAGTGTGGATTACCCCTTAGATTGTAGTTTGCTGTTTGAAGTAAAATCTTTCAATTTTTCAGTGTAATATGCTGCTAATATTTCAGTTAACTTCAAGAAAAAAAAATTCTTACATTTACTTGGGAAGCAAAATAAGATGTAAATACTTAAATTATATAAGTTTTTCTGGAAATAAGAACACATTTCTCTCAGTGGGGCGAGACAAATAAACTTGTTTTCCCTTTGAATTAAGTTTATTTTTATGACTTTTTTCTGGTTTTATGCATCAATATTTTTATTTTTCAGACAAGACTTGATACAGAAAGTATTTTTACATGTCAATTAAATGTATCTTGATATAAGAATGTTTAGGTATTTGTCCTTGGAAAAAAAACAGGACAAAAATACTGCATAGTATGAAATCATTTTTTGCAGCGTGGGTCAGTCTGTGGACAAGACATTCAAACTTCCATTTAATTCAAATTTAACTTTTTTTAAAAATAAATTCACAATAAAAATATTTAGAATTTAATTAAAATTCAATTATAAATTAAAAAATGAATAAATAACAATGTCAAACATTTGAATTGGCATTTGTCAGATTTTTTATTTTTTTTGCTTCAAATTCATCTTTGTAGTCTTGTGATTAATCTCACAACATGCTGGTTTGGTTCAAGGCTTAAAACTCTTATTGATTATTATTTTTTTCCATATAGATCAATTAATTGAGAAATACTTCAGAAATCAAGGTTGATGATAAATTGGAGGGCCACTGTTGGGCTCTATTGGTTTTCTTTAACTGCGTGTCAGCTTGACAAATGAAAAACGCAAATTTGTGTTTATGTTATTGGACGGTTGATGATTGTGAATGTAACAACTTTATTTTAAACGTAGCCACCTAAGAGGGCAAATGTGGATATTAACGTAGTTTATTCACATTATAACTGCATTCATCTATTACTCCCATAGCTGTTTTTCTCCTGTCTGTTAGACTATAAGCAGAGTTTGAACTGAATCTGAGAAGAGTCCTGTGTGTTTAATAGTCCACTGCGATGTTTGATTTGTTTAAATAAGGATGAAATCAGTCTCTGCAGGAAAACTGCTGCTCTCATCCTGAGAAGGTAGACATTCGAAGTCACTGATGACAGTTTGCATTTTTGAATGTGTGTGTGTGTGTGTGAGAGTAACTTCTGTTGATATTGCTACTTTAGAAAAGGACAACCATCTGCTCCCAACAACTGCTGCGAGTGTCAGAGAGAGCGAGAGACGAGGACAGATGAAGAGCTGTGGAGGGAAAGAGACGCTGGATGCGAGGTGTTGGTGAGAACAAGGCAAAACTAGTGTACTTCATATCGATATGCAGGCTTAATAATGTGTTCGTGAGATGTAAAAGATTACATTTGAGGGTGTAAGGGGGTCTGAAAATGGGGGGGGGGGGGGGGGATGGTTTAGGGAGGGGAGAGACATGATAAAAACAAATATGCATAGCCTTCTGAAAAAAAAAGAAGTAATTTTTTGTTTAAAAGTACACAAACTTTTGATCCTCTAGCAGTTAAAAAAACAAAACCGTATGTATTTTGCAGAAGAACATTGTTTTGCTTGTGGGTCACTTTTACAGCATTTCAAATCCCTCAGTTTTGTTATACGAATACTTTGAAATCAAATATATACATATAATATTGGGTAGAAAAATATTCTAATATTACTATAGACACTATAAAAGCTAACCATTTAATTAACTGAATTTATAAAAACGTTAATTATTTTTCTCAAGCGACTTGTGTTTTATACATTAAAAATTATATTTTCGGAAAGGGAAAATATATTTTTAAAGAAAGAAATATGAAAGGTCTTTTAACAGTAAGAAATAAACAAAACGTAAACAAGCATAATTTCCTGAAAAATAAAAATATATATTTTTATCAGTCCTTGCAACAGTTTTTTTTGTTTATCTATTTCTATTTTATCATGTTATCTGATTGATTATTTTATATTGTTTATAATTACAATAAAATAAGTATTATTTTAAAAGTGCTGTATAAATTCATTTGAATGTTACATTTCTTTGAAATTGGGTAGAAAAAGATATACTATAAAATAGACAGAACTAATCATTTAATGCATTGAATTTATTAAAACATGAATTGTTTTTCTCACACTACATAAATGAGTCGGTTACACTTTATTTGAAGGTGTTATAGTGTAACTATATATTTAAGTATGGAGTAATATTAATTAACTACATGTACTTACTATAGGGTAGGGTAGGATTAGGGTTTGGTTGAGGGTTAGTTCCATGTAATTATGCATAATTTACTCTTATTACTATGGTAAGAACATGTAAATAATGTAGCAAGGACACTGTAAAATAAAGCGTCACCAATGAGTCTTTATACAAAATATACAAAAAATATTGCTTTTATTTTCTAGAAAACGGGTTCCTTGCAAGGGGATCGTCATGTTTGCAGATCCCTTTCTATATAATAATAATTAATGATATTAATAATAATAATAATCATCATCCAAGAAACCTTAAATATTCACAACTCACTGTGAATAATATGTCCTGTAATTTAAAAGTGGTTTTGGATTGGTTGTAGTCGTTCTTCTAATTCCTCAGACTCATTCAATACAGCTAATCCAAACTCAGTCCTTGATTCATTCCTCTGCACATCACTTCAGTCCTGCGAGCGGAAACAACCGTGACCTGAGCCTTTACCTCACAGATATCACAGCTTTGCCCATTTCTATTTCCATTCGGGAAGCCCGACAGGTTTGATATCAGCGAGGCATAAAACAGGCCACTGCGCTTAATCTGAGCTGTGGATTTACAACACAAGGCTTCACTTTATGAAAGAGATCCCTTATTTAAGACCTGAGCTGTGCTCCCATGTCTTATCATGGTTAGATCAAACCTTTTTCATGCATAAATTACTGTTCTTGCTCCTCGGTGAACACATAATGCAACCAACAACAATCATGTTGTGAAGTGTGTCATTTTTATGCGGATGAGTGAAGAGAGATGGAGGCTTTCCTTTAAAACGGTAGAGAATAAAAATAACTTTGTGAAAGTGGGTTACAGTTCTCAGGAAATAGCATCAAGTGTGTAAAAGAGGAAGTTGCTAGAAGCTTTTTACTGTGAAATGTTAAAAAAAGTAAAATACCACTGTCTCAAGTAAAATATTACTGATAAGTCAGTGGCGATTACCATATACTGACCATATTCATATCTCACAAGACTTTTTTTCTAAACTCAGAATTTTAAGATATAAATTCTGACAAGAAAAGTCAGATTTGTATGGAAGCTTGTTACCGCCACTAAATAAATAAATAAATAATAATTGCGACTTTTTATCTCACAATTCTGACTTTATTTCTCACAATTGCGAGATATAAAATCAGAATTGCTTGAAATAAAGTCGCGCGTGTTATAAAGTCAGAATTGCGAGATATAAAGTCAGAATTGCAAGATATAAAGTAAGAATTGCGTTATATAAAGTCGCAATTGCGTGTTATAAAGTCAGAATTGTGAGACATAAAGTCAGAATTGCGTGATATAAAGTCGCAATTGCGTGTTATAAAGTCAGAATTGCGAGATATAAAGTCAGAATTGCAAGATATAAAGTCAGAATTGCAAGATATAAAGTAAGAATTGCGTTATATAAAGTCGCAATTGCGTGTTATAAAGTCAGAATTGTGAGACATAAAGTCAGAATTGCGTGATATAAAGTCGCGCGTGTTATAAAGTCAGAATTGCGAGATATAAAGTAAGAATTGCGTTATATAAAGTCGTAATTGCGTGTTATAAAGTCAGAATTGTGAGACATAAAGTCAGAATTGCGTGATATAAAGTCAGAATTGCGAGATATAAAGTCAGAATTGCAAGATATAAAGTCAGAATTGCAAGATATAAAGTCAGAATTGCAAGATATAAAGTCAGAATTGCAAGATATAAAGTCAGAATTGCAAGATATAAAGTCAGAATTGCAAGATATAAAGTAAGAATTGCGTTATATAAAGTCGCAATTGCGTGTTATAAAGTCAGAATTGCGAGATATAAAGTCAGAATTGCAAGATATAAAGTAAGAATTGCGTTATATAAAGTCGCAATTGCGTGTTATAAAGTCAGAATTGTGAGACAAAGTCAGAATTGCGTGATATAAAGTCGAAATTGCGTGTTATAAAGTCAGAATTGCGTGACATAAAGTCGCAATTGCGTGTTATAAAGTCAGAATTGCGAGATATAAAGTCAGAATTGCAAGATATAAAGTCAGAATTGTGAGACATAAAGTCAGAATTGCGTGATATAAAGTCGCAATTGCGTGTTATAAAGTCAGAATTGCGAGATATAAAGTCAGAATTGCAAAATATAAAGTCAGAATTGCAAGATATAAAGTAAGAATTGCGTTATATAAAGTCGCAATTGCGTGTTATAAAGTCAGAATTGCGAGATATAAAGTCAGAATTGCAAGATATAAAGTAAGAATTGCGTTATATAAAGTCGCAATTGCGTGTTATAAAGTAAGAATTGCGAGATATAAAGTCAGAATTGCAAGATATAAAGTAAGAATTGCGTCATATAAAGTCGCAATTGCGTGTTATAAAGTCAGAATTGCGAGATATAAAGTCAGAATTGCGAGACATAAAGTCGCAATTGCGTGATATAAAGTAAGAATTGCGAGATATAAAGTCAGAATTGCAAGATATAAAGTCAGAATTGCAAGATATAAAGTAAGAATTGCGTCATATAAAGTCGCAATTGCGTGTTATAAAGTCAGAATTGCAAGATATAAAGTCAGAATTGCGAGACATAAAGTCGCAATTGCGTGTTATAAAGTCAGAATTGTGAGATATAAAGTCAGAATTGCGAGATATAAAGTCAGAATTGCAAGATATAAAGTCAGAATTGCAAGATATAAAGTAAGAATTGCGTTATATAAAGTCGCAATTGCGTGTTATAAAGTCAGAATTGTGAGACATAAAGTCAGAATTGCGTGTTATAAAGTCAGAATTGTGAGATATAAAGTCAGAATTGCGTGATATAAAGTCAGAATTGCGTGATATAAAGTCGAAATTGCGTGTTATAAAGTCAGAATTGCGTGACATAAAGTCGCAATTGCGTGTTATAAAGTAGGAATTGCGAGATATAAAGTCAGAATTGCGTGATATAAAGTCGCAATTGCGTGTTATAAAGTCAGAATTGCGTGTTATAAAGTCAGAATTGCGTGACATAAAGTTGCAATTGCGTGTTATAAAGTAAGGATTGCGAGATATAAAGTCACAATTGCGTGATATAAAGTCAGAATTGTGAGATATAAAGTCAGAATTGCATGATATAGTCACAATTGCGTGTTATAAAGTCAGAATTGCGTGATATAAAGTCAGAATTGCGTGATATAAAGTCCAATTCTATGGGGGAAAAAAACTGAATTTTTTCCTCTCAGAATAGTTTATATCTCACAATTGCGACTTTATATCACGCAATTTTGACTTTATATCTCGCAATTCTGAGAAATAAAGTCAGAATTTTGAGATAAAGTCGCAATTAACTTTTTTATTTTTCATTCTGTGGCGGAAATAAGCTTCCATAGATTTGTGAGTTGCAGTTACCTTTTTTATTTTTTTATTCTGTGGAGGAAACAAAAAAGAGAGAATTCTGAGGAAAAAAAGTAATAATTGGAGAAAAAGAACTCTAAAAAAATGTAACTTTTTTGTGATGAAACCAACAGTAAAATGCTATGATCAATAAGTCATGTTTCCCCAATACTTTGTCGTCAAAATAATTGAGTCATAATTTTTTTCAGATTCAACTCGAGTCAGTTTAATATAATTTAATATGACTGCTATTAAAGAGTTAAAATTAGTTATAGTTCAAATTGAAGGCAGCGTCTGAACTGAAGTTGAAGTAGGTGGAAATTCTTGAATTTTAAGACATGATACAAAATAGATGCCAACGAAGCTTTTAAGGGTGTTTTTTAAGGCAACTATAATTTACAATTGCTCATAGTTAAGAATAGTGATACAAATATCATGGTGCATGTAAAAACAATTAAAAAAAAAATTTCTACCAAGTACTTATTTTTAACAGTGATTTTTGGTACTTTTTTTGTGTATGTTTTTTGAATGGAAAAGTTATGAGCATTTATTCATTTGTGATAAGTGACCAATAAAGGCAGATTGTACTTTATAAAGATGCTGAATTACAAATAGTCTCATATGTATTTGTATAACCTTTGAGACCCACAAACAAAGGCTGAGAGATGCATCATGTATATTTGTGTGCAGTTTATGTATTCAAGTTAGTTATATCATCATCATCAGAGTGTTAAATCGATGGAAAATCACCCGTGGCATATTATCCAGTGTCAAGCACCACTCATATTTTCTTCCGAAAATGTAAGAGTCTAGTTTTTCCTGATGTCTTTTGTACTCAGCCGGTGTAGTGCTAATGAAGGATCACAGTCTAGGCTGTCGTTTCATGCTCTCTTCTTCTCTTAGCGTGATCGTGTCGGGTTGATTCCGGGTCGTTCATTCACACACACTAGTGACCTGTGGAAAGCCTGTTTCTTCATCCAGCTGTACTTCATCTCCACTGACAGCCTTTGTGTGTGTGTGTGTGTTGGCGTTTCATGAATGATACAGAAAAACAGGCATCTCTCTCTCTCTCTCTCTCTCTCTCTCTCTCTCTCTCTCTCTCTCTCTCTCAGGCTTCAGGAAAAGCACAAATCAGAACTGAAACACATGAAAGCTCAGAATGAAAGGTGTTCATCCAGGACTGTTAAGTTATTCATATCTCTCACTCCACGCTTTACAGGAACAGTGGCTGTAGAAAGCGTTCACAGGCGTCCCCCATCCCACGCCGATAGGAAATGAGGTCATTTTCAAACCGGTGCCCTGACGCTGACGGCTCACACGAATCCTGTCAGTCTCCAGAATCAGTGAGAGACAGTTTCTCCTCTGTAGTGATGATGCTGTTTGTTCTTGTGTACGAGAAACCGTTCTTCTATCTTTCTGCCATCAGGATGTTCAAACACACATTTTTAAAACTGACATTTACATCCACAGAAACTGTTGTTCTTTACACTATAGAGGAATGGCTTCCATTGATGCTTTTCATTATTTACCATGGTACAACTTTTTGGCATGTACCATTTTTTATTTATTTTTCTTGGGGGCAGCGGGTTGGTATACATTACAACAGTGATGGTTTCAGGTCGTAATACCATGTTACTTTGATATACCATGGTACTGATATTAATGTGGTATTTACGTATATATATATATATATATATATATATATATATATATATATATATATATATATATATATATATATATATATATATATATATATAGTATGACTGTGTGTGTATATATATATATATATATATATATATATATTTATATTTATATTAGATTTGTTTCACATTATAGTACCGTCCATGAAAAAAAAAGATGTAATAGCTAATTTTTTACTTGCATTTTTTTATAAAAAGATCATTCAATTGTTTTTCCCTTATGCAACAGGTGTGATAGAATCTTTTACGATCTTCATCAGTGTGGTTATATGCAAACTTTTGATTCATGAACAAAGTAATTGTAGTAAACTTTAATGTGCATTTAGTGTTCCTATTTCTAAGTTTGATCTAATAACTAACTGCCTTGGATTACAAAGTAAAATTAGATTTTAAATCTCACATTTTCCCAGATATGATCTCAGAAGTCATTCATGATTACTGCATAAATATTTAATAGAGCTTGCTGAGGATGATTTAATTTGTACCAGTCTTTGGAATCAAAAGATTTAAACTATTATAAAGGGGTGGGCGATATGACCAAACTCTTATTATATGATATGAGAAATTTTATATCTAGATAATGATATATATCACAATATAATTATTAGGTTATTTGATCTCATTTCTGTTTTTAAAAATAAGAAAAAACAAGGCAAATTACAAACAATAGGACAAATACAATATAACAAAAATATGAATTAAACAAATTAAGATTTTCGTTTGAATAAGTACAGAAATTAAATAATCAAATGTAAAAATTAAAATGTCAGTGTATGAATTAAATATAAATATATTCTTATTAAAGCTAAAAAAAAGTTTAGTCAAGAGCAGTAAGTTATTTTCTCTTATGTTTGATTAACATTGAAGGGACTATAAGTAACTTTTTAGGTAATTTATAATCTAAAATCAATATTTTTATTCATAAATATGTCCCAAATGGTGTACAAATACCTCTGCCAATTATCTGATTCATCCTCGCAAACGAAGAATTTATTATATTTATATACATGTGATGTGACGGGTAAGTCAACGGAGGCTTCCATGTAGTTCCGCCATCTTGAAAAACTATAATAGCAGAGAGGGTCAAAAAGTACTAGACCAAGGCGTTTCCACAACGCGTTTTCGTTCAGAGCCAGCGTCACGTAACTGAAAGCAGCAGAAACGGAGGAGCAGAGCAGTGAGAGGCGCTTGTCACTTTTATTTTTAATGGCGGACCATACCAATGCCGAGCCACTGGATAAGAAATCCTCTTCGCCAAAACAGACCAAAAATGATCGTAAAAGGAAACGTGACCGGAGGATACAAAAAACACTAGTGAATTTCGGGATTGCTTTTTCCCGGTGGAAAGAGCTAATGCAGGAGAAAGAATACAAAAGAGACGCTGAAGTCCTGCTTTCTCCTCGACAGGTAAACCATATTACAGTCTTAATTACAAGTTTTTTTTTAATTGCTTGGTTGTTTACTTTATTATATAGACAGAATAACATTTAAAGTTAAAAGTTAAACAGACGCATTGAATAATACAGACGCATAAATTCTGTAGGTAGCTCTTGTAGCTGCCGGGCATCTTTGTCGTCGTTGTATTGACTCTCACTCTCCTCCTCTTCCTCGTCGTCCACCTCCTCGCCTAGATCCCACTGATCCACTGCCTCTCTGTCCTCTTCCTCTACCTCTACTTCTTCCTCTCCCTACTGTTGAATCATTTGATGATGATATCTAACAATGCACATACTTCAAAAAAATATAACGAGTAAACAAGGCATAACTACTAATTACAATAGTTCATGGTTAGACACTCATTACTTCATACTGTAACATTCGTTACAGCACAATTCGTTTGAATGCAAAATAGAATTTCACCGCTAGATGGGAGTAATTCTTACTTAATGTCCCTTTAACGACAGAGAGCAGCAGGTTTATTAGGCTACTGTCGCTTTAAGAAAAAACGCACTGATCCATTATACTGTTACACATCCAGTTTACACCCAACTGTTTATTTTCACTTGACACATAACCGGTTGTTTACTTGAATACTCATTTTGACATAATTGCGTGTGTATTCGGCCATTCAAGCGCATTAAGACGTGAAAGAGAACTGAATTCGCAATTGCACAGCTTACTGTGCTTAACACTGTTTAACATCGAGCACGTCCCAAATTCGCAATGGCCTTCTGAGCGAACTTTCTGTGCAAAACCATCCTGAGATTTGAATGTGTCTCAATGAAGGATTTGTCTTCCTGAACCGTCACATACAGCATAACCAGAGAAATGTACATTTGCTATAGAAAAGTCCATGGCTTTTTAACATTACATATTTCCCTGATGTTCCCCGGTCCTCCATGACATCGAGTACCTTGCGCTGTATAGCCTATATTTAATTTGTCTTGTCCTCTTTTTTCCATCCAGATTTTCTGAATGAAAGCCCTGACATGTCATGCACGTTCACAGTGACCCGCTGCTGCGCTAGCAGGCTATTCACGCGGCAGACAAATACTCCCGGGTCCATTCAGGGACGCGGCGTGTGGGTGAGTCACATCTTAAACAGCCGTGTAGAAGAGCGTTCACCCTGCAGTTGCACAGAAAACAGCCTTCAATGCTTATTACGTCTCACAGATTTCCTTCTTGGAGGCTAAATTGTTTTCCTCCCATCTGCTTCTGACATTTTCATAAAGAAGCCCCCTCTTCAAGCCCTACACTTGTAGCGTGATTAGCGTGAAACTGTGCCGCATTTAGCGTTGATTTCCATTCTACTCTGAATAAGTGGTATTGACCGTCATGTGTTCTTTAATAATCGGCTAGCCTTTTCTTTTCAATCAGTGGCTCCTCAATAAGTGATTGTTGGAGGGTGAACATCAGATAGATAATGCATGCTTCAGTGAACATGTCGCCCGCTTCCTCTTTTTCTCACACACGGAAAGGTAATTAATTTTGCGGTAAATGAGCAGCGGTCCGGTAGGGTGTCCAGCCATTGTGTTGAATGTAAAACTGTTACAGACCTTTAATTAGGAGCATAAAAGCCTTACTCGGCTGTCCTTTTATGGGACGTATAGCCATACAGACCGGCTGAAATTCAATTGCGTTTGAATTAAAATGGTTTTGCACACCATGAATGTTTTATTTCACTGGGCCACCTGTGCAGAGGACATTATATGAAACTAGGTTTTTACGTTTTATGAAGAATTTGAGTGTTTCTTTGACTGTAGAAGTTGCTGCCATGGTGCTTGATGTTGATGGTGGTTGCTAGGGTGTTCTTGTTGGTAGCTAGGGTGTTCTTGTTGGTTGTCAGGTGGTTTTTAACCAGTTGGGTTAAAAAGAATCCACCTTTAAGTCTCTGTGATGTTCTGGTTAATGTAAATCTGTGGGATTTTTTTTCCTGCTTTATTACGACCCTGGTCTTTATTTATTTGTTGTTTTATTGTAATATTATTAATGTAACTGGTTTTGTTTTAGTACAAACTATGGTAATGAGTGCCACACTGTTGGCGATGTCAGTTGATTTACTCTCCAATCACGATGATATGACTCTGGAGTTTGGCTTCCGCCCGAGGGCGGGGTTTGTGCTTGGGTCTTTATGACTTATGAATAATTCACGAGGTTGTGTATTACCTTTTCAATATTCTCACTTCATGAAGGAAAAAATACTCATTATCTTCCTATTGTTTATCTCTTCCACAACACACACTTTTAAATTCTCTCACACACACATTCAATCACAGTCAACATAATCAATCAGCTTCTGAAGTGCTGCTTCTGTGATAGTGTGTGTGTGTGTGTGTGTGTGTGTGTGTGTGTGTGTGTGTGTGTGTGTGTGTGTGTGTGTGTGTGTGTGTGTGTGTGTGTGTGTGTGTGTGTGTGTGTGTGTGTGTTGAGTGTAGGGTTTTGTTTTCTCCGTCACAGGAAGGATTTCAATTGATTAATTCTTTCTTTCACAATTTCACTTTATTTTCCTAACAATTTACCACCAGAATAAATAATTAAAAATTATAATTACATAAATAAATAAAGCCCCTTCAAGCGTATTGGAGATGTTGCCGCAGTTGTTCTGGATTTAGTCCCTCTAATTTTTTTCTGTTTCTTTCTTGTAATCATAGATGAACTTGATGATGGTGAGATCAGCTCATATTGGCTGTCGTCAGACTCGTGTGCTTACAAAAATCTGGATTATTACAATTAATGGCAAAAGAAATGTTTGGGAATGTAAACTGATATTTCCTACTGACACACTATAGCAAAATATATAAATAACTGACTTAAAACTATTTATTTGTATATGGAAAAAAAAGACTTTTGCACAGTACTGTATATATAAGAGATGTTCATTCCGTGTTTTTTTTTTTTTTTTTTTGGACTGACAACTGACGCTCATTAACCTGATAAAATTATATTAAATTACACTGAACAAAATTATAAACGCAACACTTTTGTTTTTGCCACCATTTTTAATGAGCTGAACTCAAAGATCTAAGACTTTTTCTATGTACACAAAAGGCCTATTTCTCTTAAATATTGTTCATAAATCTGTGTTAGCGAGCACTTCTCCTTTGCCGAGATAATCCATCCACCTCACAGGTGTGGGATATCAAGATACTGATTAGACAGCATGATTATTGCACAGGTGTGCCTTAGGCTGTCCACAATAAAAGGCCACTCTAAAATGTGCAGTTTTATCACACAGCACAAGGCCACAGATGTCGCAAGTTTTGAGGGAGCGTGCAATTGGCATGCTGACTGCAGGAATGTCCACCAGAGCTGTTGCCCGTGAATTGAATGTTCATTTCTCTACCATAAGCCGTCTCTAAAGGCATTTCAGAGAATTTGGCAGTACATCCAACCGGCCTCTCAACCGCAGAACACGTGTAACCACACCGGGCCAAGCATCCAGCATCTTCACCTCCAAGATCATCCAAGACCAGCCACACGGACAGCTGCTCCAACAATCGGTTTGCATAACCAAAGAATTTCTGCACAAACTGTCAGAAACCGTCTCAGGGAAGCTTGTCTGCATGCTCGTCGTCCTCATCGGGGTCTCGACCTGACTCCAGTTCGTCGTCATAACCGACTTGTGTGGGCAAATGCTCACATTCGATGGCGTCTGGTACTTTGGAGAGGTGTTCTCTTCACGGATGAATCCCGGTTTTTACTGTACAGGGCAGACGCCAGACAGCGTGTATGGCGTCATGTGGGTGAGTGGTTTGCTGATGTCAACGTTGTGGATCGAGTGGCCCATGCTGGCGGTGAGGTTATGGTATTGGCAGGCGTTTGTTATGGACAACGAACACTGGTGCATTTTATTGATGACATTTTGAATGCACAGAGATACCGTTACGAGATCCTGACGCCTATTGTTTTGCCATTCATCCACGACCATCACCTCATGTTGCAGCATGATAATGCACGGCCTCATGTTGCAAAGATCTTTACACAATTCCTGGAAGCTGAAAACATCCCAGTTCTTGCATGGCCAGCATACTCACCGGACATGTCACTAGGGCTGGACCCGAATATTAAAATATTCATTCGGTGGTTTGGTATTCGATTTGAAATTGTGACATTCGAATATTCGTTTATTTTTTTGTTTGTTTTTTCACAACTGGCATCCCCCTCAAAACGGTTCTCATTCGCCCTTGAATATGTTTTACACTATAAAATCTGGTGAAATATAATACTTATAACATATAACTTCATTATAGCTACTTAATAAATATATTTGTTTTTTCTTGGACAACTAAAAGTGTTCCTGTAACGGGAGTATTCTCTGGCTAGAGCGCAGAACAGCAGAGTTTGTATGGACAGAAGTGCATGTCTGAGTTTGTATTTTGGGTTAAGCTGCGTTGCTTTGACATTGTGGAAAATAGAATAATAGAAACAAAATGTATTATTCTTTTTACCCGTTATTATCAATCTAAATTAATCTATGGTGAAATATAGGAGAAATTTAGTTTTTATTTATTTAAATTTAGTTTTTATTCATTTAAATCTACCCTACTTTGTCAGTGAGAAAAATATTATAAGACTACCTTATTAAAAATATTGCTTAAGTTAAAAGACCTGTGTGTGTGTGTGTTTTATATCACTAGTGCAGTGTTCATTCTCATAGCTTCTTTATTTAAATCTACCCTACTTTGTCAGTAATTTGTTAGTGAGAAAAATATTACACTACCTTATTAAAAATATTTATTAAGTTAACAGACCTGTGTGTGTGTGTGTGTGTGTGTGTGTGTGTGTGTGTGTGTGTGTGTGTGTGTGTGTGTGTGTGTGTGTGTGTGTGTGTGTGTGTGTGTGTGTGTGTGTGTGTGTGTGTGTGTGTGTGTGTGTGTGCGCTTTGTATCACTTGTGCAGTGTCCGTTCTCGGAGCATACCCAATAAGCAATTTTACGTCTAAAAGACGTCTAATAGCCGTCAAAACACAGCCCAGATGTCTAGGCTAAAACAAGGCTGAATTTGGGCTGTCAGTGAAAATCTAATAGACGTCTAACCAGACCTCAAGAATAGACTAGTCATCAATTAGACAGCTATTGAACGACTACGTAAATATACGTCTATAGACAACAAAATGATGGCTAAAGGATTAAAATCATTTTTTCACTCAAATATAACAGGTTCTCATAAATGACAACCCATCCCAACAAATTAAATATAAAAGTTTTATTTAGAAAAAGTACATTAATAACTTACAAAAAGATCAAAACAAAAAAATGACCAAATAACACCCCCCACCCCCACCCAGATGGTCATCATGACATCTGCTAAATAAGAAAAAAGAAAAAAATTGCACAAGAAAAGCATTATTGACATTTTAATTTTTAACTTTATTTACAATAATTGTGACTTTTGCTTGGATGAAGACTAGAGCTGGGCAATATAGAGTTTTTAAGATGTATGTATATATTTTTCCAAAGCAATATAGATTGAGATTTGAGACTATATCATTTATGTCAATATAGCCTGATGTCACATTAAAATAAATTATTTAACCAGTTCTTATATATTATTTATTTCTTATTTCTTTATATAAACTGTATGTATATATATATATATATATATATACATACAGACAGTTTAATAATAATATACGAGCTGAACTGTGAGATTCCAAGTCACAGTTCAGCTCACTTAGCACGGCGTTCGTGTTTCGACTGGTCGAGACTGTTTCCCAAAGATGGCTCCTGCCTGTATACGCGATGGTACTGTCTTTATAAAGTATATTATTATTAAACTGTCTCTACACTTACAAAGTTCTCAGTGCTTCGGTTTGTATGTAGAGACCCTCATTAAGCTACCGTGTTAGTGTGGGGTTATTTTGAGCCTTGTTAGTGGTATTAACTAGCGATCTCTTTTTACTTATTATATGCCCCATATACTAGCGTTATAAGCTAAACAGTTTTTAGAGGTAAAACTCTTTACACTCGATTATCATGAAAAAAAAAATCCCAGAGAACAGTCGACTCGGTACCGATGTGTTATTACACCCCAGGTTCATTTTACATTTACATATAGATTTTACATTTACATTTATTCATTTAGCTGATTTTGCGCCGGAGTTCTCCTTTAAGGCTAAACACTTTTAGTTTTGTTTGCCACTACCTTTTATTAATTGGACAAACTATTATTATTGTAAAGTGTTTAATTGATTACTTATATTGTATTTTTATATTGCCTTGCTGTTGAAATGTGCTAGTTAAAAAGTCATATTTTCATATCATAATAGAACAGAGTAAAATATATTTGTGGCTTTCATAACACATTATAATAGGTTGCACATGGACACATGGGGTTACAATACACGTGCATGTTAAATGCACAGGCTTACTCTATTCTACACTGTTACCCGCTAAAATGTCACGATTCCAAAAACACATGATAACAAATAATTTAGTTACAAAATGAGCACGTCAAAACGAAAACACAGATACTTAAAAGACAAAAGTAAGTTAGGACTTTATTTTACCTCTTCTCTTCGACCCACAGGTAAGTGAATGCAATGCTCTGTCTCGTTTAAAATGTTTCAAAATGGTGGAAATGTTTATTCGGTGATCACGAGAACAGTGATCTCTACTAACGATCAAGTCTTGCGGTCCCAGTAGTTATGTCTCAGTAGGGCTGTTTCCATCTAGCGGTTGAGAAATGTAATTCCATTTTTATTTCTTTTAAAATTAAAGACAGTCAAATAATATCGTAGATTGTGTATAAATGTTATGGGTTACAGCAAACATGAAGCTGCGTGTGCGAAAAACAATTGTAAGACTATTTTGGCTAATCGCTGGTCTAAATCAGGGCTATAGCCAAGCTGTTGAGCGTAGACACAGATTGCCTCGATTTCGCCAGGTGGGCTAAAAGCAGACTGCACATGGCCACAAAACTACATTTAATCAGTTTTGACTATATTTAAATTGGGCTACAATATCCGGTCTGACTACGAGCTAAATAGTGGCTACGCACAGCCTTCACGTAAGAACATGTCAAAGAAATGAAACCAAACACCTTGTAATCACAGTTGACTTTGCTTATATAATGGAATATCATACATCTCGCAAGTTATTTTGGAAAAAATGACATGTAACCAGATTGAATGTTATTTTGGCTAGAAGTGGGTTACACATAGCCGGACTAAATCGGGTCTATATTTAACCGAGATTGTGAAATGACGGCTATTGCTTGCTGGGTATAAGCCCTGCTCGCGTGAGGCGCACCGCTTCTGTTGTGGTTTTCAATCTTTCTGAAAAATAACTTCGCAGAGATCTTTGATGCCAGAAATAATTAGACTTTATTTTCGAACGCCGTCCCGTTCCATAGAACGGCGCTCTAACGCTCTCTGGCCCTCTGGCCTTCCAGTGCGCGCTCCCGAGTACATTTTGGTTCAGAGTTATATACATACTTCTTCTTCCAAAGAAGGTAACACACCCTATAGATAGTTTGGGGTAAAGGTCTTTTACCATGTGACTTCTCAGAATAGAATTTTCTGCAGCAAACAACATTCCATTCAAGGTCTTTCACATACACAGAGGAAATCCAAAGTCACAGACAGAAGAAATAATTGTGTCCAAATATATAGCAAAATTACTTGTTTTCTAAATAATAAAATCTTCAACATTCCCTCCTCTGAGGCTTATCTAAGCCTCACTTTCACTAGCTTTTTCCAGAGTGTAATTTCAAAATCCAGCTCCCTCAGTTATGCTACCTAGTGACCCAACTGAGTCACTCATTCTCCTTTCCAATAACTGGATTAAGCCACCACACTCCGGAGGAGCACTCGAGCCAAACATCTTCTTCCATACATTTTATTTCTTTTAGTTGTTCTTTCTTTTTTGTTTAATGGAAAAAGTAAAAAACTCGAATTCTCCCTAATCAAAATTAAACCAAAGAATAAGACAGTGTTATAAGTGTGTGTATACATTTGGTTCAGCATTGCCTGTTATTGACACAGTTATGTAGAGTATGTCAAACATAAAAGTCTCTTATACTATTGAAAGTTTTCTTGCGGTGTAGATATCCTCTAGGGTCTGGCTCATCAATCATCTTCTTCGTCCTCAATTCCTCATTTAATGGAATCAACATCCAGGGTTTGTAAATATCAATTTGGTTGCCCTCTCAAATTAGTTTTATTTATCTTTTTTCCGCATTTTCCATTCGTTTAACCGTGGTTTTCCAACTAGTGATCTCAATATGCAAAGTACACAACAGAATAATGACCCACTTTCAATATCCCTAATTGAGCAAACCTTAATTTTCAAAACTTTTCATTAAGTTTTCCTTAACTTCTGCTCTTAAGTTTTTCTTGACTCAATCGTAATCGCTAAATTTTCCTCCCTGCACAATATTATTTAGTAAAAGTGCAACACTGATCACCAAACATAAGTCAGTTTACTTTTTTCACATAATTGTTTTTCTCCTAATGCAGACAAAGCATTATAATAAATATCTGCTTATTATAGTAGTCTAATTGATTTATTATGCATTTTTGTTCTACTTGATCCATATGACTATTAATTCAAAATATGGCTGGGTAAACATAACTCTCTCATTTTTATCACTTCTTATGAGAGAATATCATTTCTTAAATTCGAAGAATCCATCTTTTAGTCAGTCAATTTTAGTGAACAGAACACTTTACACCTATCTAATAAATTGCAATACATTTCACTTACTGTCTATTTTATTACCAAATTTAAACAATAAATTCCATTTTGACCTTTTTAATCTCGCATGTTGCTTCCTATTCTCACTGTAGCTCCTCAGTTCAAGACTAAACTGAATACATTTTCTTCTTTTCTACTAATTTCTAAATAAACTATCATGAATAAACTAATTATGTCTCATGTAATCACTCTAACTAAGAAAGCTTCAGAGCAATGTTACATTTATCTCATAATAGTCATTCAATAAACTCATTAGACAATTAGAAAAATAACTCTAGCAAATAACTTTTTGCACTATCTTACATATTCCTTATATGTACATTTCTTTTTCAGTATATCTAACAATCTAAAAGTTTTTCTATCAACCTTTTAAACCATTAGCATTATATCTTATTTATTATTAAAACTTCCTTGTGTTCGTATGCAACTTATTTTTAATCTTTTATTTTTCTCTCTAGTTGACATATAATCTGACCTTATTTCTGATAGTTTTTCAATCTAAGGATTACTTCTCTGTTAGAAATTGAATTTCTGTTCCTGCCCCTCCTCTGTTGATTTCATTGCTTTTACCCATCTATATCATGTCCACATGGTATACTGATATATGGCCTATTTTTGTCGCTGTTCTTTTCTTAACTTTGCTTTTTGCCGCAAATTTCACAAAACTTTGCAAAAATGCCTTTTAATTTAAAATGCCTATAATTTTATATTCATTTTAATTTTTAATTTCCTTATCTTACTTTTAATTTCCTTATCTTACTCCCCCCTTTGCGCACTGGTTTAAAACCATTGCGCATCTGGACTGAGAATATTCAAAAGTATTCATTGGTTCAACAATCTGTCCTTCATGTGAATGGCAAATATCTATTTTTTGACCCCCCTCTGGTGCCATTTAGATTGTTCATAAGGGCTTGTTTGTTACTGAATTTCAATAACTTCTTGTAAGTCTATAAACTTTCTATAAGTACTACTTAATATTAGTCAATTGCATATTGAATCAAATCTTATAAATTCAATTTTGACATTGAATATTTGTTAATACTTGCTTTAATTTCAACTGTAGCCTTAAATTAATTAAGTATACCCTTGTATTGACAAGTTACATCTGAGTACCCTTTAAGATTTATTTTAAAGTTATTTTTAGTTCAAATTTTTTCCTTCATGAATTGTCTTAATTCCCATTATGCTATATCAATTTCTTAAATTAATTGTTAACATTATTTTAGTTTCTTTTCTTAATTAGTCATTATCATTGTTTTCTATGTTGCGTAATATATTTTTCGCCGCAATCATTTTTTGTTTTGATGGGGTTATTATTAAGTTGCTACTGAATCTATTCAAGGGCTGAACATCCAATCATAGGAAAGTTGGTTGATGTTGACTATTGTTTGAGCTTGTACTCATCTCTGTTGATTCTCTTTTCTTTGCACAGTTCCTCTCATTACTGTGTTTCTGGTCAAGTTTGTCTTTTCTTCCATTCATGATTTGATCATTCTGTTAACCTTGTCATCAATCATTACATCTTTCACCAGGGTGTCTCCAGTGAGTCGTTCGTTGCAATGGACTCTTTCTCTCATTGTCAGCATGTCCTTGATCCCTCACTTCAGTTGTGGGGGTTGCTGAAGTCAGTTGGTTTATTTTAAGTTGAGAGGCATGGACTCAAATGTCACACTGTTGATCACTTCTTCTGAAATTACAAAGCATAGTTACTGGTTCTTTTTGTTAGACTTGTTCCAGAATCCTTCCTGGAATTGAACTGCTGCTATCTGTAAATTAAAGCTTAATTATTTTTGTTAGTGAAAACATCATGTGATTTCAATCATCTGCTCATCTGTCCCATTGTCCTTCTCGATGTTACCTGTAGAAAGGTCATGTGGGCTGAGTGGTGTCGTTTATGCTTTCATTAACAGCAGGACTTTAATCCATATATTCTCATTTGTTTTTCATAGATTTGACTTTTCATCATTATTTGCAACTTTTTGCATTTTTCTCACAATAAATTTCAATGTACTCTTATAATTAGTCAATTCAACTCAGTTATCTCTTTGTCTTGAGTTCCACTATCAACCCACTATTTATTAGGCATCTTGGACAATACTCAACCCACTTTGACAAAAGTTACAAGACAATATTTCATACTTTTGACAAAGATCAGCTCCATCATGATATGCTGAAAAGAAAGGCAGACGTGTTATGCACTGCGCAAATGTGGCACTGTTTTTATATTTTTATTTTTCTCTTTTCATTCTTTGTTTTTTCATATTGTTACTTCAGTCGCAACCAGGAAATTTAACCAAATCCATCCATGGTCATTATTTTACTGGGCAGAATTTGCCCTGTGGGCCCACATGTTAAATTTTAAATACAGCTGTATTGGCAAAATAATTGATTTGCCTTAGTGTTTCTTCAAACATCATCTCTCACTCATTCACACTCAGTGTCTCTCACACACACACACACTGGCCAGCATACACTCTTACAGGTTGTGCTCTAAATGTGGCATCCTATAATTTTAGCCATAAGGTCTGATCAGGTCAACACAGCTATCTCAAACACTATTAAGAAGTGTCAATGATCATAAGGTTTAGTTTAACACCGTTGTTATAATCCTTTTTTCTTTTTACAAAATCTAATAGACTAAGTATTTTAGAATAATAAGCCTGCCATTGTAATTTTTCAAATACATTTTGTCATTTGTTTTCTGATTTTTCCTATTCTTTTTTTGCTCATGAGCTGCTTTAAGAAATTGGAGATCTCTGCATAATCTTGGATCCATGGCCAACAACATTTCCATCTCATTATCCCAGTTCTGACAGCATTTTTTGCGATTTCATAATTTTGGACCTTTGGAGTAATTTTTTCTCCAATCTATATCTCTAAAAACTTACCAAAACAAAATGGAGTGACCAGTGTCATT
This sequence comes from Siphateles boraxobius, assembly GCF_051911475.1. Classification (NCBI taxonomy): domain Eukaryota; kingdom Metazoa; phylum Chordata; class Actinopteri; order Cypriniformes; family Leuciscidae; genus Siphateles; species Siphateles boraxobius. The sequence continues at coordinate 6,494,197 of NW_027509130.1, read as the reverse complement.
GTTTTGCAAACAATAATAATAATTCTTTGACATTTTGCGTCTATCTTTTTCTTTGCTACAGAATAATTTTTCATGCTTTTAGCCCTATAATTGTTTCATATAATCCTCACTATACCAAATCCAGCCTCAGTTTGAACTATTTGGTGAGTTGAGCACCCACTTCTCTCTTTCAGTGTATTCTCTTTCTTTTTTATATGGCTGGACTTGAACCTACTGGAAAAGCAAAGAGGGTTAGTTTAGCAGAGAATATAAAGAATTGCTTATGAGACCAGTGAATAATCAGAATGAATAAAGTTAATATAATAACTAAATTTGAAGCAGTCTCTAGAGTGATCATTGAAGTTGCCACACCTGTGTTGCCAGTAGGGGAAGGGTTTCGGTCAGTTCTTCTGTTTTTAGATTATCAGTCTGTTAAAGCTTCATGGCTGTCGCTCTGCATGTGTCGTCAGCCTAGCTGTCACTCAAGGCTTGGTGTAAACTGGAATATTGGCTCTGTTTTTTCTCTGCCTCTGCTGAGTTTGGGCTTTTGATAGATTTTGCCACAGCTTTGCATCTCAGGATTTTCCTCTTGTCCTCAGGAAAAAGTCTCCAGTGAAATAGTGAACGTTTCACCTTTTCCAGCATTAAACAGTCTTTCTCCATGCCAGTTTTCCAGAGAGTGGTCATCTTCAGAAGGGGAGCTGAAAGCCCCTCACCCACTCTTCTTCTTCTCTCTGCAGTCGTCTTTGACCTTTCACCTCTTCCATTCGACACTGAAGCCATCTGAAACTTGAACACTCAGAGAGCTGCATAGATCAAATTAGTCTTTATAAATATTTGTTCCTGAGCTATTAGCTCTTTATCTAAATTCCACTTTTAACCATCTTTTTCCTAGTTCTTTTATACTATATAATAATCACTGGTTGACAACAGCAGTTCTCCCATTCTGTTTTTAGTAAAGCAAGTTTTTCGTTGCAGGAAAAAGCAAGCTATTTCTTCATTGCAATTTGAGCAATAATCTAACTTTTGATTTTCTGAGTATAATACAATTAAATAATTTTCCCTATCATAAAATCAGCCTTCAATCTTTCTCCTATATTTGCATGCTGTGCTCAAAATAATCTAACATGGTGAATAAACTTTTTCCTCACCCATTCCCAACAATTCCCATTTACTACAATTCTAAGATTGCTGTAAATTATTTATGACTGTTGAAACTTGGTCACCCAATCTTGTTCACTTTTAGCACACTGCACAAGTTATTTTTTCCTTAGCACAAACTTAATTATCTACAATAGAATCATTTTTCTCTCACTTTGTCTTCAGGGATAATGAGATACAAATTTTAGACGTCTTCAGATATAAGATAGAATATATTAAGCACGTGCATTCTTATTTATCTATCCATTAATATATATCAGTCCATTTATTAATATATATTTTATACTTTAACTTATTTCATGCTACAATAATCTGTAAGATTAATATCTTGAAACAATTGTTTTCTTTTACTATTTCCTTTACTTTTAATACTCATCATTTATACATTACTTGTCTCTCAAACACATTCACACATTCCTTGTCCCCTATTTTTAACCACAGTCACAGTCAAGCAGACACACAGGACAGGATCCTACATACACACACAGAACTATATTCTACTCACAGTGTTTCTCACTGTTTTTACAAACAATACTTCACTGAATAACTTTAAACTATCACAGACCTCTGCGATTCACTTCCTCCGACACAACAGAGTCATATACTACATAGCTTTTCCGTACAGTCCCTTGTTAACCTATAACAAGGCGGTAACCAAAAGCTAAACTTATCTGTGCAATATTCGCCATCCTTCCAGGCCCTCTTGGCGAAATCCACATAAATCTTACCCAGTCCCTTGTTAACCTATAACAAAGCGGTAACAATAAACCAAACTTAATCTGTGCACATGCAATTAACTTATTATCCTCAAGGCCCTCTTAATAAGTAACACAGAGTTCTGGTAACCATTACCAGTATACTCATTATCCTTAATGAGCAGAAAATGATTAACCTTAATCATTAACATTTACCATTATCCTTAACAGTAAATATAAAAAAACAACTGATTAACCTTAACCAGTACACTTGTCATCCTCAAGGCCCTCTTGACAAGAAAAAACAATAACTGTTATCCTTTAACAGTAAACATAAAAAAAACAACTGATTAACCTTAACCAGTACACTTGTCATCCTCAAGGCCTTCTTGACAAGAAAAAACAATAACTGTTATCCTTTAACAGTAAACATAAATTCTTACGTACATACGACAAAACCTTTAGCGGCACATCAGCATCCTACCAATATTCATACAATCTGCATCAGACTATATAAATACTGGCAAACACTAATGGGAGCTCCGCCGCGCTATTACACATTACTTGACATCATCAACAACAATAGACACTTATTTCTAGAATCAAAGATCCTCTTTTCAATTTTTTAGTTCTTTAAACTTGGAGAAGCATTTTAAAGGGTCTTACCACTCTGGCTCACCGGTGACAACACATACTTTTTCAAAAGCAAAAATTTGCTCACCTCAAAGTACAGTGGCCACTGTTGTCTGTGTTGGTCACCAGAGTCGCCTTTCGTGGTTCCTTTTGCTTCAAAACCCAAGTCCCTGTTCGGGCGCCAAATGTTGTGGTTTTCAATCTTTCTGAAAAATAACTTCGCAGAGATCTTTGATGCCAGAAATAATTAGACTTTATTTTCGAACGCCGTCCCGTTCCATAGAACGGCGCTCTAACGCTCTCTGGCCCTCTGGCCTTCCAGTGCGCGCTCCCGAGTACATTTTGGTTCAGAGTTATATACATACTTCTTCTTCCAAAGAAGGTAACACACCCTATAGATAGTTTTGGGTAAAGGTCTTTTACCATGTGACTTCTCAGAATAGAATTTTCTGCAGCAAACAACATTCCATTCAAGGTCTTTCACATACACAGAGGAAATCCAAAGTCACAGACAGAAGAAATAATTGTGTCCAAATATATAGCAAAATTACTTGTTTTCTAAATAATAAAATCTTCAACACTTCCTGCTCGAGCTGTTCTGTAGTTTATTTAAAGTTTATTAATTCTGAACGTATCGCGTCTCGCCTGTCTATCTATATTGCACCAAATACGAAACTGCACTTGTGAAGTCGTTTGGATGAACGGTTCTCGAAATAATCAAATTGCAAACGGACAGACAGACACACGCACATTTGCACACACACGCAAGGTCTCTCTCCTCTCTGTTGTGCCCGCCCTACACGGTTTGGAGCTCGCAAGCTCTAGATTCCGGGAGATTTGAACTAATTTGCGGGCATCAGGGAGCCGCTATCAATATGCGAGAGACTCCCGGAACTTCTGGGATGTCTGAGACATATAGAGATTCCGAAGCTTCGAATATTCGATGTTCATTACTACCGAAGCTTCGGAGCTCAAAAAATGGTATTCGGACCAGCCCTACATGTCACCCATTGAGCATGTTTGGGATGCTCTGGATCGGCGTATACGACAGCGTGTTCCAGGTCCTGCCAATATCCAGCAACTTCGCACAGCCATTGAAGAGGAGCGGACCAACATTCTATAGGCCACAATCAACAACCTGATCAACTCTATGCGAAGGAGATGTGTTGCACTACGTGAGGCAAATGGTGGTCACAGCAGATGCTGACTGTTTTTTGTTGTTTACTGACTGGTTTTTTGTGGCCAGCCTAAGGCACACCTGTGCAATACTCATGCTGTCTAATCAGCATCTTGATGCTATGGTGGATGGATTATCTCGGCAAAGGAGAAGTGCTCACTAACACAGATTTAGACAGATTTGTGAACAGTATTTGAGAGAAATAGGCCTTTTGTGTACATAGAAAAAGTCTTAGATCTTTGAGTTCAGCTCATGAAAAATGGGGGTAAAAACAAAAGTGTTGCGTTTATAATTTAGTTCAATGAAGAATGGATAATTGTTTTGTTCAGTTTAGCATGTGCATATAGCAGCATAAACAAGAAGAAAAAGAGTTATAAAGGCTTGGAGCGCATGAAGGTGAGTAGATGATGTCAAGAGTTTTAAACTTTTTTGGTGAACTTTTCTTTAAACTGTCTTATTGGTGCATTGAGGAGAACATAAACTTCTGTCAAGAGAGAGTCTGAACAGTTCTGAAGGTAAGGCTCAACACATGACCATTTTCCATCAATTTATGCACAAAAATCTTTGTTCCAATACCAGGAAACATCAGTCACACACTATTTAAACCCAATGGGAAGCCGCAGGTTCATTACCGCTAATGAAGATAATTATTCTGGTTGGAAATCACATTTGGCTGGCGCATGGCTCTTTTAACTTGTAGATTTGATCATAAAATCAATGCCTGAATTGCTCACATAAAATGAAGTAAGTACAGTTTTGTGAACCAACAGCAATAATGAAGGCCTCTGGGGATTTTTTTGTGCCAGCAATACAAACACATTCCCTACCTTTTTCTTCAGGTTCCCTGTCCTTGATCCCAGTGGATGGGAACCAAACCACCCAAAGGCAATAACACACACACACACACACACACACACACACACACACACAATCAATACCCAATCAGATCATCAGTGTTTTCTGTTATTTAGTAATTACATGTGCTGTTCCCCCGAAGCTCTGTGATAAAGCACTTGTTTGTGTTTGTGTGTGATTTGTGTCATTGAAGTAATGTCCTTGTGGCAACAAAGGGACTTTCCCAACCTCCCATTAATGGCATTACCTTTCTCTCATTTATTTTTCTCTTTCATTATAAACTGCATCAATATATTCAGTGCATTGTATTCTGAATCTGTGTAGTATCTCTATCCGTGTCATGTGCCGAGAGCCGCGAGAATATGTAATGATATGCAGATTCAGACAGAAATAGGTGGGGAACATGTTCATTGGATTCATTTTGTTTCATTCAGGGTCTAAAATCCTCTTTTATTCTTGTTTCTTTGTTCTTTTTCAGAATTTAAATAATTAAGACCGATTAACATTGTACAGACATTTATTTCTCAAAGGTAATGTTAAACAAAGACTAGAGTAAAGATTAAACAAAGGCTTTGAACCATTAGCTGAATTAAACATGCAACCTAATGGGGTCACATGACACGATAAACACACACCCAATCCTCCTTATAAGGTCATTCTGCATAATCCGTACACTCTCAAAATAGTTGATTATAAATCCTGTCCTAATTTAAGAATAAATGTATCTTTTTGTACGCTTGGTTAGTTAATTCGATTCTTTATCCGATGCACGAGTGAAATTCCCCCTTGCATCTGCTCTTACCTCTGTGAAAGTGGGTAAAGGACAATCTTTAGACAAGGGTTTGATGCATGAGTGTGTGTCTCATGTCCTCAGGTTCTTCGCCAAACTCAAGACCGGAGAGGAAGAAGCACCTCAAAATCAGCAGCACTGGGAACGCAGCACACGAGCAGGCAGGGTGTCCTATTTAGGATTCAGGGTCACACTACATGGCTTGAGGCTCTGACTGTGCCAAACACTGCAGCAGAACTAATCTAGAATCAGTCCAACAACACTAGAGGAGAGTCTTCAGGAGCCTGTTTACACCTGCCATTAACAAGGTTGTCCAAACACAAGTGGTCAGCACTAAATGTAGATGTAAAAGTCCCTCCAGCGGGAGTTATTCTCTATATCATTGTCCCTGTTTCTGAACACCCTGAAATGCCTCCATTGTAGTCTTGAGTTTTCTTCCAGGAACAAACACGTCACAATATTCCTCATTGAAATAATTCCTGCCCAAGGCATACGGTAAATAAAGATGGGGGGTCTGGTTGAGTTAGGGTACGTTTACACGACAACATAAATGCTTAAAACGGAGAAGTTTTTCCTTTGAGTTTTCCGCATACAGACGACACCATTGTCAAAACGATCCCCATTCACACGGATCCGCGAAAACGACCGAAAACGCTGTGTTCTGCTGCCAAGCCATTAGATGGCGATGAAACACTATAGACTGAATACGTAATATGCATGTGCATGAATGATGTCATCGTCTTCAGAGATTCGCTTTTTTTGTTGTTTTTTTTTATATGGAGACTGTTTTACAAAACTTGCACTTTGAAACCCGTTTTCAAAACTTTGCATTTTCAGGCACCCAAAACGCTGTTGTCTTGTAAACGAACGGTTAAAACGCATAAAAAGTTTTACGTTTTTAGTTGAAAACTGTCGCGTAAACAGCCCCTTAGATAGTAGTGTGTTATGGTAATGAACTTAGTTGCGTGACATTTCCCAAACACACTTGAAGCGGTTGACCAATCACAGCACACTGGTCCAGCTGACCAATCAGAGCACAAGAAGGAGGGGCTTCTTAAAGACAGGAACTAAACAGGAGTGTGTTTCCCAAAGGCCAACTGTGGTTGCAAGTTTCGTTGAATTGTGATGGTTGCGACCATAGTTGGCATCAGGAAACGCACCTCAGAGCGTTACTGACAGACTGGGAGGAAAGGAGCTGCAAAAATGGGGAATATGTGAAAAATAATTGGTGTTTTGAAAATTCAAGCATGAAAACCTGTTCTAGTAGAGCCAAAAAACAATATAAAGACTTTGAAAAGGGGCATATACGGCCCCTTTAAGAATACACTTTTTAACTGCTATTATTATTTTGTAACTAAAAAATAAAGTTAAGAATATTTTTGTATAATATCATACTTTGAAGACTTGCAGTAAAATGCATGAGTTGTTTGGACATTTATAACATTTTTCATGGTGCTTCTTTGCCCTTTTGCGGTACATGATTATTTCTGTTTCAATTGTTAGAAGTTGTGAATGGTACCAAAATAGCGTACCGTACCAATTTTTTGGGACCCTTCCTTTGGGGTGCCAAGCACAGTAGTCTGCTACTAAAGGGTGGAGTTAAACTCACTGCAGAATGTTGATTGGTTAACACAGAATCGTCACTTGTGCCGCTACAAGGGGATTGACAACACTAGAGGCGACATTTTTTTTAATGTACAATTGAAGCACAATACCATTGCAACTCAATTTTTTTTTGTCTTGTGACAAACAGCCAAAAATCAATATCTGTTGTATGTCCTCCACTGTGTTTACCGTGTCGTTTTCTTCTTCGCGTGTTGTCGATCGCTACCTTCCAGCATACACCACTCCTATCAAGTAAGGGCACTGTTAGCGGTGGAAACACAAGCCACATCAGGGTTTACCGTCCCGAATCGTACTGTATTCTCTCTCTGTGGAGCCATTAACACTTAGCATACCATCCTTAGTTAACATTAGATAACCACATTAGTTAACATAAACAATGATTAAAACTTCTAAAGCAGTTATTAATCCTACCTAACGTTAATTTCAACATTTACTAATACATTATTACAATCAAAAGTATCTTATAATATTATTTAATTAACCTAATCTGACATGAACTAACAATGAACAGTTGTATTTTATTAAGTAACGTTAACAATCATGAATAATTGAATAAGCTCATTGAATAAGTTAGTTTATTGTTAAGTGCTTCTAACATGTTTTGTGTGAACTTGTGTGAAAGTTTCAGGTGAATAAAATTTTATTTTCTCTCTCTCTCTCTCTCTCTCTCTCTCTCTCTCTCTCTCTCTCTCTCTCTCTCTCTCTCTCTCTCTCTCTCTCTCTCTCTCTTCTCTTTCTCTCTCTTTCGTGTAAGTGTTGGCCTGGACTGCATTAATAAGAACAAAGTGTTAGTGCTCTGACAGACTCTTGGAGAGGGACCCTTGGGGGCGGCGGGCCGACTGGCATGGGTTGATTCTCTAATTACGTGAAGGGTTCACAAAAGCCGTGGAGCAGAGAGCAGAAACAGACTCTCTGAACTTTATTAGAAAGAAATGAAAGGAGAGAGCCACAATGTCAGCCATCCAAATTATATATCTCTCTCTCACACACACAGAAAGTTTATAATGAAACACACCCACTGGTCAGAACCCCACTTAAAGAAAAGATGGAAGAGTAATATTAAGTAGATGGTAATGAAATAAATAAATCAGTGCACTCTGTGTTATTTAAGTATCTTTATACTATTACACTTTTTGCTAAAATTTGAAATTATATTTTAAATCTGTTTTCATTTTAATTTTAGTTCACATTTTAGCAATTTGTGTGTGTGTGTGTGTGTGTGTGTAACTTCCATGTATGTAGTTTTTATTAAGTTTTGTTTTTTTGTAATTTTAGTAGGCTACTTCAACTAAAACTCGACAAATGAAAAATGTTGCTTTAGCAACTAGTTGAAATTAAAATCGTTTTTTTCTGGTTTTAGTTTTTTTCTAGGCTAAATGTGTATGATCAAGTCATATTTGTGTGTAAATTGAAGATTGTGTGATGCACGTGTAACTGATAAAACTAATGCTATGCCTCTTTTTTTTGCATGAAGTTTAGGGCTAAATGCATTCAATATGGTTTGTATTCATTCAGTAAGTTTTACCAAATTATTTTTTTTGTCTCTAATATGTTTGTTAAAAAACACAAGAGTAGTTCATGACCACAAATGTCTCATACTGGTTATAATTTCAAATCAATTAAACAATAATTATGTGGAATAATCTAGATCAAGAAATTATTGCATTAGCTTACTTGTTTACACTATGCACTTTCTCTGCCAGGGTTATTTTACCACTTATTTGTATAGGAATCATTTTCTGAGCAGATAACATTGTAAATATAGTATATGAAACGGTCTTAAATGAGACACTGATATATAGTTTTCCCCCTAATTTTGTTTAGGACTCTGCTCTGATTGGTCAGATGGCTCAGTCTGTTGTGATCATAGACTGTAAAAAAAGATGGACGACGCCCCTTCGTTCCCTTCCATTGGCGAGAAGTGAAGCCGCCATTGTCCCGATATGGCGGTGACATCTTGGGACTTGAGTCTGCGCAGTTGCGATTTCGGGACCAGACATGCGCAGTAGTGAGCAGGAAGTAAAGCCGCGAAATCAACGTCCCGCTCTGGTCCCGCCCTCACTCTCGCTGAATCAAGCGCAAGCACGCGCCTCTGCTGCAGAACAAACCATTATGTCGGTGTGAAATAATTAATTATAGAAATTTAGATATTAAATTTAAAGCTCCAATCTCCTCAGTCCTCCAAAGATCCCGAATAAAAGTCCGTTGTTGCTTCAGTGACTACTTTGCTCAGAGAACCTGTCAATCACAGCTGTCAATCATGTACGCCACAGCACCGTTTTATAGCATCAAATAACTAACTAAAAACAAACTTATTTTAAAAACAAACACTTGAAATTACATCATCGTGACGAAAACTACAGTAAATGACAGAAACTATCTTTGGAAAAAAGATATGTAAAGTATAATTTAATTGTTTAGTTGGTCGTCCCATTGAATAACATGGGGAGGCGGGGTTTATGAGCTATACTAGGACCAGTCACCGGGGAGCGATCGAGACGCTTTGGCTTCACTTTTCAGGGCTTGTGCATTATGCTTGGTTGTGATTGGTCTACTGTGCTCTGATTGGTCGGATGACTCAGTCTGTTGTGATTAGTTTATTCTGCTCTGATTGGTCGGATGACTCAGTCTGTTGTGATTGGTTTATTCTGCTCTGATTGGTCAGATGACTCAGTCTGTTGTGATTGGTCTACTCTGCTCTGATTGGTCAGATGGCCTAATCTATTGTGATTGATTTACTCTGCACTTTAAAAAATTAAAGCAAAATCATAATAACGAGATTATAATAATGCGGATTAATATAATACATAGTGATGTAATGTTGAGTGTGAAATAAGGGGTCAGTTCAGTAAGGTCATTTTTTTATTTGATGTTGACTTTATAACTAATAATTGTAATCTAAAGCAATTATACATAAAAATGCACGCTGATGATGTCATTATGCATTTGTGTGAGGATCTCTTTATATGCCGGATCTGTACACTAAACTACAGTGTGTGTGTGTGTGTGTGTGTTTGAGGTTGATCGAGGACTGTGAGTTTTTTGCGTGTCTCTCTTGGTTTAGTAACGTGCCCCACTTTAACGACAGACTGAATTTTCCTCTCTAGAAGTTCAGGAAAACACCTATTTCTATCACTCTCTCTCTCTCTCTCTCTCTCTCTCTCTCTCTCTCTCTCTCTCTCTCTCTCTCTCTCTCTCTCTCTCTCTCTCTCTCTCTCTCTCTCTCTCGCTCTCTCTCTCTCGTCCTTTTCTGTCTGAGTCTATACTCTTCCTTTTTCTGCTTCATTTATCTAGCATGTATGGAGTGTCATAAGGAGCTGTGTGTGTGTGTGTATTAAGAATATGGCAGTTTAAGAGTTGATATGTAGGTTTGCTCCTCAGAGGCGCAGACATTCACCGCACTAGCCCAGATTCACACGCGTGTTTGCATGTTTGTGTTTATATACATATGCTTGTAAATTCATGTGTTACGTGCTAGCAAGATTTTCTCTTGTACTTGTGAAATATATATTTTTTATCTTAATTATCGTAAATGGCTATTTTATCTGTGAAAATGTGCACGCACACACACACACACACACACACACACACTCTTTTGCCTGGCACAAGGTCACACTGTTCTCAGCTCTAGAGAAATCTATCTTTAATCTTATTAGGGACATAGTGAAGGTCATAAAAACAGACACGATATAGATCATTTTACTGTACATGCAGGAACGTATCAGACACAGATTTACAGATACTGCAGATCAGATCAGATCTCACACAGATTGCCATTAACAATACTGTCAGTTTACCGGTTACCTTTGATTTATCACTTTCCATGTTATGTCTTAGAGAAGGTGTTGTTCACTGTTCATTGGTTGTTCCCATGCTGTCCATAAAAGTAAACTAATATTTATTTTTTATTTGTTTACATTTTCATATTGTAATCAATGCATTAAGAACAAATTAATTAATTAATTAATATAGCATGACTTTGTTTTGCATATTGCACCACATATGTTATCTTGCTCACTGCAAGTTTCCATAATGCATTCTATATTTAGCATGTTAAATTGGACTACCAATTTAATTAATTAGCAATCAATTAAGCTAATACAACTCATACAGTACTGTCATTAAATATCTGACTATATTTGTTGTTCTTTCCTCTGCGTCGTGTGATTGTTGTTGCTAGGCGTTGCTAGACAGTAACAATGGAGTTGTAGGTGTTTCTAGGGTGTTCTAAGTGTTTACTAGTTAGTTTCTTGGTGTTTCTAATCAGGTGTTTCCACACTTCCTGTGGAGTTTTTTTTTTCTTTCTGAGACTAATTGACTAATAAAATCTTGGTCTACTAAGCCTTTTCTAGTCATCTAATGGTTAGGGGGCAGCCCTATTTACAACTTCCAACCGATAGTATATCAACACACTAACAACCAGTCTGAACTGAGACTGGGTTCTCCCAAGGTTTTTTTTCTCCATTCTGCCACCTGATGGAGTTTTGGTTCTTTGCCACTGTTGCCTTTTTCCACCTTTGTTGTCATTGGCTTGGCTTAGTTGGGGACATTAAATGTAACATTTAATTTAATACTAAACAATAATGCCTGCATTGACACTATTATACAAGAACTGAACTGAGCTGGACGATGACATCACGGTTTACTCCAGAGCGGCTATACATCTATAAATTAACTAAATTGATAACTTTTTTAAAACAAAAATGAAACCTCACTGAACTTACTTGAGCTGGACTGTGACGCTATTTTCTTCTAGAAACAAACTTTTTTGCATTATTTTCCTGTTATCTCTGGAAAACTGCTTTGAAACAATCTTTATTGTAAAAAACACTATATAAATAAATGTGACTTGACTTGACTTGACTTGAACACCCCAGCAACCGCATCGCAGCAGAACACCCTAGAGACCGCATAGCAACACATTTACAACTACTCAAAACACCCAACCAACTGCATAGCACCACACTAACACTATAGACCACACTGTCCTCCTCCATCGTCTTATATCTATTGGCATCTCTGAAACAGCACTTCCTGGCTAACTTCCTACCTCTCTGACCGTCACCACTTTGTCTCTGTTGACAACTGCAACTCCCACACCTCCCCTGTCAACCATGGTGTCCCCCAAGGTTCCGTTCTCGGTCCCCTCCTTTTCACCATCTACATGCTTCCCCTCGGTCAGATCATCCGCCACCATGGACTCCATTTTCATTGCTACGCCGATGATACCCAACTCTACATATCCACCAAATCCATCACTCCGGCTATCCTCTCCACCATCACCGATTGTATTTCCGACATAAAGACATGGATGAACAATAACTTTCTTAAACTCAACAGCAACAAAACAGAACTCCTTATCACCGGCCCAAAATCACTCCTCTCTTCTATTCAGAACTTTACTCTCCTTATCGACGGACAGAATGTCTCCCCCTCCTTCTCTGTTCGAAACCTTGGTATCATAATGGACTCCACCCTCTCATACCGAACATACATAAACCATATCACCAAACTATCCTTTTTCCACCTCTGCAACATTGCCCGTTTTCGCCCCTCCCTCACCCTGTCAACAGCTGAAATCCTCATTCTCGCCTTCATAACTTCAAGACTTGACTACTGCAATAGCCTTCTCTACGGACTTCCTACCAATCAACTACAAAAACTACAATACATTCAGAACTCAGCCGCCCGCCTCCTCACCCACACCCGGTCCAGGGAACACATCACCCCTGGTCTCCGCAAGCTCCATTTGCTACCTGTTCATTATCACATTCAATATAAGCTCCTCCTCCTCACCTACAAGTCCCTCCATCACCTGGCCCCGCCCTACCTCACTGAGCTTCTGGTACCGCATCAATGCACCCGCCACCTCCGCTCATCTGGCACAAACCGCCTTACCCCGATCATCTGCACTAACCGCCGGACCTTGGGGGATCGAGCTTTTGCTATTCCTGCCCCCACCCTTTGGAACTCACTACCCACATCCATTAGAAACTCTGATTCACTTCAAATCTTCAAATCAGTACTCAAAACCCATCTGTTCAAACTAGCTTTTCCTTAAAATCCTCTTTTTATTCTTCATGTGAAGCGTCATTGAGTGTCCTGAAAAGTGCTATACAAGTGTGATGTATTATTATTATTATTATTATTAACAACCACTCAAAACACCCTAGCAACTGCATAGCAGCACATAAACATCCACTCAGAACACCCTTGCAACCACATACAGTAGCAACACACTAACAACCAACCTCTCAAAACATCCTACAAACTGCATAGCAACACACTAACAACCACTCAGATTGCTAACAATACTAGATTTCATGTAGACTTTAATAGTGCTATGCACGTCATATAAACATGCATTTCTTTCATATTATAATAACTTGCTTTCTATTTTGGACATTAATGATGCCATACATGTCGTTTTTCTCTATCAGGACTCTGTCTCTAGACAGACAGCAGTCTTTTTTTCCTGTTTAAGACACCTTTTGTCACAGCTATAATTAGGTCAGGCAATTAGCTATAGCTGTTAGCGCTGCCCCGCTAAGCCACACACACTCACACACACACACCATTAGAGCTCTGAGTCTTTTGTGGGCTGGAGGGTGAAGGAGGGGAAGTGTGGTCTTTCTCAAGGTGATTTGAGTTCTAGGGCATCTGTTTCTTCCATGAACGAAGCCAAGAGTGGACATCTGCTCACCAAAGTCTTCCAAGATCCATCACTCCAACTATCAACAGAATGATCTTTTAAACATTACAGTTTTAACAAGTATTTATTAATGGTGAACTCTTTCGACCTGGGACAGTAAGCAAACACCTAGAAGTCCATAGTAACTGCTTTGCGAACACTTAGAACACCTTCCAAACACCTAGAACTCCACAGTAACTGCCTAGTACCTAACAGCCACTCAGATTAGAAACATATAGAACACCATAGTAACTATTAGAACTTCATAGTAACTGCCTAGTGACCCCAGTAACCCATTAGAACACATTAGAAACACTTAGAACTCAATAGTAGCTGCATAGCAACCACTTAGAACACTCTATAAACACCTAGAACTCCATAGTAACTGCCTAGCAACCACTTAGAACAGGCTAGAAACACATAGAACTCCATAGTAACTGCTTAACGAACACTTAGAACACATTAGAAACACTAAGAACTACACAGTAACTGCACAGTGACTTCTAACAACCACTTTGAACCACTTTTGAGTAGTTGTAAATGTGTTACCATGCTATGTGTTGCTATTCTGCTGCGATGCGGTTGCTGGGGTGTTCCGAGTGGTTGTTAGTGTGTTGCTGTGCAGTTGGTTGGGTGTTTTGAGTAGCTGTATTGTGTTGCTGTAATGTGTTGCTGTGTGGTCTCTAGGCTATTCTGCTGAGGTGCGGTTACTGGGGTGTTCCGAGTGGTTGTTAGTGTGTTGCTGTGCAGTTAGTCTGTGTTTTGAATAGTGGTAAATGTGTTGCTATGTGGTCTCTAGGGTGTCCGCCGTATCCAGATCTAATGAAGGACCTGCGCCTGGACACGACGACAACGCAGTCCTGAAGTGTCAACTAGTCTCTCCCTTGTGAAGGCCTTCTTCCCTTCACCTCTGTACTGATAAAATGTTGTCGGGATAATTCTGGTGTCATGTTAGCGGCTAAGTTAATAACTAATGATCTTCGCACCGGAAATGAATCAATCAAAACTAACTTTAGCTGGACAATAACTTTATCCTAGAGCTGCTGTATAGCCAAAACAATCTGTTATGGTAATTTCTATTATCACTGTAAAGCTTTATAAATGAAGGTGACTTGACTTGACTAGTTTTTAATGTCTTTCTATGCAGTTGCTAGGGTATTTTTACCAATTGCTACTGTGTTGCCATGTGGTTCCTAGGGATTTCTGAATGATTGTTAGCATGTTGCTATGCTATTTCTGAGGTGTTGTAAGTGCAGTTTTGTTCTAAGTGGTTGTATTTGCAGTTGCAATGGAGTTCTGAGTGGGTGTTAATGTGTTTCTATGTAGTTGCTAGGGTGTTCTTAGTAAATGCTACTGTTGCCATGTGGTTCCTACGGTATTCTAAATGTTTGTTAGCATGTTGCTATACAGTTGCGGGGCTGTTACTTCATATTTAGGGTTAGAAGTTTCGAATCCGTTTGCTCCGTGGACGTTTGCTCTGTACTTCAGAGGTTCAGAACTGTTGCATCGACTGAAAGCTTGATGCAGACTGCTTCAGTTTTGGGAAAATATGCTTTTAGCACTGTTGTCATTGCGGCCTGTAGTTTTTTTTTTTTTTTAAGTGTGTGAGAGTTGAGTTTGAAATATTCTGATCCGTCAGTCCGCAGCTGTTGTATCAGTGTGTGCGTCAGCAGGAGCAGCATAAGCGCACTCAGAGATATGCACTCAAATCTCTACATTTTTAGTGCATTAATGAACTCAGAATTTGGGGCATCTCAAGCCTCATTATATCATCTCACTGTCTTGCGTCAGAATTATACGCAAATTAGCCACCCTTTTGATGTCATCACTAAACCTTTTTTTCTTTCTTTCTTATAATGCATAAACATTATCATATAACATTAGCATTTGCTCCTTGAGTTATTTTATTATAATATAAATCAAGATGTAATTAAAACAAAATGGCTAAAAAATTTCAATCAAATTGGATCAATAAACTGGTGTTCCTTCAAAAAGCCATGATTTAGTGTTGTTTTTTTAGATTGTCTATGGTTAATTTCTAAGGTGTTTTAAGTGGTTGCTAGGTGTCACTATGCAATTGCTTGGGAGTTCTGGGTATTTGCCTAATGGCCCAAGACAAATGTACTATTTAAAGTCCTGAATTAAAACATATATTTGTGAAGAGCTTGTACTGTTCATTATAGGAGTGATATAAAAATTAGTTATGAAACTTATAGAAAACTTTCTCTAGAAGGACGGTTTAAAAAAAGAATGAAAACATCAATTAAAGGCAGGGTAGGCGATTTGTTCCAGAACTATTTTTTTTTTTTGTTATGCTAGTTGAAAGTCTCTGATCCTGATAGCAATCACTTAGTTAAGTGGTCTAAATGTATTTATATATATCATCTGTGGAATATGTAGGACCATAAAATGTCTGAATGCAATGATACGATGTCCTACCTGCCTGTCAACATATGCATTTCCATACCTCCACGCCATGCTCGCGCAGACATCACACGTCATCCGCGCGTTTCATGCTATGCAGAGTTAGACAGACATCAGTCACAGAGCACCACAAACAAAACAACAGCCACCTTTTACAGATCCTCTTGAACCAAAACAATGAGCTTATGATGCATTCATAACATAACTACTGTAATTTGGAAAAGATGGTAACCAGTGGCGTTATACTCTTAATTTATTTTTAATTTATTAAATTTATCTTAATTTATACGTTTCAATGTCAACACTATCAACGCTGAATTTAATCTGCAGCAGTCAGGTGGTACAGATCAGTGCTTTTGTTTGTTTATGTTTATTATTATTGTAATGTTATGTGCTTTGGGACATGAGGTAGTTTAACGCCGTTTCTCGTGATGCTTTGATGAATCTGCTGTGTGAGTTCATGTGTTTTGATGGAGGTGTGGCTTTGAAAATGCTCTGAAGGGAGGGTTCATGCTTTCAAAGCTAGCTTGCTATTGCTCGCCGCTCTCGGAAATTGCCCACCCTCCCTTTAATTGAATCAGTGAATGAATTTAATCCGTGAATTGTCTAAAAAAGGTTTTCAGTTGTCTAAAGATTTTCAAAAATGACGAAAACATAAAAGAAAAACCCAAACAAAAGCAGCATCGCTACTGATGCATTTTTGGTCCCATAATTGCTTTGTCTTTTGTAACACTGAACGTATTTAAGTCTGTATGAACAGGACTGATAAAAGAAAAGAAAGACAAGCAGCACATGTCATAAATGCACACATTTTCATTGATCTGAATCCTGGTATCATACATTTGCCAGCCGTTGTTTTAGTATTTCATGGCTGTTAATCGCTAACGTTTACGCTTGTCTTTCGCAGGGTAATGTGAGTTGTCGCATCATTGCAGTGCTGTTTGACTCCGATCGACCTGTCATTGAGGCGAGATCTGAGAGTGAGCAAGCCAGTAAAACAAGCACATGTCCGACAACATGCCGTGGAAAACTCCTACAGCAAAGAGAGTGAGATTGATGTTTGTATTTCATCCTTAGATGGGTTTTCAGAATTCACCGCTTGGTTTGCTCTGTGTTGGATGTGCTGGTGAATGTCTCTGTTACGGCAGCTTTCAGCATCATGGACTAATTACTGTCAGCTCATGTGCAAACAAACTAATGCCGGCACTGCACCAGTGTTAGTGAGGCGGCTAGAAGGAGACGCAAGAGGGAAAATGAACAGTTAAGGGAAAAAGCCCAATAATGGTAGCCCATATGACTTGTGTGTTATATTTGAAGGCTCAGAACACAGAACACGTGTTTTCATTCCTCTGGGTTTTTGATTTTCCATTTTTTCCAAATAAGTTTCCATTGGTTTTCCTTGAATAAGTATGAGTTCCCTGCAGAGTCTCGGTTAAATGCGGAGTCTCGTTTTTAAGTGAGAAGTCGCTCGCTATGATCCTGGAGTTGCGTGTAAACAAGTCGTAAATCATCTCTGCCTTTAGCCGTGATATTTGTCAAATAATTTCAAGCTATTTACTTGGTTGTAAGTGAAGTGACTTTATTTCTTGTCTACATTTCTGGCTTCTCTTCTGTTTTTTTATGAAAGCACTCGCTCTGTTTGGCCCGGGGAAAGATGCTGCTTTGCTATGCATTGCAGTGATCCTCAAACTTTACAGCTCACACATTTATTCAGGACTTTTATTTAAAGCTGCTTTGTTGTTGGTTTGGCACTTCTAAAGTTTCCTAGTAAGAAGCTCTCAGCCCATCCAGCACAACTACTAACACGTATGTATTTATGTACAGTATATGTATGTATGTATATGTTCACTGTGATATTCCTGGATCAACATTTTTTGTTGATCCTGGAACAACATTCCTGTCTGGAAATTTAGTCCTAACCCTATCCCTACCTCTAAACCTAACCCTACCCATAACTTTTCCCTAAAATCAGAGTGAAATTATGGGTGAATAACACTGATGTAGAAGCTCATAAGTCCGGTTGAAAGCCTAAACTTGACATAAACTGTAAACTTGTCCCTCAAATCTGATTGGTTGATTGGAGTGTTTTCCAGGATCAACAAAGAAGTTGATCCAGGAACATGTTGTACTTCGTGAAATCGCGTTCACCGTGTGTGTGTGTGTGTGTGTGTGTGTGTGTGTGTGTGTGTGTGTGTGTGTGTGTGTGTGTGTGTGTGTGTGTGTGTGTGTGTGTATGCATGCATGCATGCATGTATGTAAGTATATATAAATGCTTTTCTCCAACACTTTGGCCACAATTATTGGCACCCCTTTTATTAAATACTTTTTGCAACCTCATTTTGCCAAGATAACAGCTCAGAGTCCACTCATTTTCTATAGGGTTCAGGTCAGGGGACTGGGATGGTCATGACAGAAGCTTCATTTTGATGTTAAACCGTGGACATGGGGTACTTTTTATCACTGTTTGCACCAAAGCCATCTGGTGTGTTTGCTGCCAGAAATCTCTTTTTTTTCTCCATCTGACGATAGAAGCAGGTCCCTTATGAAGTCCCAGTCATGTCTGACAACTGAATATGCTGGAGTTTGTTTTGGGATGAGCAAGGAGGATTTTTCTTGAAACCCTCCCAAACAACATGTGGTGATGTAGGGGTTTCTATCTGACCCCAAGACTCAACTAATCTCTGCAAATATCCATCTGTGATCCTTGGAGAGTCTTTGTCCACTCAAACGCTCCTCCTCGCCGTGCATTAGAACAATATAGACGTTCTCTTCAAGGCAGAATCATAACATCTTGAGTTGATTTGAAATTCTTAATTATTGCCCTTGGTTTTACTTATTGTGATGAATGATTAAAGGAATTTGTCCTTTGTGTTTCCTCATATTTATACTCAGATCATATTTATAATATAAATATTAATGGGATTAAACTTCAGAGATATTTTACTTGTCAACAATTCTAGGTGTGCCAAAAATTGTGGCCAACATGTTTAGGAGAAAAGCATTTGTTTCATGTGATTTTTAAAAAAATAAAAGATCAAAAGGAAAAACAATGCAGATTTATTTTTACAGCCTCTTTGATCATATTTACCAGGGGTGCCAATAATTCTAACCACAACTGTATCATCTATCTATCTATCTATCTATCTATCTATCTATCTATCTATCTATCTATCTATCTATCTATCTATCTATCTATCTATCTATCTATCTATCTATCTATCTATCTATCTATCTATCTATCTTCTATATAGGCCCTATCTATCTATTTTTTGTTCATTTGTTTAATTGTTTTTATTTATTTGTTTATTTATAATTGTTTGTATTTATATTATTTATTGTTGTTTATTTTTATTATTTTGATTGCTTGTTTTTGTTTATTTATAATTATTTTATTAACACTTATTTCTTATTTATTTATTTGTTTATTTATCTATTTAGTATTTTTTGCTAATTTGTTTTATGTAAACTTAAGATTAAAATTAAGGAACTAAATTAAACAAAATATGCAACTATTATTACCCTATCCCAATTATTAATAGGCTATTAGGACTATTTTATAATAATAATAATAATAATAATAATAATAATAATAATAATAAAAATAATATCTATTTAGCTATTTATTTGTTTCCACCCATCCATGTATTTATTCATTTATCTATTTATTTAATATTTTATGCTAATGTATTTTGTAATGTAGCCTAAAGTTATAGTAGGCCTAGGCCTATTTGCAACTATTATCACCCGACTTACTCCAATTAGTATTATTATTTCATTTTAGATGTGGTTTCAAGAATGTTTTAGGATATTGTACCACAACATAAACTAACTGCGACGTTGTGAAATTAAACATTTGCTAGAAAAAAATCCCAGTCAGTCACCACTCCTGAAAAGCCCTCCTCGCCTCTACCCATAAACCTGCACACACATCCATGCGCCCAGCTTTACTCATTATTGTGCTAATGAACTAAAGTCAGTCCGAGCCACGACTCTGCCAGCATATGAATAGCGTTTATAAAAACCCATCTTCACAGCTTCGACTATCATAATGGATTTGTGGCATGTTAGTTTGATTGTATGTGCAAATGGCCGCGTCACCACAGATAAACGCAGCTCATTGACATGCACGAGAGCGGACGCGCCGGTTAATATTTAACAAGATATAGGCTATGCGTCTGCACACGGCAGAGAAAATGAGAAAATGAACTCGCTGATAGAATTACGTCCTCGCCTTTAATTTCTTCTGGCCCTAGAGAGCAGAGACACAGCGAGATGAGTCAACCTTAATTTGATGCCAATCAGAAATGAAAAAGAGAATATTTTACATGCGACTCATTAAATTATTTCTTCTCTCAGCTTTATTTTACTACCTGATATTCATCTGTTGTTCAAAGACTTTTGCATTCAGCCTTTAATTGACGAACTTTCAAACTGCTGGCTTGTCTCGATCCTTGTCTCTGACAGACATGGGTTCGGATTAGCTTAGAGAACTATAAATGTACAAACGCTCAAATTGGAGCAAAAGATGTTTTGGTAAATGTCGCCTGTGGTTTTAACTAGCTCTAACGAATCACGATCTGAAGTGAACAGCGAGAGGATTTCAACTTCATGCTTTCAAATCAATCACGTCGCCTTTCGTCTGACAGCATCCTGTAATTTTATTGATGAGATTCTCACCGCGAACCGAGCTTCTGAAAACACAGAAACTCACCCAAGTTAAACTCGCTCCTGTAGATCTCCACTCCTGCGGTGATGTTACTCTGTAGGAACTGATTTAACATTCATTTATTTTACAACACATGTAGATGCATGATGTTACGACCCAAGAGTTCTTCAGGCCCTTTCACCTTGTTTTTGTATGCTTTCATTTTGCTCTTTTCGGTTTGCTTTTGCTTTATCTTGTTCTTGCTACTTTGCAACTCCTGAAAAACTTTTTTCCAAGATGCCTTTTGTTACTTTTTAATGTAGTGAATGAAAAGTGGCTTTAGAATAGATATAATATGATATTTAGGTTACACTACAAGTTTGCATTTGTTAACATTTGCTATATTAGTTAGACTTTTCGAAGAATAGGTTATCTATTGATTCTGTTAGGCGCATTATAGAACCCTTTAAGTGTTCCCATAATGGGATCATTTTATGGATTTAGATTTAATTCATTTGTATTACATTTTGATGAAATAAGCAGCTCTTAAAACATACTTTATCACTAGAAAAAAAATGAAATAACATTAGGCAATCATTCAAGACATTTCTCCTTGTATAGAACCTTTTTGACATAAAGTGTTCTTTAAAAACCGTGTTAAAAGTCTGGTTCTAGAACCCCAATGAATCTTGTAACGAACAAACAATGCACAATTTTCTACAACATTTATTAATCTTAGTCAATTGTGATTGTAATATTTACTAAAACATTTTTAAAATCAAATGTGTAATTTTAACGTTTGCTAATACACTGAACTAACATGAGCAAGCACTGAACTAACTAACGGTAACAAATATTAAATAGCTGCAAGCAGTAATTATCAGGGTCAAGGATAATAACTTAACATAATTAAAGACATTTGTTGATGATTTTAAGAATTTTCAAAATGGCTGGAAAATAATAAATACATAATACAATTTAATTGCTTATTATTTTTGACCAATAGGTTGCACTGTCCACAAACTGATGGCATTTGGTCAGTGCGGGTTGACAATGACATACACAAAGTTTGGTGTCAATAGAGCAAAGCATTGCATAAATACAGCTTCAGATTCAGTTTGGCATGATGATATCGAAATATGGTGAAAATTAGAAATGGTCTAGGGTTTTTTTTGGGGGAAAAGTTGAATGGTGGACAGGAAGTCCGGCCGACTATGCCAAATTTGGTATCAATGCCCTTGGCATGACTCAAGGAATCTATTAGGGCCAGTTTCATAACAAAATAATCAAAACCTATTCGCATTTTAAAAAAAAATGTATTACAGTTTCCAACCTTAACCTTTTGAGTGCCTTCAGGGCATGGTTCTGATGAATGCCAATGCATTTATAAAATGTAGCATTTTATGACAAAATTCAAAATGGCCGACACCCAAAATTAGGTATCGTTTGACTCGGCATGCTGTACTGAATCTAACAATACCAATCTTGGTCTTTGTTAAAATTGTTATAACAATTTTAAAGTTATAAGAAAAAATAGCAATTTTCATATCCCTTGACCAGTAGGTGGCACTGTTCCAAAACCATACAGTGGTTTTATGCATGAACCTAAGTTCAGGGTTGTCATAGCTCACACCAAGTTTGGTCAGAATACGCTAAAGCGTTGTGGAGATATAGCATCGCATACATTTTGGCTTGCTCTTCATTGAAATTCGTTTGCACGTTATTAGAGAACGGTTAGTTTTATTCGCAGCTTCGGCAGGGGCCTGACCCCTAATGAATACTTTAAAAATGTATTGATTATTTTCATTTCATGTTAGCTAATGCCACCAAATGAGATCTTAGTGTAAAGTGTTGCCAATATTTTTAATGTAACATTAGGGTGCCGATAAATCAGAAACGAGCTCTGCGAACAACCGTGAGCAGCACACTGTATATATTTTTTTATTTTGTTTATATGCAAACAAACTTTTGCATATCCTTCAAATTTAATTCAATGAACCCAGTGTCTAGTTTTTCTCAGAACTCATCTTTATTCCCAGGTATAAACCTGAACACTCTGACTCATGTAAATTGCACAAAGCCAGCTGGATATCAGACTGGAGCTGTGGTTATCAGAAAGCTTCTGTCAGTCTTGTGCGTAATATGCATCAGACGGTCCGTGGGATTTAATACCTCTAGTTCTCTATAGTCACTCGAGGCAACTTTTGCCAAATTTGCCGTTTCAAACTTCTATTCCTTGACCTCCGTCCATTCTAATAAGTCTGTGGATGAGATCTCAAAACAGAGGTTAGGCAAGGTCATCAAACCTCATAATTACATTTCCAAAAGGTCACTTCCTCCTCTGGGTTTAAACTATATGAATCCTCCTGATATGAAGTCCAGAACCTGCGCTGTGAGTTTAAAGGCCAGAGATTTCCCGTCGGAGGGGAAAGGTCGCACTCTTTCCGGATATGTGGACATTTCTGACATTAATTCCATGCAGTCATTATTGGCTGAATTAATTATCGCTGAATACAGTTAGTGAACTGCCTGATTTATTTCTGGATTTATTTTATGCAGAGAAGAGGTTTCACTGTGCTTAACTTTACTAGACGGCTCATGTACAGTTGTGGCCAAAAGTGATGTCCGGCCAAGGAAAACTGAAATCTTCACCCATTATTTAAATATTGTTAAAAATGTGTTAAAGATTTTATCATATTGCGTAGTTGTGCTTGGAGTCAATTGTTTTTATTTGTGACGATAACGCAATGAAACGTGCCAAATTGAGAAGACATATTTGTTGGCCAGGCTGTCATACAAAGAAATTATGAACACATGAAAAAACAATAGAGAACCAGCTAAATATGAATATATGATTTTTGTATTTGCATTAGGGATGCACTGATACAGATAACCGATAATTCTTTATATTTGAAAGCCGATAACCGACATAGTGGCCGATAAATCTAAATCCAAAATTTTATATAATTTTTGAGAGCCTGATTACAAAAACAAAAGCCTCACCATTAAAAGCCATGCTACAGGCACACAATTATAATGTTCTCATAATTTTATGTAGCCTATATGACAGCTCGTGTTGCACTTAACTGTATTTTTCGTTTTTGAGTGATTCCAATTACTTTTCAAGCATTTTAAAACTATCATGGTGCATCTGAAGTGTCTCAGCTGAAGGATTTTAATCCATTATTTATCGGCTTTAATATATCGGCCAATAACGACATTAAAAATTAACATATATTGTCAGATACCGATATTGGGGCTGATATATCCTGCATCCTTAATTTAGCATTTTATTTAATTAGCTGTAAATTCTGCCTTATTTGCCAAATATTTTTTCAGATATATACCTTAACCTCCTTTAGTGTTTTGTTCATCAAGTTTATCAAATATTTGCCATCATATTTTGACGGTTTAATCTAACTTGTATGGTCATAAAAATCAAATATCCCCACTGTACACCGCTTTTGTCCACCACAGTATATGTATCTTTACACAAACGTAACAACGTTTGAATGAATATAACTGAACTGTACTTTTCAGTTTTCTCTGCCACTGAGGTAAAACTTATACTTTATTTGGACAGGATTAGTTTTGCATGGCGATGTGCAGCAATGTAAAATTTCCAGAGCTTTACTGTGATTTCAATTCTTTCCAAATTGCCCATGACGGTAATGTTCTTTGCTGTTGTTTTTCACAGATTGTTCCTTTGGTATGCACATACAATCAACAAACATTGAGTCTTTTACAGAGCCTTCAACAAAATACCCTAAAAATCACAAATCAGATTTTGCAAATTTTTAGACCTCAATAATTATATTTGAGCATAAATCTGAATTAGTCTCTTCCAGTAATAACAGATTTATGCAGAGTAATTAACCATTAAATATGTTTTGTCTCATAGCAGTGCAAAGATGCAGTAGACACTCCCATCTTATCCCATGCAAATTGACAAAAACATTACAGTGACATTTGACAATTAAATTTGTTTAAAAATAGACAGACTTAATATAAAAGTTGTGTGGACATGAAAATGTTTTTCGTCTAAGGGGTCAAGGTTTGGCTCGGGTGCCTGAGTGTGGAAACACGTGGAAAGTTTCCATAGAAAGCAGCTGATAGCACAAGCAGCAGATGGTCAGGATGTTCCCGTCTGTGTGTCATTGTCACTGTCTTGCTGCTGTTTGTTGTGCGTCCAGACAGACAGAATGATTGTTAGGAGTGTGCGACTGTGATTATTGCTCATATAAGCAGCTTTAGTCATTAACTGTAACACACATTGTTAAGGGTTTCTGATTGGTTGTTTGGTGCAGGCAGGCCCAAAACTCATTATGTTGTACATAAACAATGTAGCAGGATGAGTAAGTGACATTAACTGTTTTGCTCATCAGCCACTGTGGCTAGTGTTTTTTTTTTTTCAAAGTTACTAGCCACTCAGCATTTTCACTGGCCACAATTTTGACATCGATACCATAGGGAAAAACTGCCTTATAGATATTTTTAATATTATCTCATAAATTGGCAGCTGGAATATTAGTCTGCTGTCACTTTAAGGCCGTACACACGGATCCATTATACTATTACACATGCGTTTTCTTTCTCAGCTGTTTACGTTCACTTAAAACATAACTGACTGTGTTTATGTCAGTACTCGCCAAGACTGGCATTATGACATTCATGACAATTTGTGTGACTTGTTTGACTGCTTAAGCACAATAAGCAGCGAAAAATTACGTGCGCGCTCCTTGAGTGTGAGCACAAAATCTGCGGGAATGAGTAAAATGATGTGCAACACATGCAATCCCACGCCAAAATTCAAGTCATGAAACACCAAGAATATTCATCGGGAGCAAATTAATCGAGTGAGTGAGTGAGTGGAGGCGGGTTTGTGAGTAACTCGCTGTCCGAGAGATAATAAAGCGAGAAAGAGCAGCTGGTATCATGTGTCTATTCTGTGGAAAATTAGTACTGGAGGCGTTTCAGATTTTTCAGTATCGGAAAATCAATATTTTTGCCAACACTACATTGCACTTACTTTATTATTTCAGATGCCTTTTTAAAAGACTACAATTAAAAACTGTATATATTATATATTAAATTCAATCCACCAAAGTGGGCTAGTAGGAGTGACTGCGTTCAGCCACTGCTGAAATACACACGCATTTGGTGTGTTGGTGGGTGTTAATGTCAAGTCCTGAATCTCTTTACTACCCAGACAGCAACATATGATTTCAACGCGTACCATATGTGGGCCGACACTATGTTGCTGTCTGGGTAGGATGCCTTGATCTGGTCATTTGGTGAGTTGGTGGGTGTTAATGTCAGTCCCTGGTTAGTAAGTTTGAATTTTACTCTTCCAGGTTTGTTCAAATCACTAATCCCAAGTGTAGGCAAACAGCAATGGTGATGCTTGACTTCGCAAACTGCGCTAATAACCTGTGAAATTCATATTCATTATCATTAGATTCTTGAAAGCCTGTAATTTCCATTCAGAGATTACTGAACCCAGTGCAGGAGCAGAACAATCGTTCGAGGATATTATGCACATAAAGCGAGAGAGGGAGAGAGTGGGCTGTTAATTAGGGACTATAAGTTAATTCAACAACCTTAACTGGAGGTTTTGTTTGTGCTAATATGCCGTATAAGGGCAGACTGAATATGCGATATCATAGGTTAACAATAATTGATCATGCACAGACACATTTCCAGCATATTGCTATGCAGCTGCTAGGTGGCTGCTGCCTGAGCCTCTTTGTGATCTTAGATCACACAAATGTTTTTTTCTAATCCCCTGCGTAAACGCACTAGACCGACGACTTTCTTAGTTCAACTTTTAAAAAACAGGTTTCCAGACCTTGCACTTTTTTCATTCCCCTGACTCGCGTCTCGTCTTTTTTTACTGCAAAAAAGCTTTCTGAGTGAACCGGCCCTGACTGTATATATGGCTTGGTTCCCTCCTTCGATATGCATCTGTTGTAATTTTTTCACCAGTATTATAATCCAGCAGGTTAAAATGGTGCTTCTGATCAAATTCCTTGTCCTGTAAACAGACGGGCAAAAGTTTAAAACATGAAGTAGACGATTGTTGAAGCTAAAGCCACAATACTATAGACCTTATGACCTGGTTTTCCCATCAGAATAAGTTCTGTTTTGTGAGCATTTTTGAGGTATGTCTCCCAAAATATATATATATTTTTTTTGAACAGGTTAATTTCAACGAACTGTCCATTTTGATAAAGATAATCAAGCATCACAATTTGTTTCAGAGATATCGATATGACCTTACGGTAAGTGGTTTTTCTACTAGTAATAGTTATGCACTGTTTAGCAGACACTACTAATTAAAGACAGCACAGAAGAAGAGGAGTAAGTGGAGTAGAAAGGGAAAGAGAGCTGAGTGTGTCTGTCCTGGATCTGTCGGTGACTTTAATGATGAGAAGCAGCATTAATCAGGTCTATCCAACAGACGCGAGAGGAGAACTTCAGCTCCCCAAAATTAGCCCTGCTGCTAAAGCACTGCCGCCCCGGACTGGAATACCCTGATCCACTTATTCCCTCTCTCTCTCCTTCTTTCCAACCCTCTCCAGCTTATATTATGTCCCTGTACTCTCTCAATGAGCCTTCTAGATGTTTCACTCTGCTTTTTAAAAGCATTTATCTTTATGTAGTTGAAATATTTGCTATTTTTCTGTCGAATTCAAGATTCAGATGCTAGTTTTACATGGGCTGTGTTCTGAAAACTGGATGAGAACTGAAACCTGTCTATATAGGCAGCTGCTTTCTAATGCAACATGATTTAAACCTGAACATCAGATATGGTGGAACAAGAAGTAGAGCTGCTTATCTTCTACATAGCATTTCTACATAACCTTTTGCTGTAGCTCTGTATATTTCTATGGCATCGCTGTCGAAGGGTAATTATAGCTGGTGAAGTGGATTTACTTATTGTAGAGTTAACAACAGTTATCATGAGCATTGTAATGTTTAAAGCGGATATTATAAATGTCAGTTGACCAGGAAGATTTCAAAACAAGCGGTTCATTCATAAATCTGTAAGATTTCCCTTAATGCTGTAGACGTACTGTTTTTTTTTTTTTTTTGGATTTAACTGTTTTTATAAACTTTTTCATATTAAATATAGTAGGCTATGTTTTATGCTTTTGAAGTGGCATGTAAGTGTCTTAACACTGGGGTGGTTTAAAGGGGTGGTTGATTATGATTTCACTTTTTTAACTGTAGTTAGTGAGTAATGTTGCTGTTTGAGCATAAACAACATCTACAAAGTTAAGACGCTCAAAGTTCAAAGCAAAGGGAGATATTTTCTTTTACAGAAATCGCTTTTTAAGGACTACATCAAACAGCTGGTAGGGACTACAATGAGGACTAAAATTTACATAAACCCCGGCCCGGGAACGTGATTTATAGATTATAGATGATTTACAGTATAGAAATGGCACGTTTTTGCTCACCCTCAAAAAGTGACCATTTTAACATTCTATAAAAAATATTTTAACATAATAACTCTGGGGACATCAGAGACTTATTTTACATCTTGTGAAAGGAGCATTACAGGCAGAGGTGCCTGTAATGAACTAAATTATTAGGAAATTTTCATTTTGAGGTGAACTAATCCTTTAATTCTGCAGTTTTGTCGACTGCTGCTTTAAATGCTTGTGGTCTTTAAAGTAGGATGGATTTTTATTGGCTGTCAATGATTTAATGTTCATCTGCTGGGAAAAAAAAATAATTGTGAAAGTGATTCCAAAGATATTGTTTCTCTGTGCCGTTATCATTATAGTTGTGGACTCTACTATTCTTCTATATTTAGAACAATTCTGCGAACTATATCTTTATTGTAACCATTAGTTATTTTCTTTGGTGTGCCTTAAGGCAGCATAACAGAAACCTTGTTAGTGACTAAACAAGAGGTACAAGTTGAAAAGGTTTACAAGCTTGGGTTGGCAAGCTGGAACAACAATTGTCAATTAATAGTCATTAGCTAGTCCAAGCTGCCGACATGAATGGAAAATCACAAATACTGTATGATTTCTTTAATATATCATTTGATTTTTTAGACAGCCATTAGATGGGAGGAAACTTAATTTCCCATCAAATTAGAGAAAGAAAAAAACCATCAACAGTTAGAGATCTCATTATGAACACATCCCATCAAATTCTTCTAAACCAAATGATCTGCTCTACACATTCATTTTAAAGCTCTTTATACTATATGACATTTGCGGAGTCATTTGTGTCAGCAATAAACCAAGTTGGAAAAACCAAAAATGACCTGTTTTTTCTATTAGGTTAAGATCTAATTTTCTCCATTCAAAATATATTGCAATGAATTTCTGAGGCGTTGTGCCATTTGCGCCAGATATTCATAAGTGTGTGAATGGTGTCTGCATGGAGTGATGGTGGCGTTTGTGATAAGACTGTGTGTCACAGCTGTGGACAACCAGCAGTCACTGTACCCACACAAAAGAGCTGACAGCATCGATTCCATATTGATCCAGACGGCACACATCACAACTGTGACTTCTCTCTTAGCGCGAGAGATGGATGTGGAGAGAGAGAGGCAGATGGAAAGAGAAAAAAAGATACCAGATCCAGATATTGATGCTGAAGAGACACTCAGGGAAGCTGAAAGAAAGAAGTTAAGGTGGAAAGAAACTCGGTCTCGGTTACGTATGTAACCCTCGGTCCCTTTCAGTCAGTCACTATGAGTTACGTCAGTGACCGACGAAATGGCGGTTTTGCTAGAGAGCATCACCTTCGAGTATTAGATAATGAGCCAATGGTATGAAAATACTGTGGGTCTGCGGAATTTGCATTGCGAACTCCGCCCCACCGCGTGGGTATAAAAGGAGCCACGAGTGCAATCTCGCATTATGTTTCTGCTGAGGTGCCGAGACTGTGCGCCCCAGCAGTTTCAGCGGTGCAGCGGAAGTGGCATGCGGACGTAAAGTCTCCATTCCCTCCTTCAGGGAACAAGGGTTACATACGGAAGTGAGACGTTCCCTTTAAGTCAGTCACTACGAGTTACGTCAGTGATTGACGAAATAGGGGTCCCAATCTAATCTCGCCGCTGCGGCTGTCTTCCAGTGTCCTGCCCAAGCCCCAGCTCCTTGTCATGAGGCTAGCACGAGTGAAGGGCCAGGCTAACGCAAGAATACCAAGGTACACTGGGTAGCATATCCCAGATGGTATGTAAGGACGAGTGTTCCGCGACGGCCTGCTCTGACAGGGGTTTGGCTACAGAGGGGAGCGAGAGTGGCGAGGCATAGCGTCGTACACTGCCACCCGCAGGTTCTTGGGCTCAGAAGAAGGGGAGTCAGTTATCAGTTTTAGGTTGCCGCTGGGAAAGGAGAACAAAAAATTCTTCCCCGGCCCTCCACAGGGGGAAGGAGTGGTCCTGGTACCAGCTCCTGGGAAGAACTGTGCCCTAGCTCCGAGCTGCTCGACTCAGGAGCGCAGCTTAGCCTGGCGTTTGGCAGGCTTAGGGGCGGAGATGGGCTGTGCCGTCTTCCTGTGACCACTTTCTTGCTTCGGCCCAGGTGAAGACTGCTGCTTGGGGCGAGCAGGAGGGCGGCCTCGGCGGGAAGCAGGCTGAGGGGGCTGCACCTACGGCTGGGTGGATGCAGCAGCTGGCCGTCGGGGCAGGATATGCTTTATCGCCTGCTTCTGGGCGTCCAAGAACTGTTAGGATCCAACAGATCCAACTGTTGTCCAAGTCCTCAACCGCACCGCCGAAGAGCCCAGACTTGGATATGGGGGAATTCTCTCAGCCTCCCGCATATCAGCCAGGTTGAGCCATAGATGTCATTTCTGGACCTTCCTCGACCCTACAGGCGACTTGTAGTAACCTTGTAGTAACCCTCACATAGAGTGAGGTCGGTGGCAGTGCACAGCCCTTGCATGAGCCCCGGGTCAGCCCTACTCTCATGCATGTCCCTGAGCACCTTCGCATGATGGTCCCTCACCAGAACTGCCTCAACAGAAAAAAATAAATTATTTTATACTGAAAGGTTCAACCATTTGATAATAATAGGGAATTTAACCAATATGTACACATACATAATACATAACTACACTTAAATGAAAATAATATTCAAAATACATTAGCATCAATTATATAAGGAAAGTAATACAAATAATAAACAAATACAGTTCAACATACTATCAAAATAAGCACAATGAAACAATGAAACCATAACCCCCTGCTCATATTGGGAAATGGACTATGCCTACACTTCCCAGAATTCCTTGGGATGGCACAAAATGAGGAACAGGAAGGCCGCACTTCCTCTTAAACCCCCACCCCCGGAACCATGCTGCAGACATGAACCCAGAAGGTAAGTTTTAAAAATGAGGATATAAACTAATAGTTGATGTAAATTTCAAATAAAGAAAATAAAGAAATAAAACTCTTGGTGTCTTTTGTCATCAGTCTAATGTGCACCTTAGACTAGAAAAAGTTACCAAACTCATATTTAACCAAACAATGAGAAACAAACATTTATACAAAAAATATAAACCAAACAAACTCAGGGCATACACCGCAATCGGGGGTAACTTAGGAAATCGTCACACACATAAACACTTTGACTCCGAAGCAGAAACATAATGCGAGATTGCACTCGTGGGTCCTTTTGTACCCACGTGGTGGGGCGGAGTTCGCGATGCACATTCCACAGACCAACAGTATTTTCATACCATTGGTTCGTTTTCAAATACTCGAAGGTGATGCTCTCTAGCGAAACCCCCATTTCAGCAGTCACTGACGTAACTCATAGTGACTGACTGAAAGGGAATGAGAGAACCGAAGACATAAGGAAACAAAATTAATCTTTCATCAGTCTATAAAATGTCTTCTTTCTCTCTATCTGTCCGTCTGTCTTGGTTGGTTAGTCATGAACTGAGAGAGACAAAGTTTATCTCTACCTGGCAGACCAGCCGGTTAATACCAGCAACAAACCATCTCCCATGTTGCTAAAACCAGAGTTACCTGCTTTTTCCATCAGGGCAAGTTCTATTTTGCTAGCATTTTTGAGGAATGTCTCAACTCAATAATTCATCTTTTTAACTGGTTCATTTAAACAAATTGTCCAATTTGGTAAAAAGATTCAGATGTCACAATGTTTGAGATCTAAATTTGAAATATTTCATCAAATTCTCCCAAAAGGGAAGGATCCACTTTTTTATCTTATTTTTTATTACTCTCTACTTCTACTTTATGACATATTGACTTATTTATGTCTGGATTTGTTTCTTCCAAGTCATTTCTGGGAGAAGAACCTGAGACTAAATGAATTCCAACCTGGCAAACCAGCCTGTAAGATCACAAATAAACCAGTAACAAACCAACTCCCATGTTCCAAAAACCTTTGGACGTACCTAGTTTTTCCATCAGGGAAGTTCTGTTCCCTTTCAGTCGATAACGTCAGACGTAGTCGACGTCGACTGAATGGGGATCACGCTAGGGAGCCTATCATCTTCGATTACTATTGAACGAGCCAATGGAATTTGGCGTGCGTGATTTGCATCACACACTCCGCCCCCGCGGCGCGGGTATAAATACGGAAGTGGATGCACGCACTAGTTGCCTTTCGCTTCGGAGCCGTTCGTCTTTGATGTCTCTGAAGAGTGCTGTTGTGTTCAACGAGCGAGTGTGTCGGTGTTCTTTCGGGAAGACCTCTCCAGTGTTGGTGTTCTACAGCGTGGTGCAGCGGTGATCGCGAGCTTCTCAGCTCTCAACTGCTGTTTTAACAGCATCAAATTTCTATTGTTTGTTTGTGTGTTGACGGTTGGTTAGAGGGCGAGAAGTGAGTGCTTCACTGTTAGTTGAAAGACTATTCAGTGTTTGCCGCGGTCATTCCCTGTGTGCTCCGGCACTGGTGACGGTCCCATTTCCTAAAAGAGCAACACGGGTGTGAGTGCGTCTTTTTCAAGATGCCATTCCATCCGTGCGTTTCTGGGTGCGGTCTGGCACTATCCCCTTCTGACGGTCACGAAAGTTGTGTCGCATGTTTGGGCTTACAGCATGCCGAGGCAGCTTTCGTGGATGAGTCATGTTCTCACTGCGGGAACATGACCATCTCGGTGTTGAGATCTAGACTCGCCTTCGTCAAAAGCGTTGGTGCAGTCCCCATCTCTGGGCCCCGCCCCTGTTCTTCCTCTGGGTTACCTTCCCAGAGGAGGACTGGGGTGCCGTCCAAGCTGGGTGATCTGAGGATCACAGTGAGGGGTAATCCGCCCGGCCACGCCCCGTGGGTCCCTCACTCCTCTTTCACACCGCAACCGGTGGAGCTCCCCATTGATCCCGCTGGTCCCTCTGTAATGGACGGGCCAGCCATGTCATTTGGGGCCCCTCCAGGGGATACGTTGTCAATCGCAGCATCGGAGGGGGAGCTGAACTCCAGAGATGATGACTCGGCTGCACTGCCTCCCTCCGGGAGACCAGTGTTGCCCGAGCCAGATCCAGAGATGTCAGCTATGCTGAAAAAGGCCGCCGAGGCGGTAGGGCTCGTGTGGAACCCTCCACCGTGTCCCGAGCCGTCTCGGTTGGATGATTGGTATATCGGGGCGGGCCGTACTGGTTCTCAGTCCGCCGCCCCGGTTCCTTTCTTTCCTGAAGTGCATGAGGAGCTTACGAGGGCATGGATGGCACCTTTCTCTGCCAGAAACCGCCTGAGTAGCTCCTCCCCCCTCACTACCCTTGATGGGGGAGCGGTGAAGGGTTACGAGGCTATCCCTCCGGTGGAGCGGGCCGTTGCGATGCAGTTATGCCCAACGGCGGCCGCTTCCTGGAGAGGTGATCCTCGTCACCCCTCTAAAGCCTGTAAGTTCTCGTCCGCTTTTACGGGCAAGGCTTACAAAGCTTGTGGGCAAGCCGCTTCCTCCTTGCATGCCATGGCGTTGCTCCAGGTCCACCAGGCCCAGGCACTCATGAACATGTACGAGGGTAGTTCGGACCCTGAGCTCATGGGTGAGCTCCGCACTGCAACTGACCTCGCCCTCCGGGCGGCGAAGGTTGCAGCTCGCGCGGTTGGTTCGGCGATGTCCACACTAGTGGTCCAGGAGCGCCATCTCTGGCTCAACCTGGCCGATATGAGAGATGCGGACAAGGTTCGGTTCCTGGACTCTCCCATTTCCCAGGTTGGGTTATTCGGCGACGCTGTGGAGAACTTTGCCCAACAGTTCTCTACAGCTCAGAAACAGACGGAGGCCATCCGGCACATCCTGCCTCGGAGGGACGCTGCTGCCTTCACCCGCCCCCCGAGGTCAGATCCTCCGCCTGCTCGTCGCCGAGGGCGTCCGCCTGCAGCCGCCTCAGCTCCCGCCGGACCATCGCAGCAGCCTTCACCCAGGTTCCGGCGCGGAGCCGGCCGCGGAAGGGGCGCCCAGCCTGCTCCAGGTGCTGCCAAGCCAGGTGGTAAGCACCAGCGCAAAAGAAAACGCTGAACCTGGACGGGCTCTCAGGGATGGAGGAGTTGCTTGTGGAGTGGTCGCCGATCCACTCCCTCTGGCTGGTTGGAGGGCCGGCTGGAGTTTTTTGTTATGTGTGTGTGTCTGTTCCGCCGCTGGCCCCTATAAAAACGGGGTCAGCGGTACCCACATATTCAGAAAAAGAGCAATTTTTCTATTCCTGAGTCCCAAGTGGGCCAGTCTGGCGGGTGTGACCCTGTATTAGCCTTACATCCCCCAGCTTCCCTTGGTCGCCAACAGGCAGCTTGGGGCGTTCGAGGACCCGGTCATCCGCCTTCTCACGTCCCCTGCCGCTAGTGGAGACAGGTAAGTGTTGCACTGCACACTAACACCACTATCTCTACTTTGCTGCCCCACCTCAGGCTCGGCTACCCCGCTCAAGTCAGTGATGGTCACCACATTAGGTGTTGAGCAGACGTGCTCCTGAAAATTCAGTGATATTCATCACACCGAGTGGGGAGCAAAAGTGCTCCTGACTTTTGCGTGTTTGTCTTATCCTGCTGGCGAAGGATTTGATATAGCCGCCCTCCAGCCGGTACGAAGACCAGTCGAAGACTCGCCCTTCGTGCTACTAGGTGGTGAGTCGTGACCATCTTGGCCCAAGATTGGTCTGCAGCTTTGACCTGAAAGACATGTAGTGTCCTTCCCCTCGAGTGCTCCAGAGCCCGTTGGGTCTTCAGGTCAACTGGAAGAGAGTAATCTCGCCCACGGGCTGAGTATCTCTTTTTCAGTTTTGGAGAGGTACTCGGTCTAACACGTCTCTCCAGTGAGAATGTGTTCAGCTGGTGTTGAAGTGAGAAAGGGTCCCACTGAAAAGATTCAGAGGCTCCTGGGGTATACGGTAGTCGCAGCCTTTGGCTTCCTCCGTAT
The DNA here is from genome assembly GCF_051911475.1 of Siphateles boraxobius. Taxonomy (NCBI): domain Eukaryota; kingdom Metazoa; phylum Chordata; class Actinopteri; order Cypriniformes; family Leuciscidae; genus Siphateles; species Siphateles boraxobius. The sequence goes on along the minus strand of NW_027509130.1, from coordinate 6,459,169 downwards.
GTGACCGCTTCAGCGCTAGCTTCACGATCGAGTCCCGAGGTGACCGTGGCAGAGCAGCTCACCCTGTGTGACTATAGTTCATCCCGGTCTGCTGCCAAACCCTCCTCAACAGAGGGGCCATGTACAAAGGGCGTGTTTTAACGGGGGCCTGGGCGACCCCCGACTACACGGGCATTCGTGCCTCGAGTTGTTAGACATTGCGGCCTGTGTGTCACAAACTCTCCCGTCACCTCCTCCTTGGAGTCAGACGCTTCTGAGGGCGCCTTGTTCCACTCCTCCCGCTTACTCAATCGTGCCGCCATCGAGCCTCACGACAGTTATAGTCAGGGCAAGTGGAGACTCCATCCCCTGGGTCCGGCTGGGTCTTGACCATTCCGGGGCCGCTCAGTTGCCCCCCCGGTTTTATTTTTCCGCCAGTGTTTGGGTAAACCGAGCGGACTACCCTTGGACAAACACTGGGTCTCAGCTGCCCCGGGGGCCCACAGAAATACGTTTAACCCCAGTGAGCCTTCTAAAAGGTGACTGCGACTCAGGGTCGCCTTGCGCCTGCTCAAGTCAGTGAGATCATCACACTTCATGTTGAGCAGAGTTGCTCCTGAAACTCAGTGAAGTTCATCGCACTCAGGTGTTGAGCAGCAATGCTCCTGTAGCTCAGTGAGTCCATCACAGGTAGCTCAGTGAATTCGTCACACGCAGTGCTGAGCAGAAATGCTCCAGGTGCTCAGTGAAGTTCCTCGCACTCAAGTGTTGAGCAGAAATGCTCCTGAAGCTCAGTGAGTTTATCACACTCAGGTGTTGAGCAAGAAGGCTCCTGAAGCTCAGTGAACTTGGCACACTCAAGTGCTGAGCAGAAATGCTCCTGTCGCTCAGTGAAGTTCTTCGCACTCAAGTGTTGAGCAGAAATGCTCCTGAAGCTCAGTGAGTTTATCACACTCAGGTGTTGAGCAGGAATGCTCCTGAAGCTCAGTGAACTTGTCACACTCAAGTGCTGAGCAGAAATGCTCCTGTCGCTCAGTGAGGTTCTTCGCACTCAAGTGTTGAGCAGAAATGCTCCTGAAGCTCGGTGAGTTTATCACACTCAGGTGTTGAGCAGGAATGCTCCTGAAGCTCAGTGAACTTGTCACACCCAAGTGCTGAGCAGAAAACGCTCCTGAAGCCCAGTGATCTTCACATGTTGTGTTGAGCAATGCTCCTGTCTTTTGCGCCCGTCACTTGCACCTACGTGCCAAGTCAGGAGAGGAACAGGTCTTCATAGTTGCCCCTTATTGGCCCAACTAGACCTGGTTCCCATCAACAGCCTTCCTGACTTCCCCGGAAAACTCTTCGGGGACGGGGCACGAGGGCACACGCGTTCTTCCCCCGGGGATTCCGGGCGGTCTTACATCTGAACGCGGAGGTTCAGGTGGCTATCACAAGAACATGTGATAGTTACCATCACTTCTGCGAGCACCCCCTAGAATGGGGTAGCGTGCTTACGCCTTTAGAAGTGGAACCTAGTCGTTGAGTGCGTCTTCTCTCCAGAGGAGATCCTGAAAGCTTTCGATCACTTCAGTGCTCTCTTTCCTGCAAAATGGGTTGAAGAAGGCTGTTTTCCTTCACCCTCAAAATGATGTTGCCTCGGTGTTTAAACGACGCTCATCGTGTTGCAGAAGTATGCAGAAGCACGTTCTGATCGTCAGGTTCCTGAGGAGCAAGGTCTTGTAAATCCTTGTGTCCCTCTTTATCCTCTTGGGCCTTGTCCCTGGTGCGACTGCACTGCAGAGACCGCCCCTGAGCCACTGCAGGCAGTGAGTTAAAAAATCTGTTATATCAGTTCTCCTGCTCGCGTGGTCTCTACTAGAGGGTAGGGACTTGCTCGCTTTCGGTCAACGTATTGTGCCTGGAGTCTGGGCCGGCTATCTCTCACAAGCTGAGACCCCGGCTCGGATTGTGCCCAAGGTTCCTACCTCTCCCGTAATAGGAGCAGGTGGTGAGCCTGCAAGCGCTGCTCTGGAGGAGGCAGATCCAGCCCTGGCTTCTCTGTCCGTTCGCTTGGACGTGTACAGAATGCAAGTCATAGACCTCAGACCAGCTCTACAAATATCTGTTGGAATTCAGCAGAGAGGGAAGGCTGTTTCCATGCAAAGTTGCACTTAGTGCTTGCCTTCATTTCGGTGAAAATCCGAGATGCAACATGTCCACTTAGGTGTTGAGCTCCTCTATGATGAGTGTAAAGTGCTCCGCCTGGGCGTTGACGATATGCTTTGCTAAACAGATTCTAGAGTTGGGGGCTGGACGACACCTAGTTGAACCGCTGCTTCCCGTGGGCTCCCTTCTCATGAAGCCAGTTTCACCGTGAGCCCGGTTCAAGTGTCGGCTTGCTGCGCCATTCCCCTCCTATGGACTGGATACGTGCGCCTTTCTACTCCAGTTGAGTTCCCTTAAAATTGAACCCTGTTGAGTTCCTCCACACCCCTCCGACGTCGGACGTGCGGAACGTCTGGTGTTAGGCCTACCACTCGTAAGCAGTGTGGAACCTGTGTTAGGCTGGGTCCATATGTTGCGGTCCCTTCGGTGACCCCATATGTGTATTCTTCCACGATACGGCTCCCGGCGGTGAGCCCGTGTCTTCCCTCGGCAGAGTCTCTCTGCCGTCACTGTCCGGTGTGTCTCCCCCCGTCTTAGGCTGGAGCCACCCCAGTGACATTCCATATGTTAGACTGCCCGGTTTCCGCCCAGTTCATATGTGTATTCTCCACATTACCTCCCTCTGGGTTGGATGTGGCTTCCGCAGCGTCCCTTCCTTCCAACGTACGGGGAACGCTTTCCCAGTGGTCCTGTAGGAACAGCAGTGACTTCCCTGGCCTAAGCCCTGTCCTTCCCCGCCTTAAATTTGCGGGGGCATCTGGAGGCTTTTGTTTAGGCACTGGAAGGTGGCAGCTTTAGTGGCGTTTTCAAAGGTTATCCCCATTCAGTCGACGTCGACTACGTCTGACGTTATCGACTGAAAGGGAACGTCCTGGTTGCGTATGCAACCCACCGTTCCCTGAAGGAGGGAACGGAGGACGTAGTCCCCTTGCCACTACCGCTGGACCACCGCTGACCCCGGGTTACTCTCGGCTCCTCAGCGAAAAGCAACTAGTGCGTGCATCCACTTCCGTATTTATACCCGCGCCGCGGGGGCGGAGTGTGTGATGCAAATCACGCACGCCAAATTCCATTGGCTCGTTCAATAGTAATCGAAGATGATAGGCTCCCTAGCGTGATCCCCATTCAGTCGACGTCGACTACGTCCTCCGTTCCCTCCTTCAGGGAACGGTGGGTTGCATACGCAACCAGGACGTTTTGAGTTTGTCTCCCAAATCAGTGATTCAGGGCTTTTTTAAAAACTGATTCCTTTAACCCTTAAATGCATTAATGTTTTGGCAATCATTATTACATTTCTTTAGCGACTCGGACCTATATCTAACACGGATTGATCTCCACCTGTTGCGATAATATACAACTTAAAGTAACAATTATAGAATAATAAAATAAAGCATATTTTGTTTCAGTTTGAACAGATGTTTAAACCATCATCCTTGTCCTCCTCAGAGCTCATTTCCCAGAACATTCATCTTCTAGTTCATATTTGCCATCTCAAACATATTCTCAGAACTATTGTTTTCCAGTAATTTTTGACTGTGTTCAGTTCTTGCTCTGCTGTAAATCACTCAGACATTTCAAGTTTTGCTGATGATACCTGCTATTCTTTTGTTTTCTGCCTGCGGTAACTTTGAGTGAAACGTCACGTCATCATTGTGTATCAGACACTGCTACCTAATGGAATAAAGGTGAAATGCATTTATTCAGTCATCAAAGATTCAATTATTGTTGTGCGGGAAAAAATATACTTACACTGTTACACACCTCAGGTTGTAAGTGACCCTATAGATTTTTTACAAAAAAATTATAATTTTATAATTGATTTATTGTTATATTGTTTATAATGATTAACTGATTGAGGAATACAAAGAAGGTTGATGTCTAACTTTATAAGATGAATGAGGAGGAGGGTAGTGAAGGATGTCCCGGGTCCCTAAAGACCTGAGGTATGTGTTTAAGGTGTTAACCGAACAATCCGATATGATAAAAGACCAGGTTTTTCAACTTTTGCAATGCTTTCACGCTCAAAAAAGTTTTATTGGGTAATATTCTTCTCTTTTTCTGGTAACTTAACATTAAACACTACCTTTCCGCACACAAGCACTTTAAGTTTCCACCACACCTCTTTGCAAAGAACACACAAACTGTGCTAGAATGGCTGATTCATTCAAAGAACTAATGCAGAGTTTAATGCCGCGCCGCGTACATTAGCCCGCACAAGAGACAAACCTTTAGACGGGGCTAATAAAGGAGGGTTGATTCATATTTGCTGAGACGTAGAGGTAGATGAATGACCTCTCCTCGCCTGCAGTAATTTAGCGAGAACACGATCACTTACAACAGAAAGCAACGTCTGGTGTAACAGTTATAAATGGTCCTGCTGGGTCCTCGGTTAAGACTCATTAAGTTGTTTTTTCCTTGCCTGCGGATCACTGAAAAATGTGTAGAGTGGAAGTTTTAGCCTGGTTGTATGGTTCTTCGTGGACTTTATATTAATGAGAGGCGGGTTGCGGTGTTGTTGGCCAGACAGCTATCCTAACTGCAGGTTGAATCCAGTCAGGAGCTCATGAGCTGAGCAATTATGCGCTAAGTGTAAAAGACAGGAGGGGAAAAAATCAGTTCAGCTAGGCTGTGCGTGAGGCATGTTTCTCTAAATTGGAGGTAATAGCCAGACGAAGAAAGGCAGTAGTGCTGCGCTAAGGGTGTGTAGTTCTCAACTGGAGGAAGAGTCTTGGAGGATCTGAGAAATGTGCTCTGAATGTCTAGCCTGTCAGATGAAAGTTTCATTACCGTGGAGTGTGTTTGAGAAGCGTTTGGCAGTAGTAGTACTGATACACTGCAAAAATGTATTTTCTTACTCAGTATTTTTGTCTTGTGTTTCAGTACAAATATCTAAACATTCTTAAATCAAGATACATTTACTTGAGAAGGAAAATGACTGAACCCTCCCCTTTTTTTGCAGCCTCCACCCAGCGTTTTACTTCATTGGAATGGCACGAAACTTGGTAAAGGTTTTGGCACTTACTATATGAACACACACACACACACACACACACACACACACACACACACACACACACACACACACACACACACACACACACACACACACACACACACACACACACACACACACACACAAAATCATGGCATGGTTTGAAAAGATTAAATGCTCCTAAAAAAATAGTCACACTTGTATTGTTCGCGGTCAAAAATGAGCGCATTGTAAATGAATGGGAGACGAATTTCATCTAGTGGAAGCGTTTGGTACTGCGCACAAAAAATAAACTTTTTTGTTAATTTTTTCGAAATTTCAAGCTCAAATAAGGAACACAGCTTGTTTAGATGTATGGCTTTGATTTTCTCATAGTTTTATATTAAAACATGTTTTGGAAAATGAAAAACGTGTATTTCATATGAAAATTTTAATATTGGCATTTTTGTGCATTTTACATAACAATAAACATAAAATAAAAAACACTTTTTAAAACTTGTCACTTTAGCAATAATCTGCCAAGTGTCGTCTCTAAAAAGAGACCAAACGTAAGTCTGTGCTCCAAAACATCCAAGATTTACGTTGGGTACATTTCATTTTCAGGTCTAAAGTGAATAAATGGATTATAATTACTACATAAATATAATTAAGTATCACACAATCCCCTAAAATACAAAATATTAACAGAGGGTTAAGATATTAAGTCAAGTTTGCTCAAAATTAAGTTCCTTGAGGCTTAAAATAAGAACAAATATCTTCCAAACTTAATTTAAGGGGAATTCCAAGGTCAGTTATTCCCAGAAAACAACCACCATCAATTCTATTATAATGAGCGCTAATCCGGGTATTTGATTTGGATTGCAAAATTGTGGAAAATCAACAATCTTGGTAAGTCAACAATTAATGATTTAATCCTCCTTAGGGTAGTATTAATGGCAAATCACCCAGGTAATATTTCACCAATTAAGTTATGTGTCCAGTATTTTTGACGTTTAGAATTAGAACTAGCGATGTTGTTCCAGACTTCAACACATGCAACTTTGTTCACAATGTCAAGAGGAGCTCTCATGCCTAGCTTGAGTAATTGCTTACAGATCTTCCTATACCACTTCAGCTTCCTTCGCTCTGGCGATCATGCCTCAGAGGGCCAGATGCTCAGATCCAACCGTTTAAGATGTTTTTCAACTGCTTGCTTCAGATTCATTCAGAATAAAACATATGAACTGAACCACGACACATGCCAGTTTGATTTCAGATGCATATGAGCAACTCTGTAGTGGAAGATTTGGTCTGTAATGCTGCTTATTCTGGCAAAGGACCTTATTTTACGCATGAAGAGAGGTTATGGCCGACGTGTAAAGTGACCAACCACAATACATGTTTGATGGATTTTATAATTAATCATAAATAACATTTATTTTTCTTGCAGGAATGACATTCATGTGCTTTTAAATCCTAAATGTCCCAAATTCCACCATGTAAATAGCGAATCCGCCATGACGCGAGCGCAACTGGCTTTTAAAGGGAATGGGAGTGAGACTCTGATTGGTTTATTGCACGTTACGCCCTTTTTATGACCTTTTTTTCTCATCGTTAAACACCCAAAAGTGGATTCGGACACTCCCTAAGTGCACTTTACACCATGCGCTTAGATCCTTAAAATATGGCCCATAAAATGTTGGCTTGACAATATCATGTTTGAATGTTTAAAAAAAGTGTAGAAAGTTTAGAATTTGGTAGTAGATAGACGGTCAGACGGACAGATGATTGAAAAGGGAATGAATATGTTATATTATGAATTCTCAGCACGTCTCGAAAAGAACTCAAATATCTTTCAAGGACTCATCCTTGCAAACTTTGTCAAATGCAGTGACTTGTTCTTCCTCAGAAGTGCTCATAACAAGTGACCTTAAAACCTGTGCACTCTTGACTCCCAAACATTGCTTCAGCCAGTAAACCAGATTGTAGCCTTCCCGATTTGAGGAAGCTCTTGCCATTCCTGTGTGCAATATTCATCAGACGATCCACGAAAGTGATGAAACTGGGGACAGATTACCTGAGATTGAACTTCCACATCAGATACTGATCTGTCGACACTAAGAAAGCCTCTTAAAGCTGTTTATCTTGGTTAAAACTGCTACTTCAACTGTCTAGTTTGACTGTAAGTGGTCTGAGATCTGACATATAATCTCTCTTTCATCAACTCGCACACATTCTTTACTGGTGTGCTTATTGTGAGAGAAAATAAATTGATTGTTCGACCTCAAGGAGCATTAAATAGGTGTGAAATTCATTCAAAAGCACATCTCACTTCATTTACGATTGAATATTCCTCCCTTGTAGTTTTGGACAAACCCCTTCCAGGCTGTGAACCCAAAAGCAATTGAAAACATAACAAACTTTCAAGGACTGTTGAGATGAATGCAGTTCCATCATTTATTAACCACGTATTACACAACTCATTCACTCGGAGCATCATGCTTTGGGTTTTCTGAAATGAAAGTGAATCCCAAAGGGGTGAGAGTGGAGATAGATAGTAAGGCAGAACAGAGCCGGAGAGATGAAGTGAACCAGGGTCAAAAATGTGCCGGTTTCTTTCAGTTGAATCGACTGTCATGATCCGGAGCAGCTGTTTCAGGGTTTGTGATGCAACCTGCCAAAGCTTTTGCACAAGGAAACAGATTAAAGTCTTGTTATCATCGCAGTTCTTTTCCACACGTGCGTACAGTATTTCCCAATCCTCTAGATTCTGCCTCTATTTCCAATGCTGTAGAGAGCAATGATTGATATGTCAGGCAGAATATATGTCTGGGTAACAGGATTGTGCACAATTCAGAATTTATTTAAGAATGTCTTTTAAATTCCAGTTCATGATGGATGTAAAAAATGGATTGAAATTCTAAGAAATTTATATCACTAGAAAATAGTATTCGAAGTTGCGAATTTAACACCACAAAATTGGAATCTCACATAAAACATTTGCAAATAAAGCAGTGTTTCCATCCCATGTGTTAAGAAAACAAAAATCGTCACTTCCTGGAAAATTGGTGCAAAATATTTTTGAATTTATACATTGTGTTTTCATTGTGTTTTTCAACACCGTTTTTTATGCGAAATCCCAAAATGTGCAACAAAAAAAAATATATATAGATGGATGGAAATGTAGCTTATGAAAGTATGTCAAGGCAAGTTTCAATAGTTGACTTGATTGGAAAAATCCAATTCGAATCGGAATTTGGAAAATTTTGGAAGTTTGATGAAATTTTGGATTTGATTAAATTGGAATGGGAAAACTTTGGAATTTTGTATTCAGGATCGATGACATGCATATTTGGCAACAATTGTGTAAACATATTAATTTTCTTAAATAATTGTAGAAATAATGGCAATCTTGGTCACTGTATATATTTTCCAAAATAAATAAAATAAAATATTTGACAAATTAAAAATTATTTTGGTGTTACATTTAATACATTTCCCAGCTCTTATCTCTTATTGCAATTTGTTAATTTCCACTTCCTGTGATTCGAATTCATTTCCATTTGTGTTTTGGCTAATTCAAATTCCAGCATATTAATCAAAAGAGAATTTATTTTTTATTTTTTTATAATTTTGCATGCCCGTGCTGGGAAGATGAACACTGATGTAAAACTACTGACTCACTTCTTGTTTTATTTGTAGAAGGTCATTTAAAGGTGTAGCAACAACACGTCACAGGTACGTCTTGAACACTCTACTAAGCTAACTCTCATTTTTCTCTCTCTTTTTGTCCATGTCTCTCTCTGGATGATCTGGAGGTTTTTGATTAAAATAATTAGTTGCCAATGTTGACTGTACACAGTTTTATTTTAGTATTATTAATAATCCATTATATTCTTCATATTTTAAACTAGCTTTGGTTTTTACCCTCCTGGGACTCCTCCGAACTGAGGCTAAAATGGCCATTGAATCATATTTTGATGGTTCACAGGAAAATGATGTCATGTTTGCATTGTGAGACTGGGCTGTTTTAATGTGTGATTCAGAAAATCATGCCGTTGCCCATTGGACTTTTAAGTCCAGAGAGCATTAAAAATGTGAAGCAAGCAAATCCCAATCTCCCATTAAAACCCAATTACGTGTAATTAGCGAGAGCTCTGGGTTTGTGTGTGTAAACCGACTGGCCACCATCATTTGTCAGTGTTTGAATGTGTCGTCTTTCTTCAGGGACACTGACACTCTCTCTTTAAATGGCCGTATCGATCGCATCCAGTCTGTGTCTGTGGCAGCAATCTCCCGAGGATAACCTCAGCCAATCTTTAGGACTAGTCTCTCTTGCTTTCTCTTGCTCAGTGTAACGCATGAGAGGAGATAGAAATCTGTCCTTTTAGAGGGTCTCTCAACACTAACGGGCAGCTCTCGACGTATGCGCCGGCCAATCCTGACCGTCGTGATGAATGGAGGGTCCAATGGGGGGACGTGACCCATTGCCTTTTCATCCTCTGCATTTTTGCCTGCCTGGTTTCCTGAAACGGAAGAAAGGCTCGTCTTTTGTGGACGCCGCGGGTGGTTAGAGATGTTCTTCTGTAGTTCTCTGAGCTTTGAGTCCCACAAGTCAAACAGAACCGCGTAACTGGGGGTGGGGGGTGAGGGGGGGGGGGGGGGGGGGGTTGTACCTGCATGAAAGAGAAGAGAACAAAGACAGAGAATAAAGGTATAGAGCGAGAATTTAGGCTATACAAAATGTAAGACATGGAAGGAAAATGTTAGGAGCTGATGGTTAAATGATGATGTCTCCCATTCTGAAAATGTAATGTTCAAAACACAGCGTTCAGCCTTCAAAGTCAGCATCCTAAAGCAAAGGAAACATCATGGACCCTATTTTAATGACCTAAGCGCATGGTCTAAAGTGCACTTAGGTCGAGTCTGAATCCACTTTTGCTAGTTTAACTAAGGGAAAAATGGTCGCCATGTCCAGAGCATGGTCTAAACGGGTTGTTCTTATTCTCTTGATGAGTAATGGGTGTGTTTTGGGCATTATGTGCAATAAACCCACTAAAAGCTATAGCAAAAAAAAAAAAAGTACATGTACTGCGTTAGATTAAACTGGGAAGGGTCATAGCACTTGCATATTGTTGTCCTATTGTTGTGTATATTGTTGTCCTGTTGTTAGTTTAACTGCTTCTATTGTTCTCATTTGTAAGTCGCTTTGGATAAAAGCGTCTGCTAAATGAATAAATGTAAATGTAAACCAATCAGAGTCTCATCTCCCATATTCCCTTTAAAAGCCAGTTGGCAAGCAGAAAAACTAAACGCTTCTCCAGAGAGAAAACGGATCTGCGTTTGCGAGGTTAAAGACCATCTACGGGACAAGCGTGATTCCACCATATCTTTATGTACACAATATTGATCTTTTACATTGTACTCCTTTTATTTTTAATATTTGGCATGTTTTTGTGCTGCTACGCGTCCCTGTGTGTGTATTAAACAGAGTGTTCGCTCGTTGTGGGCGCACATTTCTAAGGCGCTCTTTAAATAATAGAGGTGGGCATAGATAAATTTTTTTAATCTAGATTAATCTCACTGGAATCTTGGAATTAATCTAGATTAATCTAGATTAAAATGGCTCATTTGAATTCTGCCGAAGGCATTCAGAATATGTGTGCTACCCAAATAATGACTAAAAGTAAGTCTTTGAGAATAGTTTGCCTTGCGTAGGGATGTGAATTTCTGCCAAAAATGCCATTCGACAATAGAGGAGCAAAAGTCGAATATCGTTCAAAATAATTTATAAAATAAAATAAATTAATAAAATGCACAATTACAATGACAGAAAGGGAGGCCAATTTCATCTTTAGCGATTTGTCATCAAACAAACTGTTTATTAATTGAACAAGTAACATGTTTTAGTCGTTTTTTTTAAACATAGTAACTTATTGGCTAATTGGAAGAAGAAAAAAAACTATAAGCACGACGTAGCTACAGTCCGTTTTTGCATCGCCAAACCAGATGATCAAAAAATCAAAAAATAATGTCATATGTCATAATGATTTTATGTGAACCTGCCTTTACCGGCAATAGCCTCCTCCTTTTTAAACAAATTAGTTTCAATCAATGTAAACTATTCGTGTGACTATGCCCCTGCGCAATACACACACATTACCGCGGGATGGCGGGTGTTCATTTCATAAACTGTACACAATGGTAGCTCATTTATTTTGTAGCCTATAAATTAATGTATATGTCCAACGGATAATGTCATACTTTTTAGTAGTGCTATCGTGGCGTAATAATCTGTTTGGTTGTAAAATGTATTTCCTGAATGAAATGAAATCGAATGTATCGTCCTGTGGAATCATTCATTCACAGACAGCATACGAAGATGTTCAACTAATAAAGATCTTCATCGCTGGCAAAAAATATGATGAATTTGCAGATTTGCTTTCACTAGACTAAAATGTAGCTCTTGATGTTCTTAAATCTTCCTGTTACGACTCCGTGAAAAGATACGCTTGGAATAAACTCATTTAACAACATGTAAAGTAACGAGAGGAACGATCGCCCAACGTAACATGTAAAAGTATACACGTTGTGTCCCTGACAGGAAAATACCCTGCTGCGCGATTTGCGCGAAAATATAACGATATTCGAAAAAGCTATTTTATGATCCCAACCCAACTTTGAGAATAGATTAACGGCGATATTTTTTTATCGCCCGATAAGAGTCTCACGTTAACGCCTCACGTTAACGCCGATAACGGCCCACCACTATTAAATAAAAAATAAAAAAAATTATATATATATATATATATATATATATATATATATATATATATATATATATATATATATATATATATACTGTGCCATTGACTTTAGACCAGGTTTCAGTTGCCTCAAAAAAGCAACGTGCCATCAATGCGCCTGAACACCTCGTTTTCAGACCATGGGCGCACAGATGGGCGCAAATGCATTTGCTATTTAAAGAACGTGGCGCATGCAGGACGTGAAAATGAAAACTGCGTCGGGCTGTTCACAGGTAACATATGTCTATCCTAAAAGCGCTTCTTTACAGACTGCTCGACTCTTGCATTGTCAAAACAAAATCTTGCCCAGAAATGTATAGAAATAAATGTTGTGATGTTATTTCCATCAAGATTTTTGGTCAAGATCTTGTATTGACAACAGTCCAGCACTCTGTAAAGCACATCCCCCAGACTTTCAATGAGTTTCAGATCTGGACTCAAGAGGTGCATATTCATGTGTGAAAATGATTCTTCATGCTCCTCACAACCATTCCTTCACAGTTTGAGCCTGACGAATCTTCATATTGTCCTCCAGGAATATGGCTATGATGTGTCTTTCTACATGGTTGTTTAAGAAATAAAAATCTACACACTCCATCAATTAGAGTTAGAAGAACTATTGCCAAACATATAACATTCTAGAAAGATAATAATCACTGCAATAATGATCCAGTCATAGACTCTTAAGCATTTGCCTATTTAAAGCCAAACAGTGACTTTTTATTTGGCCGGGCTAGTTTAAGCTGTGGCTTCTTTTTCTGAATTGCTTTTGCAATGGATGTATTTAGCCAAAATAAGTGTGTCTAAACTGTTGAAAAGGCACAGCTTAAACAAGCCTAAGGAGTTTAGCTGGTCTGGTTTGCTGGTTTGAGAGGGTTTTGGGCATGTTTCAGCTGGTCTGCCTGTTCTTCACAGATATGATGGTGTAAGTGCTGCCTGCGTACAGTATGTGCTTTAGCTCAGTGCGTTCGAGAACACAGCTTTAGTCTCATGCAGATGTGACCCAATTCAGACCAGCAGAAGATGAGAAGGAAAAGAGGGAGAGATGAAAGGAAAGAGAAAGTAGCAAAAGGGTTTCTGAAACAAACACGCAACATCACGGTCAGCCTCGTTCATTCATTCGTTTTCTTTATAGTCTCATCCCTTCTCAAGTATGGGACACTTTTGAAGACTGAAGTAAAGCTTGACCTAGTGTATACTGACGTGAGCTTAAAATAAAACAATACAAATATAAGAAAAGATATTCTTGTCTCTTGTTTCTGAGTCAAACTGTAGGGTGAATTTAGGGTTGATTGAGACACTTTTTGTCATCGACATGACTGGAAATAAATCACCTAAATAAATGTAATTTTTGCCCAATTTTTAATAATAGCAATTTTTTGCTAACATTCATGTCTATATGAGATGCACCCACATTGAATACTTACTGTAGCGCAGGGTTATTAAAAATAAAACCATAAAAAATGTCACTACTTCAAATAAAATAAACGTTAACTGTACTAAAAAATATACATATAAAAAATAGATTTTATTTTAGCAAAATTTCTCATTTGCATTAACCATTTAAGCCCACCAGCAACTATAATTGCCGCAGTGTATATTGGTCATTTTCCTTTTTTTAATTTTTTTTAGATGTTATTCATGTTTTATTTCTCAATGACATTCAAGCAAACAACCAAATAAAGGATAAAAAAAGGTATTTATTTCCTTCCTGTCACATGAGGCTGTCAACTTCTTACCTCTTCTTCCAAGAAACATGGTGAAAGCAAACCCTCCCAAAGAAAGGTCATTTTCATTTTACTGATAAGTATTTTTGGTTGACATATATATCTACATAATCATGAAGGTCTCTAGAATCATCCAAACAAAATGCCTTGTAAGTACAGATATCATGGAGAAATGGGGTATACTGTGTTAATATGTTAATAAATCAAGGTTATTGGTCTTGTTTAGTGCTTTTTGCTTTCATAATATCCTACCTAAAACTCTTTAACTATCATCTCTACTGTCCAGTAGACCTTAATTTGATCAATTTTGATCATTTGAAAAATTTTTTTTTTTTGTTGTTTGGTATTTTGTATTTGTTTTTGTTTGTTTGTTATACATATAGAATTGTTTTGTTCTTCATTCTATTTATTTTATTGGTTTATTTTCTTTATTTTAATCTTTTTTTTTTTTGATTTTTGAGACACAATGCCCTGTTGGGGCAACTTAATGGCTGCACTTTCTTCTGCACTGTGTTCCAACACTTTAAGACAAATGTATTTGTTGTTTGTTTTGTTTATCATACACAAAAGATTATAAGCCAGATGCAGCTTTTTTTGGGTTCACATCGAATGTTCTTTGACTGTTATACATAATAAATGTGTTTATGAATAAAGATTGATCTGTTGAAAGCGGTTATTTTGAGTTAGATGCCAAATGTTCTCCTCCTATTCAAATTGGACATTGAAGGGATGGATACAACATATTTTCCACCGGCAATGATAGTTGCCGCACATTCAAATACGATTTTCAAGAAAAGAAGAAAAAAAACCTGAGGAAAATAAATGCAGAACATGTTCACAGAGGACACTATGAAAACAATATGCATGAAACCGTTCAGAAAAATGTGGACACAAATGGGTTGTAACTAAAACTGAAAAATGTACAAAAGCTAAATAGACTTGAAATGGAAAATATAAAAATAAAAACTGTTACTACTATAATAGAAATATAAAATAAAATGTATAATAAAATGAAATGAATAAAAACTTTACATTTCAGCCTGTTTTTAAGATTTACGAATTTCAATTGTATAGTAAAGTTGCATACGTCATTCAATTCTATTACAGTTTATTTAATCCGTATTCATAAACTTAAAATTAAATAAATAATGTTTACATTTATGAAAAAGAATCACATAAAATAAATGCCCTGTTCCCTTGTTCCTTTAAGATTTACAGTATACAACATTTTTTTATTAAGCTCCTTTTTTAACTAATTTAAAATTCTTCATTCATAATATGAATAATATAAGGATTATTCAATTCAATCTGATGGAACTTTCACTATACAATAGAAATCCGTAAATCTTGAAAAAAGGCTTAATTTGTTTTTTGAGTGTAAAATAACAGCGCTGTAGGGATTTAGGGACTCGAGCAATAGTTATAGTGATTCTCACAGTTCAGAAACTCATAACTCCACCATGACACGAATTCAGCATTAGTGGAGTTTCTCTTATTCCTTCCATCATATTACTGGTGGTTTCCAACGCTTCATCCGTCTACGTGTCTGTTCTTCCTCCCTTTAGACGTGACTTCAGACGGAGAGACGCTGAGATTTTGTCTTGGACTCTCTTCATTATTCTTCTCTTTCTGGCTTCATCCTGACTCAGCTTTCGTTCTACTCGTTGGCTGAATATTAATCAATTGATATTTCTCTGATGATAACCTTCCAAAGACCCTGGAGTCATTACACATTTTCCCATCCCTCTTTTCTGTGCTGGCTTCTAATTCCCCTGCTCTTCCTCCCATCGGGCCTTTCATGGCTTTTCACGCTTTTCATCCGAGGCTGACGAAGAGGACACTCTCTCAAACTTTGAAGGGTTTCTCCTCATAGCAGTTCTTCTGCTCTTTAGAAACACTCCAGACTAATAATCAGCATTCCTGCTCGACTTCCAGCAGCTCATCCGGTATCCCGGTTCATGGAGTGACGAGCTCTCTATTTTGATGTGTCAGACTAATACATGCGGATGATGCGGCCCATTTGTCTTAGTTAATTGGGGAAGAGCATTGCATTCTGGGTACTGTCTTCACCTCTCCTCCTCTTCTGTTTAAATCGGCCTGAGTGTTTCATAACGTACGCCTCCGGAGAACCGAACTCTGAGCTCAGAGCCGAATCAAAAGCATTTTCTACCTTTTTTATTTCCATTCATCTGCTCTTGCTTCATTCTAGGTGACTGGCGTTTTCTGAAGGGAGAGATGACAAAGGGAAAATGCACAGTTTTATTGTAAATACGAGGATTTTTGCATAACTTTGGCATGAACAAACCTCAGTACTGACGATCAAAATGTGAGTTGCTGTAAATATACAGACAATCTAAGTTGTTAAGTTTGGTTTTGTTCTTTAGTTTGCTAATCTAATGAAACAGAATGATTAATACTGTACATAGCAAACATCAAAAATTCATAATGTGCATCCTGGCACATTTTGTACACTGCAAAACTATCTAAATATTCTCAGCCCTCTGGTGCTCTTCGGTTTTATGTGGAAGAATGTAAGCTTTTTTTTTTTTTTTTACTTTGGAATGGTACGAAACTTGGTTAAAGTTTTGTTGGCACTTGCTGTGTGAACACACACACACACACAGACAAAAAAAAGAAAAAGAAAAAAGAAATCATGGACATGATTCGAACAGGTTAAATGGTCCTGTAAAACACTTGTGCTCCTCACGTTCAAAAATGAGCACATTGGAAATTAATGGGAGACAAATTTCATCTAGTGGAAACTTTTGGTACTGCAGCCAAACAAAATCCTCCTAAAATGTACATTTCCCTTTCAGTCGATAACGTCGGACGTAGTCGACGCGACTGAAATGGGATCACGCTAGGGAGCCTATCATCTTCGATTACTATTGAACGAGCCAATGGAATTTGGCGTGCGTGATTTGCATCACACACTCCGCCCCCGCGGCGCGGGTATAAATACGGAAGTGGATGCACGCACTAGTTGCCTTTCGCTTCGGAGCCGTTCGTCTTTGATGTCTCTGAAGAGTGCTGTTGTGTTCAACGAGCGAGTGTGTCGGTGTTCTTGCGGGAAGACCTCTCCAGTGTTGGTGTTCTACAGCGTGGTGCAGCGGTGATCGCGAGCTTCTCAGCTCTCAACTGCTGTTTTAACAGCATCAAATTTCTACTGTTTGTTTGTGTGTTGACGGTTGGTTAGAGGGCGAGAAGTGAGTGCTTCACTGTTAGTTGAAAGACTATTCAGTGTTTGCCGCGGTCATTCCCTGTGTGCTCCGGCACTGGTGACGGTCCCATTTCCTAAAAGAGCAACACGGGTGTGAGTGCGTCTTTTTCAAGATGCCATTCCATCCGTGCGTTTCTGGGTGCGGTCTGGCACTATCCCCTTCTGACGGTCACGAAAGTTGTGTCGCATGTTTGGGCTTACAGCATGCTGAGGCAGCTTTCGTGGATGAGACATGTTCTCACTGCGGGAACATGTCCATCTCGGTGTTGAGATCTAGACTCGCCTTCGTTAAAAGCGTTGGCGCAGTCCCCACCTCTGGGCCCCGCCCCTGTTCTTCCTCTGGGTTACCTTCCCAGAGGAGGACTGGGGTGCCGTCCAAGCTGGGTGATCTGAGGATCACAGTGAGGGGTAATCCGCCCGGCCACGCCCCGTGGGTCCCTCACTCCTCTTTCACACCGCAACCGGTGGAGCTCCCCATTGATCCCGCTGGTCCCTCTGTAATGGACGGGCCAGCCGTGTCATTTGGGGCCCCTCCAGGGGATACGTTGTCAATCGCAGCATCGGAGGGGGAGCTGAACTCTGGAGATGATGACTCGGCTGCACTGCCTCCCTCCGGGAGACCAGTGTTGCCCGAGCCAGATCCAGAGATGTCAGCTATGCTGAAAAAGGCCGCCGAGGCGGTAGGGCTCGTGTGGAACCCTCCACCGTGTCCCGAGCCGTCTCGGTTGGATGATTGGTATATCGGGGCGGGCCGTACTGGTTCTCAGTCCGCCGCCCCGGTTCCTTTCTTTCCTGAAGTGCATGAGGAGCTTACGAGGGCATGGATGGCACCTTTCTCTGCCAGAAACCGCCTGAGTAGCTCCTCCCCTCTCACTACCCTTGATGGGGGAGCGGTGAAGGGTTACGAGGCTATCCCTCCGGTGGAGCGGGCCGTTGCGATGCAGTTATGCCCAACGGCGGCCGCTTCCTGGAGAGGTGATCCTCGTCACCCCTCTAAAGCCTGTAAGTTCTCGTCCGCTCTTACGGGCAAGGCTTACAAAGCTTGTGGGCAAGCCGCTTCCTCCTTGCATGCCATGGCGTTGCTCCAGGTCCACCAGGCCCAGGCACTCATGAACATGCACGAGGGTAGTTCGGACCCTGAGCTCATGGGTGAGCTCCGCACTGCAACTGACCTCGCCCTCCGGGCGGCGAAGGTTGCAGCTCGCGCGGTGGGTTTGGCGATGTCCACACTAGTGGTCCAGGAGCGCCATCTCTGGCTCAACCTGGCCGATATGAGAGATGCGGACAAGGTTCGGTTCCTGGACTCTCCCATTTCCCAGGTTGGGTTATTCGGCGACGCTGTGGAGAACTTTGCCCAACAGTTCTCTACAGCTCAGAAGCAGACGGAGGCCATCCGGCACATCCTGCCTCGGAGGGACGCTGCTGCCTTCACCCGCCCCCCGAGGTCAGATCCTCCGCCTGCTCGTCGCCGAGGGCGTCCGCCTGCAGCCGCCTCAGCTCCCGCCGAACCACCGCAGCAGCCTTCACCCAGGTTCCGGCGCGGAGCCGGCCGCGGAAGGGGCGCCCAGCCCGCTCCAGGCGCTGCCAAGCCAGGTGGTAAGTTCCAGCGCAAAAGAAAACGCTGAACCTGGACGGGCTCTCAGGGATGGAGGAGTTGCTTGTGGAGTGGTCGCCGATCCACTCCCTCTGGCTGGTTGGAGGGCCGGCTGGAGTTTTTTGTTATGTGTGTGTCTGTTCCGCCGCTGGCCCCTATAAAAACGGGGTCAGCGGTACCCACATATTCAGGAAAAGAGCAATTTTTCTATTCCTGAGTCCCAAGTGGGCCAGTATGGCGGATGTGACCCTGTATAATAGCCTTACATCCCCCAGCTTCCCTTGGTCGCCAACAGGCAGCTTGGGGCGTTCGAGGACCCGGTCATCCGCCTTCTCACGTCCCCTGCCGCTGGTGGAGACAGGTAAGTGTTGCACTGCACACTAACACCACTGTCTCTACTTTGCTGCCCCACCTCAGGCTCGGCGACCCCGCTCAGGTCAGTGATAGTAACATCACATTAGGGGTTGAGCAGACGTGCTCCTGAAAATTCAGTGATATTCTTCACACCAAGTGTTGAGCAGTGCTCCTGACTTGTGCGTGCTTATCTCATCCTGCTGGCGAAGGATTTGATATAGCCGCTCCTCCAGCCGGTACGAAGGCCAGTTGTAAACTCGTTCTTCGTGCTACTAGGTGGTGGGTTGTGACCATCTTGGCCCAAGATTGGTCTGCAGCTTTGGCCTGAAGGACACGTGGTGTCCTTCCCCTCGAGTGCTCCAGAGCCCGTTGGGTCTTCAGGTCAACTGGAAGAGAGCTCGCCCACGGGCTGAGTATCTCTGTTTCAGTTTTGGAGAGGTACTCGATCCAACACGTCTCTCCAGTGAGAATGTGTTCAGCCGGTGTTGAAGTGAGAAAGGGTCCCACTGAAAAGATTCAGAGGCTCCTGGGGTATACGATAGCGACAGCCTAAGTTGGCTTCCTCCGTATGTGACCGCTTCAGCGCTAGCCTTACGATCGAGTCCCGAGGTGACCAAGGGCGTGTTTTAACGGGGGCCTGGGCGACCCCCGACTACACGGGCATTCGTGCCTCGAGTTGTTAGACATTGCGGGTGTCACAAACTCTCCCGTCACCTCCTCCTTGGAGTCAGACGCTTCTGAGGGCGCCTTGTTCCACCCCTCCCGCTTACTCAATCGTGCCGCCATCGAGCCTCACGACAGTTATAGCCAGGGCAAGTGGAGACTCCATCCCCTGGGTCCGCTGGGTCTTGACCATTCCGGGGCCGCTCAATTGCCCCCCCGGTTTTATTTTTCCGCCAGTGTTTGAGTAAACCGAGCGGACTACCCTTGGACAGACACGGGGTCCCAGCTGTCCCAGGGGCCCGCAGAATACGTTTAACCCCAGTGAGCCTTCTAAGAAGTGACGGCGACTCAGGGTCGCCTTGCGCTGCTCAGGTCAGTGAGATCATCACACTTCATGTTGAGCAGAGTTGCTCCTGAAACTCAGTGAAGTTCATCGCACTCAGGTGTTGAGCAGCAATGCTCCTGTAGCTCAGTGAGTCCATCACAGGTAGCGCAGTGAATTCATCACACGCAGTGCTGAGCAGAAATGCTCCTGGTGCTCAGTGAAGTTCCTCGCACTCAAGTGTTGAGCAGTAATGCTCCTGAAGCTCAGTGAGTTTATCACACTCAGGTGTTGAGCAGTAATGCTCCTGAAGCTCAGTGAACTTGTCACACTCAAGTGCTGAGCAGAAATGCTCCTGTCGTTCAGTGAAATTCTTCGCACTCAAGTGTTGAGCAGAAATGCTCCTGAAGCTCAGTGAGGGAATGCTCCTGAAGTTCAGTGAACTTGTCACACTCAAGTGCTGAGCAGAAATGCTCCTGTCGCTCAGTGAGGTTCTTCGTGCTCAAGTGTTGAGCAGAAATGCTCCTGAAGCTCGGTGAGTTTATCACACTCAGGTGTTGAGCAGGAATGCTCCTGAAGCTCAGTGAACTTGTCACACCCAAGTGCTGAGCAGAAAATGCTCCTGAAGCCCAGTGATCTTCACATGTTGTGTTGAGCAATGCTCCTGTCTTTTGCGCCCGTCACTTGCACCTACGTGCCATGTCAGGAGAGGAACAGGTCTTCATAGTTGCCCCTTATTGGCCCAACTAGACCTGGTTCCCTTCAACAGCCTTCCTGACTTCCCCTGGAAACTCTTTCGGGGACGGGGCACGATGGCACACGCGTTCTTCCCCCGGAGATTCCGGGCGGTCTTACATCTGAACGCGGAGGTTCAGGTGGCTATCACAAGACATGTGATAGTAACCATCACTTCTGCGAGCACCCCCTAGAATTGGGTAGCGTGCTTACGCCTTTAGAAGTGGAACCTAGTCGTTGAGTGCGTCTTCTCTCCTGAGGAGATCCTGAAAGCTTTCGATCACTTCAGTGCTCTCTTTCCTGCAAAATGGGTTGCAGTAGGCTGTTTTCCTAAATCACCCTCAAAATGATTGCCTCGGTGTTTAAACGACGCTCATCGTGTTGCAGAAGTATGCAGAAGCACGTTCTGGTCGTCAGGTTCCTGAGGAGCAAGGTCTTGTAAATCCTTGTGTCCCTCTTTATCCTCTTGGGCCTTGTCCCTGGTGCGACTGCACTGCAGAGACCGCCCCTGAGCCACTGCAGGTAGTGAGTTAAAAATTCTGTTATATCAGTTCTCCTGCTCGCGTGGTCTCTACTAGAGGGTAGGGACTTGCTCGCTTTCGGTCAACGTATTGTGCCTGGAGTCTAGGCCGGCTAACTCTCACAGGCTGAGACCCCGGCTCGGATTGTGCCCAAGGTTCCTACCTCTCCCGTAATAGGAGCAGGTGGTGAGCCTGCAAGCGCTGCCCTGGAGGAGGCAGATCCAGCCCTGGCTTCTCTGTCCGTTTGCTTGGACGTGTACAGAATGCAAGTCATAGACCTCAGACCAGCTCTTCAAATATCTGTTGGAATTCAGCAGAGAGGGAAGGCTGTTTCCATGCAAAGTTGCACTTAGTGCTTGCCTTCATTTCGGCAAAGATCCGAGATGCAACATGTCCACTTAGGTGTTGAGCTCCTCTATGATGAGTGTAAAGGGCTCCGCCTGGGCGTTGACGATATACTTTGCTAAACAGATTCTAGAGTTGGGGGCTGGACGACACCTGGTTGAACCGCTGCTTCCCGTGGGCTCCCTTCTCATGAAGCCAGTTTCACCGTGAGCCCGGTTCAAGTGTCGGCTTGCTGCGCCATTCCCCTCCTATGGACTGGATACGTGCGCCTTTTTACTCCAGTTGAGTTCCCTTAAAATTGAACCCTGTTGAGTTCCTCCACACCCCTCCGACGTCGGACGTGCGGAACGTCTGGTGTTAGGCCTACCACTCGTAAGCAGTGTGGAACCTGTGTTAGGCTGGGTCCATATGTTGCGGTCCCTTCGGTGACCCCATATGTGTATTCTTCCACGATACGGCTCCCTGCGGTGAGCCCGTGTCTTCCCTCGGCAGAGTCTCTCTGCCGTCACTGTCCGGTGTGTCTCCCCCCGTCTTAGGCTGGAGCCACCCCAGTGACATTCCATATGTTAGACTGCCCGGTTTCCGCCCAGTTCATATGTGTATTCTCCACATTACCTCCCTCTGGGTTGGATGTGGCTTCCGCAGCGTCCCTTCCTTCCAACGTACGGGGAACGCTTTCCCAGTGGTCCTGTAGGAACAGCAGTGACTTCCCTGGCCTAAGCCCTGTCCTTCCCCGCCTTAAGTTTGCGGGGGCATCAGGAGGCTTTGGTTTAGGCACTGGAAGGTGGCAGCGTTAGTGGCGTGTTCAATGGTTGATCCCATTTCAGTCGCGTCGACTACGTCCGACGTTATCGACTGAAAGGGAACGTCCTGGTTGCGTATGCAACCCACCGTTCCCTGAAGGAGGGAACGGAGGACGTAGTCCCCTTGCCACTACCGCTGGACCACCGCTGACCCCGGGTTACTCTCGGCTCCTCAGCGAAAAGCAACTAGTGCGTGCATCCACTTCCGTATTTATACCCGCGCCGCGGGGGCGGAGTGTGTGATGCAAATCACGCACGCCAAATTCCATTGGCTCGTTCAATAGTAATCGAAGATGATAGGCTCCCTAGCGTGATCCCATTTCAGTCGCGTCGACTACGTCCTCCGTTCCCTCCTTCAGGGAACGGTGGGTTGCATACGCAACCAGGACGTTCTGAGATATCAACCACAATTTTGGAACACAACTTATTTATGGCTTTGATTTTCTTGCAGTTTTAGAGTAAAATGGTATTTTGAAAATATATTTTTCATACAAAAATTGAAAATAGTATATTTGTGCATTTTTCATAATAATACACGTAAAAAATTTTAACTTTTAAAACTTTTTTCACTTTCGCACTAATCTGCCAAGTGTCGTCTTTGAAAAGAGATCAAACTTTATTTTCAAATCTATGCTCAAAAAGTGAATAAATGGATCATAAATACAGCGTAAATATAATTTCGTATAAAAAAATCCCCTAAAAATACAAAATATTAAATAAAAAAACATTATCAAATTAAAATATATAGTACATCCATTTAATTGACAAAACAACAACAAAAAACAACAAAAATCTGACCGACACGCTTAGAGCACCAGAGGGTTAAATCAAGATACATTTACTTGAGAAGCAAAATGACGAGGTAAGAAAGTGTAGATATTTGTACTGGAAAACAAAACATAAAATATTTTTTTGCTGGGTAACACGATGCATGACTTACGCTCTTAAAAAATAAAGGCTCGAAAAGGGGATTTTGACAGCGATTCCACAGAACAACCATTTTTGGTTCCCTAAATAACCTTTTAGTGATCAGTTCTTTTCTTTGTGTGAAGAAAATTTGAATATTCTAAAGAACATTTTGTGGAATGGAAAGATTCCATGGATGTTAAATGTTCTTCATGGAACCATCGATGCCAATTAAGAAGCTTTTATTTTTAATAAAGAGAGCTTGTGCCGGTATAAGCTTTTGCATTGATGTACTTAAGAGTATGTTTCTGCTCTATGTGGGTAACTCAAGCTGTGATTGGTAATCAGTGGAGTGGTTGTTCATGTAGTGTTTTTAATTAAGGGTAATTGTGCTGTGCATCACAAGGTTCAACACACACATCTCCCTCAATATGAGCAGAACTAACTGAACCGCATCGCTATAAAACTCACCTGGGGACTGTGTGCATTTATGAGGAGAATAATAATGGTTTAGGATCAAATTATAGAATAATTCACACAGAATGTGTTTTTGAATCCCACTGTGCTGCTTTTCCATTGTGCTAGATGGACGTCTTTGACCATTGCACTTTTTCAGGGTCTCTCACAACATTTTAAAAACGCAGCACTTCAGTTAAAAGTTAAACTTTTAAAAAATGCATCTTGAGACCTTGAGGGTTTCTCCATGATGCGTCCTTTGACCTCCAGCCAAAAGTGTTGCAATAACGTCACGGAAAGGCGATTTTACAAGGTTGTTAGCATTAAAGCGGGAAGTAAACAGTGAAAACTGTGAAAGCATTGAAAAGGGGAGCATGTATTTCAGACTAGGACACAACAACAAAAAAAGTTCAGTTTTGTTTTTCATCTAATATTTAAAATGTATTTTATTTCAGCTTTAGTATGATTATTGACATTTATTTGTAAAAATTTGAGTTGACAACTACAACTGTGGTTTTTATGTTCTGATGAGATTTGGACATAAACAGCACATGTTAATTTCAAATAACAGAATAAAAGCGTGTTACAAAAGTGTCATTTAACAGGTGAGAAAGAGATGCAGGAATGCAGAGTGTGTGTGTGTGTGTGTGCGTGTGTGTGTGTGTGTGTGTGTGCGTGTGTGTGTGTGTGTGTGTGTGTGTGTGTGTGTGTGTGTGTGTGTGTGAGAGAGAGAGAGAGAAAGAGCGAGAGAGAGAGAGAGAGAGAGAGAGAGAGGCTGAGCCTTAATGCCTGATTGGGCTGATTAGAGGAAGTACTGCGCTTGCACTTTTGATCAATTGCTTTGATGAGAGCGATACCAAATGAGCAGCATAGGAGCTGTTAAAAAGAGAGAGAGAGTGATGGAAGGTGGAGATCACACGGCTTTAGGAAGGTTTAGTGTATCCCTGACCTACAGCAACTCATGAGACACTTCTCGAGGGTCAAAAAGCCAGAGATATACGATACAGAGATATAGATCAGATTGATATCTGATCTTGTCTTACAGGGAACCGACCCAGGCAACATTATAATGATAACTTTAAAGATTTATAAGTTATTTATACAGACCTAAAGACCTTACCCATGATTTTGCTAGGAAATCCACCAATCAGAGAATCACAACAAGCAAATCGCTCCAGAAGCACTGCCAACGATGCAATGGTCAGTGTCCATACACACTTTAAACTATTTAAACGTATATACATAAGTATGTTTTGCAGTAAACATAAAATATGTTGTTTCTATATATATATATATATATATATAATCAACATCCTTAATTCAGAAGTTTTATATGTATGCTGTTTTTAATTTGCATTTGCAATGCTTCATGGGATTGATTGCAGAAACATATATTCATCAATATAAATTAAAGCATATTAGACTTCTATTGTGCCAACTATAATAATTATAACAGACTAATGAGCTTAATTGTCATCTACTTTAAATACTGTCCCAATGCTGAAAAAAATCAAAGATATTTTATGCATGCAAAATCAGATTTCGTGTTTTTTCTTGCTTCTGGTTTTGCAGTGAAATGTGACCAGGACATGTTTTGGTGATATTCTTTGACGCACTGATGATCCAAGAATGGTGTCGGCTCAACATTTACACACTGCACATCTCTCTCCTTGTGGGATCAGAACTGCTTCGCTCCCTTGATCTCTGTTTTCCTCTCTGTCCCTCCTCTAGTGTCCAGATCAGTGACATTTAGACAGAAATGGTAATTGATTCATGTTGTGAAGACTGTCCGCCGCGGGGTTTCTGAAGATGCTTTCACACGCTCTGGTTATTAGATGTGTTTGCTATCATTGCAATTGTTCATTCTTTGACACACTTCTAACCCTTACTATTAAATTTCAGCATGCAACTTGTCTAGATTTGGTGGGCGATAATGCATGTGACACAGGCCTGCATTGAGTCTAGAGACCTGAATGACATTGCATCATGGTGCCACATTTTGCACAGGCAAGTACCTCTAAAATATACATATGTAAAAGCATCTTAGAGCTAGCACTTTTCTTTTCTTATAATGGCATAGCACTCACGGTGCATTCACATGAGCTGCCGGCGTTAACGCTTCTCATTTACTTTGAATGGTTGTGTTGCCGAACTGAATTTTGGGCTCTGTCGCATCACTGCCTTTGCTCGTGGCAGAAGTTGAAAACTTTTCAACTTTTCAAGCGCCAAAGCAGGCGTCAGCCAATCAGATCGCCTGTGCAAATACTCTAGCGCAGACGTTAGCCAATTGCATTCATGCAACACCAGAGAAGTGATGTGATTGGCTGTTGTCACTATAACGGTCGCGCTTCAGACTTCGCCCTCTGTCAAGCGTTGTTTCCAGCAAGGAATAAAAAAGCTAATTGAGACTTTCTTGTCTCACAATTGAGACTTTTTTTTCTCGCAATTGCGAGTTTAGATCTCACAATACAGAATTGCGTGAGACAAAGTCACAATTGCGAGGTATAAAGTCAAAATGACGAGATATAAACTTGCAATTGCGACAAAAAGTCAGAATTGTGAGCTTATAGTTTATTATTCTGACTATAACACACAACTGTATATTTTATATATATATATATATATATATATATATATATATATATATATATATATATATATATATATATATATATATATATATATTCGGTGGTGGAAACAAGCTTCCATAGATTTGTTTGGTTCATGGCTTATAACTCTTAAATAAACACGGTTTTTAAAATGCCTGTGGGAAAAATACTTCTGACACCAACCCTGCTGAAAAAGTGGGCTGGCAATGTTTTTTGTTGCATACTGCATACTGTTTCCCATATGTTTTGAAATAGGTAATACAGTATATTGCATGGTAAGCAGTGCACTAGTGTTCCAATATGTAAGAAAAATGAGCCATTTTTGATGTCGTTCTAGTGTCATTTTCCATTCCCCATTTTCTCTTTGTCCCTGGGGATGATGGGTCAGAGATCCCAGATCTGTAGAGCTGCATTAAACTTCTTTGAATTCACCACTGTGATCTTTCTTTAGACCACACGCTGTGTTTCAGAGCACTGATGAGCAGGAACCGGATGATAAGACCATGCTAATTTCCCCTCGTCTTATTTTATAAGGACTCTGCGGTGGATTCGGCTCGTTGCTGTTACAAGATACCAAACAACTCGTGTCCACATTTGATCTCTCTACATGCAAGTGTGTGTGTTCTTGTTAAAACTGTAAGGCCAAAAACGTACTGTAGAACCGAAGCCTCTATTTACATGCAGCTTTCAGAAAAGACTTCCTAATAGAGTCTTTAGGTTGACTTGATGCTTAATTAGTTGCTTGTCATGTAACTGATGCTTTTTATTCACACGGTGATTTTAAAACTTCACTGACTAATGCACCGGTTCCTCTGAGGACATCTGCGGTCTTCCTCAAATGCACAATGATTCAGGAAAGGAAACAGCTATGATGAAGATATGAGAGAAGTTTGCCATCAAAATCAAGAGATCTCAAAATGAACTCATGAAATATAAATTCCCAAATTACATGACAAAAATTATAGCAACCATAGTTAGTAATTATAATCCATTACACATTTAAAGGAATATAATCTGACTACTTTTGGATTACTTTTAACCTGTTTATCACATTACACATTTTAGGCAATATAATCTGACTACTTTTGGATTACTTTTAACCTGTTTTTTTCACACTACATATTTTTGGTGATATAATCTGACTACTTTTGGATAACTTTCAGATAACTTTTAACCTATTTATCCCATTACATATTTTAGGTAATACAATCTGACTACTTTTGGATTACTTTTAACTTGTTTATCACATTACACATTTTAGGTAATATAATCAGGCTACTATTGGATTACTTTTAGATTACTTTTAACCTGTTTATCGCATTACACATTTAAGGTTATATAATCTGATTACTTTTGGATTACTTTTAAATTACTTTTAACCTGTTTATCACATTACACATTTTATGTAATATAATCCGACTACTTTTGGATTACATTTAGATTACTTTTAACCTGTTTATCACATTACACATTTTAGGTAATATACTTTTGGATTACTTTTAGATTATTTTATTATGTGGTTTGTGAAGAAACTGCAGAGGGTTTGTGAATTTAAGGAAAACTAATAATTAAATGAAAAAAAGCCTTCTAAAGACAGTAATACATCTCACTAAGTGTAAATTCAAATACTAATGTTAGTCAGATTTGATTCGATATGCAATGTTGAGAAAACATTTCTTGAACGTGAAATGATTTCTGTAAAACCAGTGTCTGTGTGGGCCATTTCACAAAACTAAAATACTTTCTGAATGTATACTGTATAAGCGATATGTTTTTTTAAAAGGAACATTTAGAACACGAAAAAATAAGATTTAGTGAGAATTAATAAATTATGAATGATTTACTGCCATTGTGTAAATATGTAATCATGTAATCAGTAGAAAAGTAACTGTAGTATGATTACGAGTATTTTAAAACATAATATCACAACTTTAAGTCCCCCTGTGGTGAAAATCAAGCTTTTAATGTTGTTTATATGTCTATGTGATGCTTTTAATATGCTTAAAGACAAACCATGTGCAAATTCACAATATTATCTCCTTAAAACTGCAGTGAATCAAAGACATCCTCAAAAACACGGTAAGAAATCGCTGGTGTTTCTGACGCCACAAACTACCTTGTAACCAATCAGATCAACGTGTTATCGTCAACGAGTGGATCTCTGAACTGCTGTGAGTGAGTGGAGGCGGGGCTCATTTGCATATTCATAGAACCACGTATACTAAATGAGGCAAGGCTGTAGAGTTACATTCTGTGTAGAGTTACACAGAGTTTTTTTTTCCAAGGAAATAATGTTTAAATATGTAATTTTTGTGATCAAAGGTATAAAGGTATAAAATTATTGACTACAGGAGGACTTTCATTTTGGGGATCTGATCTTCTCAATTTTAGGTTGCAAAATGTAACTAACACTGGTCAATTATGAGTGTAATTAAATGATGTGCACTAAATTATGATGTAATAGAGCACTCATTGCTTTAATTAGAAGTTATGTTGCCAACAAGAATGAAGTTGGAAATCAGCAGTTCTCAGTTTTTCAATCAAGCGATAATAAGTTATCCATGCTGAAATGTTTACAGTCCAGTGGTGTATGCAGATCTATAGGAGGTCCCGTGTTGGAACAGCTTGTGTGGACGCCCCGTCTTCACAGCTGAATATTCCTCTGTGATTAATTACGTCTTTTCTGAGAGCTGAAATCTCTGCCTCATAATTCCTAAGCCAATGTCAGCGCTGACGTTACCTGTCAGGGAATTTTTTTTCTTTCTATCTTTGCTGAGGTCGCAGTTCTGAGGTGGGAGCAGTTAAAATCTAATGGACAATCTGTCCTCCCACTGTGCATCTGTCATACTTTTACATGCTGATTGACAGAATACAGCACTCGTCTGCAAACCTCCGAACCAAAGAGCTCATAAATCCAGACGGGTTCCTCAAACTCTTCCTGCTTTAACAGTGTCTGCAAATTACTTCCTCACTTTACTTTTGAGAGACATGAAAGCTCTACTAATATTTTGAAGACTTTCTATTACTGGCTATATGGATTTTTAAAAAGGCATACTCTTACATTTTAAGAAAATACGCCATTTTAAGTTTTAGTGAGCAATTAATATATATATATATATATATATATATATATATATATATATATATATATAAGCTTTTTCAATGCTTAATAAAAGATCAAGGACACTTGTTTTATAGAGATAGAAAGAAAGAGATTCTTCCTTTTATAATCTGCTGCTATAGTACGTGAACTATTATTATTCCTAACAGAATGGTTATTAATCTGTTCTTTCTCTTTATCTCTTCTTGTATGTTTCACTCCTTTAGACATCAAAAATGCAAAATCTGAAATTCATCTTACGGTTCTCTTCATAACGTTCTTACCTTTGATATTTATATAATTTTGCTGTCCAAAACATCTATGTTCAACACTCCTCCCAATAACAATGAGTTAGGGTTTCGTAAACCTTTCGACTTCTTAAGTCTTTAATTATTCTGCTATCACATAGTATCCAATCTCAGCTGAACTTTTATGTACAGCAGGTAGAATAAATATCCCGAAAACTGCCAGAAAATGCCCCATTCATACTTCATCACAGGATAAAAAGAAAAGAAAATAACCCCAAATATTTTATATAACGAAAGCATTGCCAATTCTGCCAATGTGCACTTCACACAATAAAATGAATTCCTTCCTTAGATGTTTTCTAAAATTGAACATCCAGACCAGTGTCACTCAGAAGAGGTTGTCAAGGGCAAAACATATTTCAGATTCCCCAATAAATTCCACATTTCACGATTGAACACTTTATGTCGGGCAGTGGCTGGTTCTTGACCAAAATAAGCTGCAGACCGTATGACGCCACATCACAGATATTGTTTACCTACTGGAGTAGTTTGATATCTCCAACTCTGTTTACATATTTTACGGGCATCTGGGATTGATAGTGTCAAAACATTGTAATATTAGAACAATGCTAATTCTTAAATTTCACAGCTGATAATGTTAGATCAACGTACAAAACCCGTACGTTAGTTTGGTTATTGATATCGGCCATCTTAGTTTATCGATCTCTTATTTCTTGACGAATAGCCTACATTATTATTTAGACCCAACACATTCTCTTGATCGTAAGAGAAAAATAGAGACGCAGAGAAAACCCCGCTATGCCTTTTCACTGCCTGGTAATGATATCTTGCTTTTGAAAAACATTGAGAACAAAGTAATGCAAGCAAAGTAGCCAACAGTTCTAAGAAACGTATGTTTTCCTCAAAGGAATGTTGATCCACCAACATGTCTTGTGTGTTTAAAGGCTGTCCGTGACACTAATGCAGTTGTTGAGGTTGTTAAGGAACGCCTGCAGGAATGAGCAGGCGTGCGTTTACCCGAGACGGGTTTGTAATTACCTGACTCGCTGTTGACGTTTACAAGTAGGGTACACCACCGACTCAGAGAGAGAGAGAGAGAGAGAGAGAGAGAGAGAGAGAGAGAGAGAGAGAGAGAACGAGAGAGAGTGGGCGGGTGGGAGCGGAGAAGAATCTCTCTCTCTCTCTCTCTCTCTCTCTCTCTCTCTCTCTCTCTCTCTCTCTCTCTCTCTCTCTCTCTCTCTCTCTCTATCTCTCTCAGCTCTGTTCTGTTCGGTTCGGAGACGCAGTGACGGACATCCCGGAGTCGAGCACACTAAACGCGTAAGTTCTGCTCATTTTTGCTGAGTTAAATCCACTTTTTATCTTCTTCATGACTGAATGTGGAACGGCAGAGGTAACATGAGGAGATTGTGATTCAAAATGTGAATATTTATTCGGTTTAATTTACTGTAAAAGTGAAAATGTGTAGATTGCTTTAGGAGCAAGGTCTAACCGATCTTTTTGGCTTTTAAAAACGACTTTTTTTGGAGACACCATTAGTAGTCAGGTTGATTCGGTCATGTTAAATAATGTTTTTTAAAAACTGTTAATTTGGATGTTACCTCATGTAGCACATGTTCAGGTTTACTTAGCGGGAATCAGTGTAAATGAGAACGGGAAATAAATGAAGTTTGTTTCCTTTTACACAGTAAATTATTCCTTTTATTGTATGTTAATATCGTCATGTGTTTAATAATTCATGAATTTACCTTTAAATCTATTTATTCTTGTATATTAATGTGTGAACTCTGAAGCTTTGTTTTGATTTATTTTACAATAATTATATCTTTTATGCAGAATATGATGGCATTGTACTGTAGATTCACACCAATAGATTCACTATTCATACTGTTGTAAGAGTTGACAGTCTTCATGTGTTAAAACATGATTTTTTTTTCTGTCAAGAACATATAACTGAGCTATGATATGTGCGCTGTCCATGGTGCTGAAATCATGTTTGGTCGAATCTCCAACTGAACTAAGTATGTCGGTGAAGAGAGACTTGTGCAGAGCCAGTATTAGTAAAACCACTGCTGTAGTGTTTCAGACATTAACTGAGAAGAGAAACTGTCCTAAATTGTGTTTGGTAATTGTTTTCCGTCTCACATTTCTTTTTCAGACGGACATAATGTTTGAGTAAGTTTGAAAACCTATTCTCTCCATTCACTCAAGGTGAAATGGGCATTGCGCCGTTGTTGTCTTGACTCTGTAAGCGCTTATGCCTTAAAGAATGAGAGTCTTATGGGAGGAGGACTGTTGAAATGATGCTACGCGGAGATGGAGAATGGAGGACCCGCAAAAGTGCGTGACAAGCAGGTCAGGGTCGGTTTGAAGAAATCCTAAAACGAGGCGAAACACACATCACCACCTGAAGCCATGGGGATACGACATCTACTGCTTCTGTTGGTCTATCTAGACCCGTTGTGCGTCCTGAGCGCATCCACGACCAAGAGGAGCAAACCCCCTTCAAAGAGACCCCCAAAATTGAAGGAGGTCAACAGCACTGTTGCTCCAACGGTGGCTCCCCGACGGATCACACAAGTCCAGGCGCCCATCATCGGTGATCACGACATCTGTCTAGGGTACTACGACGTAAGCGGTCAGTTCGACAAAGAGTTCGCCTGCAACAACACCGACCACAGGTACTGTTGCGGGAGCTGCTTCCTTCGCTTCTGCTGCCCTGTGAAAGCCAAACGAGTTGATCAGAGAGTCTGTACCAACTACAACACGCCCGACTGGATCAAAACACAGCCGCCCTCACCGGCACCCACAGGGGACACGTATGACCCCGCGCTGGACCAGACCAACACCACTGTCTACATCACCTGCGGGGTCATCACACTCATTATTTTCCTGGGGATTTCTGCTAAAGTAGCCTATGATAAAGCCACTAGACCACCTCAAGAGATGAACGTCCACAGGTAAGTCTGAGAAAACTCTTTGGAAATTGACTTACTCTGCAAACTTTGGGTTAAAGCATCAAAAGAAGTATTAAAGGTTAAGGGGTGGCGTAGCTTAACACTCTAAAAAATAAAGGTTCCATGAATCTTGAATCAATGGAACCTTTCAATTCCACAAAAGGCTCTTTATAGTGAAAACATGTTCTTAAGGTTTTTTATATGTTCTTCACTCCAAAGCCGGGCTCGATTGTGAAATCTGGTTGCATCACCCACATAAGAAGAATCTTCAAAGATTTTTTCTTTCAAATCTCAGACCTGCACATACTACAAGATTTGAAAATCGTGGTGCATCACATACTACAAGATATTCTTAAAGTCTCCCTGTGGTAAAAATCCAGCTTTTAATGTTGTTTATACATGTATGTCTATGTGGTGTTTTTAATGTTTTAATACAAACCATGTGTAAATTCATAAGTCGACACCATTGCTGAGTATTTTCTCCTTAAAACTGCAGTGAACCAAAGACAGTCTCAAAAACACGGTTTGAAATCACTGGTGTTTCTGACGTCACAAACTACCTTGTAACCAATCAGATCAACGTGTGATCGTCAACCAGTGGATCTCTGAGCTGCTGTGAGTGAGTGGAGGGGGGGCTCATTTGCATATTCATAGAACCGTATTTACGCAATATGTTTTAGAGAAACTCCTTAAGGAGTGATATACTCCAAAACAGCTTAAAGAGCACTGACTACACATCGAAAAAGAGTGATTTGTAATGTTTTGTGCATTTGACTGAATGAGGAAATGAGAACTGAATGAAACCTTGTAACACATCTCATTTGGAACATACAGTACATAAACTAGACCGTGAGTGAAAGCTTTGCGGTCTCAAATTAAGCGCTGGGTTCTGGGCTAAGATGTGTAATATTAATAGTTAATTGCATACTGTATTAAATCTAGGACTCATCAGTGTCTAGGAGGGATTGATTCTGGATTTCATTAGTCTTGTGCTGAGATGGAGGTCAACTGGAAACCGTCGTAGTACTAGGAGAACTAGGTCTTCATGGTGCAGTTTGTCAATAAGACTGATTTATAGTCCTGTGGTTCATTGTCAAAAAGGAGGAGAAATTTCAGAGAGCAAGGTCAAATTCTGTTCTATGTTTTATCTGAATTGTTTATTTATTAGATTTACGTCAGACAATGCTAACCGAGAACAATTAATTATCATATTAATAATGATGTAACATTGACATCATAGCCGTTTTAGCCAGTCACTCTGCAAGAAGTCGCTCCTGTGCAGAGCTGTTGAGAGTATCGAAGATGGTACATTGCTCTATTCTTATCGAACTGATACATGTACCAAATATGAGTCAAGCTCAGACAGTCTGATAAGAGTTTGGCTGGTGCTCACAATGAGGCTTATTGGATTTGTGAAGATGGACTGGCATTCTCTACAGCTGCTTGACACTTGTGAGCAGCATACTTAAAATGAGCAGTTTTTGTTGTTATTTACTCATGTCTTTCGAAACCCGTATGATATTTTCAAAATATATAAAAATATTTGTATATCATTAAAAATAAATAATAGTAAATAATTAAAAAAAATATTATAAAACATATCAATCTAATATATGTGTGCATATATATATATATAGTTCTGTCCTGTCCTGAAACTATAGAGGCCGCAGGCTGATTGGTCCTTTGCAAGCAATCTGCAACCAATCACATTATCACCGCATGGCGCAAGCTGATTGGTATGTGCTGATCCTGCAGCCAATGGGATTGCTTGCTCTGCATTTCAATAGTCTGGTTCAGTGTTTGCTATAAGCTAGTTCCTCTGAACGCCTCCACCTCCCCAGCTCCACCTGCCTAAATCTCCAACAGGATTTATGTGTCTTTATGCAGCAGCAGCAGATCTTACATGTTCACAGCAGCGTCTCTGTGTGTCTTTTAGCTGTAGAAGCCTATATTTGCTCTGCAACAGCAGTAGTATAGCAGATCTAGTCCACCAAGATGAAGTACATTAACATCAATTACATGATATATGTAATATATCTGGGGTGAAATATGACCTGAAATTTCTTAATGAGATTCACAAATTTGCTTACTTTCATTTTACTTTCATACTACTTGGTCTAGTTTTTCTTTAAAGTCCCCCTGTAGTCAATCATTTTATCCTTTAAAACTCATCTTTGATCACCAAAATGACATATTTTCCTTGAAAAAATTTTCTTCATGCCTTAAAAAAGCTTGAATGTTACTCGACACACTTGCCTCATTTAGTATGCGTGGTCCTATGAATATGCAAATGAGCTCCGCCTCCACTCACAGCAGTTCAGAGATCCACTCATGATGATCACACGCTGATCTGATTGGTTACAATGTAGTTTGTGACGTCAGAAACATCAGTGATTTCAAACCGTGTTTTTGAGACTGTCTTTGGTACACTGCAGTTTTAAGGAGAAATGGTGTTACACATGGTTTGTCTTAAATTATATTAAAAACACCACATAGACATATAAACAACATTAAAAGCTGGATTTTCACCACAGGGGGACTTTAAACTCAGACATATTTGTTGATTTTTCTTATGATGATGCCCCTAAAGAAAAAAACAGACCATAAAATAAGTACATAGGACTTTTCCGTTATATTTCAAGACGTCAGTTAAGGTATTTAGTGAATAACCAAATAAAAATGTCAGTCTGTTTCTCACCCAAAACTCTCATATGGTGGTAGAAGTCTTGAAGTATTAGACACAATTTTCATGTTCACTAATCAATCAATCAATCAATCAATCAATCAATCAATCAATCAATCAATCAATCAATCAATCAATCACTTATTCGATTGTGATTATTAAATTGAAATTTAACATTTAGACACCTTGAGCATTTTTATATTCATGTCCGAACAAGCTCTACTGTTACAAGGTACAAAGAGTATGAATTGTGTCCTAAACACAATCCTAAACATTTCTCAGAAGGTTTTGTGGATAAACTCAGATGTGTCCCATCTTAGATCAGTCTTGTTCTCCGTCATTACTTGACAAACCGTCCCTGCATCTCACAGTGTTTCAGGGAGACAACACGTTTCGTTCTAGTATTACACAATGTTCCAGGACATTTGTTTTAACCAGCACCATTTGAAACTGCTCTGCTTCATTTAGACTGTGTGTGTGTGGAGGCTGGTGATTTACAGCAAAAATACAGTTAAATATATGATGAGTGTGTTTACCCAGCAGCTCAGATGTGTAGTAAAACAGCTGAGGGCTGGAAAGCTCTTGATGTACGGTGTGTGTTTTTGTGTGTTTGAAGAGCATAGGCAAATGAAATGCGGGTTCTCTGAAGAGAACGTCTGTGTATGGACTCGTTCAATAAGGGACAAGATCCGTCTCTCTCATCTCTGGCTGGTTCATTAATGAATTGATCACAAAAATATGGAGTTCATGTGGCTATAAAGGGCAGGTTGTGGTTTGACCTCATAAGTTATTGTTATATTGGAGACTGATGATATAGTGATGACAAAAGTATTCTAATGACCTCATTCTGGGTAAAAGATGGATTAGCTCAAATGGATAATGGGTTTTAATTTGAGCTAACTTTGACTCCTTTGTGCTGTGAGAAAGAGTCCAACTACTATTGTGTTACATTATTATATTTTTCCCAAGCTTTACTTGGGTGAATATCTCAAATGCCATTCTGAACTCTCGTTATTTTAACGCGAACATGAACGTGAGATATTATTTTAATTGCAATCTAATGTATAATGTTAATTGTTTACATCATAGAATTTGCTAGTAACTAATCTAGAGTAAATTGAATGGTGATTTTAATAAAGTATTAGTGCTGAGCAACGTTTAATCTCATCCATAATATATATGTGTGTACAGTGTGTATATATTTAAGAATTTTTATTTATTTATATATAACATATTTATATTTAGATATAATATAAATTATGTAAATTCATTTATTAGATTTCTTTGGGAAAATAGTGCTTAAATATCTTAAAAATAATCAGGAATCTTAAAATCCCTAGTAACAAACTTGACTAAATATACTTCTTGATTGAAATACGAGCTGACAATTTCTTCATTTCTTCATTCTTCACCAAATTGCATTTTGCTTTCTACATTTGCCAAGAGTTTTATTCTTCGCCCTTAAACACAGACATATTTGTTGAATCAATAGTGTCATCAAAGAGCCTGCATCTTATTAGAGTGAGTGACATATTGAGACGTTTCTTTGATCATAATCGCAATATCAAATTGTCTCGTGGTGACGACATAATAAGGAATGTGATTGGGCGAGCAGCTGCAGTCCTGTCCGATCTCTTCATCCCCGTGTGATGACTCTCCATCTCTCAGCTACCCAGAACCCCCTGCGGAGGCTCAGCGTGTTGTCTCTCTTTGTTTAAATATTGATGGCGCTGTGCTGCTTTAGACACCTTCAGAAATGGCCAGGGAATGAACGGCCTCTGGGAGAAAACAGCAGAATAAAGAAAAGTCCTTGAGAGATTCACCAGTCAGGAAATAAGAACATGACTTGGCTAAAAAGTAATGAATGAGAGTTCAGTGCCATGAATATATGACCATAATCTTGGAATTTACATGCAATATGTATCCGTAAATCGGTCGGTCAGTAAGATGTTTTTTGCTTGTAAAATTTAAAGGATTAGTTCACTTCAGAATTAAAATTTTCCTGTTAATTTACTCACCCACACGTCATCCAAGATCTTCAGTCGAAAAGAAACACGATCTACACGATCCCAGCCGAGGAATAAGAGCCTTATCTAGCCAAACCGTGGCTCATCTTTTGACCACAAATGCTCCTCTTGCACGTCCACGACTTCACGCATTACGTAATTACGTTGGAAAGGTTAGGCGGTATAACCTGACGTAGGGCGATAAACTCATCTTACGTTCTCCTCCAACTTCAAAATTGTCCAGGGCGTTTGACTCAGTCTTTGCACTTTAGGTACTTCCGCCTACATCACATGTGACTTTTCAACATGATTATGTAATGCGTAAAGTCGTGGATGTGCAAGACGAGCATTTGTGGTTAAAAAGTATCTAAATATCTTTTTAGAAAATGAGCGATGGTTTATCTAAATAAGACTCTCATTCCTCGACTGGGATCTTGTAGAGACTTTGAAGCTGATTCACATTTGGACCTTCAAACCGTTGGACCCCTTCGAAGTCACTATTGGAGAAAAATCCTGGAGTGTTTTCCTCAAAAACCATAATTTCTTTTTTCAACTGAAGAAAGAAAGACATGAACATCTTGGATGATGTGGGGGTTATTAAATTAGCAGGAAATTTGAAGTCTGAAGTGAACTAATCCTTTTAGGCTTTTGAAAGGTGTGTAACCAACGACCAAACCGTCAAAGTGAGTCCTCTCCATCCGCTTTAGCAGTTGTTGAAAAGACTTTATATGGTTTTCACACTCTGCACTCAGCAAAGTGACTTCCAGAGCTATGTAAGCAAATAATGATTCAGTTCTGACCTTAGAGCGTTTTAAACCCTCACATCACTGCCATGGCTCGTCCGGCGCGGACCACTGGGAGTACTCAAACATGCCTATTGTATCCGGTTAAAAGCAATCCGGGAGTGTTTATTCCAGCCAATCAGATTGCCTGGAGCTGGTTTACCAGTGACGTTGATGGCATAAAGCTTTATGCTTTATAACCTGACAGCCGTACATTAGCAGTTTGAGTGGAACACACGATTAACCACCCGTCTCAGTGGCAAAAAAAGCTGAGTTTTGGATAATTTCCCAGCTCCCCCATTGCATCCGAGGTCTCTCTGAGCTGCAGTTGAAAAGAGGAAGAGGTTAAAAGAGGTTAAAAGAGGTGACAGCTGTGTTCAGCACATGCAGATTCATCGGTGACCTTCAGCGAGACAGACAGGCCGTGTTCTGAAAGCCTCCGCGGGTGATCCGAGTGCTTTTATTGATCAGTCTCCTCGGAAACACGCTCCGATGCAATCCGAGCTCGCTCTGATGTAGGAGGACGACTTTTTTACTCAGACAGACCACTTTGTCACCGTTGTTCTTGATTTCTGTGCTTTAAAAAGAATGCTGTGGAAATAAACTCGTCTTTTGATTGACCCACTTGGCCGGCGCTTGTTTCCTCTGAGGAGGCATTGTCTCTTCAAAAAATTGGATGAGGAAAATAATAATCAGTATAAAAATAAGACAATGCAAATATTACAAAACATGACATTAGAAAGCGTATAAATCATTAATTTTTCTAAAGTGACACTGTTCAGGGGTGACGCCAATGGTTCAAGTTACGGTGGGAACTGTCACGGTATACAAGTTCATTGCTTCCTTCTCGTCTCGTGTTTATGTTGTTGTATGAAAGCACGTGTGTAGTGGGCGTGAATGAGTGTCATTCCTTGATCCGCTCCAGCTGATCGTCATCACATCACCAGCTGCAGCCGATCTCATCTCACCATATATTCTCACAGTTCTCTCATCTCCTTTGTCAGATCGTTGGATGTTGTCTCTTGGATGTTGTCTCTCCGTGTGGTGTTCCTGTTGGATTCGTTGGATGTTTGTCTCTCCGTGTGGTGTTCCTGTTGGATTCGTCGTCGTCTCTTCGTTGGATTGTCGTTTGGGTTTTCACTGCACTTCACGGGTTCGTCTTCGACCATCGAGGTCCCTGCGTCACCAGTCCACACCCGTGTTCCTGTCTAGCTTTTCATTGTTCAATAAAGAACTGAGTTTGACCTGCGATTGCTTCCGTCCTGTTTTTGACAACCATGACAGAACGATCTGACCGTGCTATGGAAGCAGCAGGTTCGCCGACCTCGTTGGAGGAATTCCTTCAGCACAGCGCGAGAAGAATGGATTCTCAGGAGAGGAATTTAGGGGACACGGGTCGTGCGGTACAAGCTTTGGTGACGCAGGTGTCCGAGCTCACCCAGCAGATCCAATTACTTCGTGCTCCCGCTGCGCCACCCACACCAGCTGTTCCCCCCACACCACCAGCGATCGCTACGACATCAGAGCCACGCCTACCTGTTCCAGAATCATACGCTGGTGAGTCTGCTTACTGCAGAGCATTTCTGACACGTTGTGCCATGCATTTTGCACTGCAACCGAGAACTTTCAATAATGAGCCAGCCAAGGTGGCATTTGTCATTACTTTGTTGACCGGAAAGGCGGCGTTATGGGGGACAGCGGTGTGGGAAAATCAAGACCCTTGCTGTGCCTCGTTCCAGGCACTCTCCTCAGAGATGAGACGGGTGTTCGATCGGGCCGTCGCGGGGAGAGAGGCTGCCAGGGTGTTGGCCGACCTCCGTCAGGGTGACAGGTCGGTCTCGGACTATTCGATCGAGTTCCGCACCCTGGCGGCCGAAAGCCAGTGGAACGAGGCGGCGCAGTGGGACATGTTCCTGCATGGGTTGGCTGACCGCGTCCAGAGGGAGATCTACGCCCTGGACCTCCCCACGACGCTGAATGGACTCGTCGAGCTCGCTCTGAGGGTGGACGCTCGCATCACCAGAGTCGGGGGAAGAGCACCGTCCATTTGGTCTCCAGC
The DNA here is from genome assembly GCF_051911475.1 of Siphateles boraxobius. Classification (NCBI taxonomy): domain Eukaryota; kingdom Metazoa; phylum Chordata; class Actinopteri; order Cypriniformes; family Leuciscidae; genus Siphateles; species Siphateles boraxobius. The sequence continues at coordinate 6,419,154 of NW_027509130.1, read as the reverse complement.
TGGAGCAGAGGGTCAACGGTCCAGTGGCAGGGACGTGGTCAGCCCAGTCTTCGATCACGAACCCATGCAGGTGGGTCGAGCTCGGCTTTCCCGGGAGGAGAGGGAAAGGCGGAGGTCCCAGGGCCTCTGCCTATACTGTGGAGGTTCGGGACACTTTGCCTACAACTGCCCGGTAAAAGGCCAAGCCCGATAGTAAGTATGAGGCTACTATCGGGTGGGATCTCCGCCGAGAAGACCTCATCCACATCTACCCTCCTTCCGGTAAGACTGAGATGGTCAATTCACCAGCACGACTGTCAAGCACTTCTGGACTCCGGGGCTGAGGGTAATTTTATGGACAGTACTTTTGCACATAGACTTCAGATTCCCCTTAAACCACTCACACAGAGGATTGCAGTACACGCATTAAATGGTCAAGAACTTCCCATCATCTCGCTCATCACCGAAAACATCACACTCATCACCTCAGGCAATCACTCAGAAACTATTTTTTTTTATATACTGGATTCCCCCCTGGCACCTGTAGTTCTTGGACACCCCTGGCTCATTCATCACAACCCTCGTGTGGACTGGCAGCAAAGAGCTATTCTGGAGTGGAGCAAGGAATGTCATAAGTCTTGTCTGATGTCTGCTTGTCCGTCTGTGCCTGTTTTTGTGTTACAGGAGGAGGCAGGGGACTTGTCTAACGTGCCCGAGGAGTACCACGATCTGAAGGAAGTGTTCAGTAAGTCTCGGGCTGCTTCTCTTCCTCCGCATCGTCCCTATGACTGTGCCATAGATTTACTGCCAGGTAAGTCTCCGCCTAAGGGCAAGTTATATTCGCTTTCCAATCCGGAGAGGGAGGCTATGGAGAAATATATTTCTGATTCTCTGGCAACCAGTTTCATCCGTCCTTCCTCTTCTCCGGCGGGGGCGGGGTTCTTTTTTGTGGGAAAGAAGGACGGGTCTCTGCGACCTTGTATTGACTACCGGGGGCTGAATAACATCACGGTAAAGAATACTTATCCTTTGCCGTTAATGTCTTCAGCCTTCGAGAGGTTGCAGGGAGCGTCTGTTTTCACGAAATTGGACTTGCGTAACGCTTATCATCTGGTTCGCATTAGGGAGGGGGATGAATGGAAGACTGCCTTTAACACCCCCAGGGGGCACTTTGAATACTTGGTCATGCCTTTCGGGCTGTCCAACTCCCCAGCAGTCTTCCAGGCACTGGTCAATGACGTGTTGCGAGACATGATAGATCAGTTCATATATGTTTACCTGGATGACATATTGATATTTTCCTCGTCTCTCCAGGAACATGTGCAACACGTTCGACGAGTGCTTCAGAGGTTGCTAGAGAATGGGCTTTTTGTCAAGGCGGAGAAATGCGATTTTCATGCACAGTCTGTTCCTTTTCTAGGATACATCATTTCGTCTGAGGGAATGCGTGTGGACCCTGAGAAGGTTAAGGCTGTGGTAGAGTGGCCAAGTCCAGATTCCCGTAAGGCCCTGCAGAGGTTTCTGGGGTTCGCCAACTTCTATCGGCGTTTCATTCGCAACTTCAGCCAACTAGCCGCACCTCTGACTGCCTTGACCTCCCCCAGAACTCCGTTCAGGTGGTCAGATACAGCCGAGGCTGTGTTTGCCAAACTCAAGAGCCGCTTTGTTTCAGCTCCCATCCTCGTTGCCCCTGATTCTTCACGTCAGTTCGTGGTGGAGGTCGACGCATCAGAGGTGGGGGTAGGAGCAGTCCTGTCCCAGCGTTCGCCCGCAGACGATAAGATGCATCCTTGCGCGTTTTTTTCTCATCGATTATCCCCAGCCGAACGCAATTACGACATTGGTAACAGGGAGTTGTTGGCAGTCAAGTTAGCGTTGGAGGAATGGCGTCATTGGTTAGAAGGTGCGGGGGTTCCTTTTATCGTCTGGACCGATCACAAGAATCTAGAGTACATCAGAACCGCCAAAAGATTGAACTCCAGGCAGGCTCGGTGGGCACTTTTTTTCGGTCGCTTTGATTTTTCTCTCTCGTACCGCCCGGGTTCTAAGAACATCAAACCCGACTCTTTATCTCGCATTTTTGATCGTTCCGAACGCCCGTCTACTCCCGAGTGCATTTTACCGGAAACCCTATTTGTTTCCACACTCGTATGGGAGATCGAATCGAAGGTCAAGACGGCCTTAGAAGGGGTAATGCCTCCGCCCGGTTGCCCACCGAATCGCTTATTTGTGCCGGAGGGATTACGGTCCGACGTTATACAGTGGGGTCATTGCTCCAACGTGGCTTGTCATCCAGGAGTTAATCGTACTAAGTTTTTAGTCAAGCAACGATTTTGGTGGCCACTTATGGCTCGTGACATCCACAGTTTTGTTTTGGCTTGCTCGGTCTGTGCCACTGGTAAGACTTCCAATCGTCCGCCTGATGGGCTCCTTCAACCGCTGCCTGTCCCTTCGAGACCCTGGTCCCATATCGCTCTAGATTTTGTCACCGCCCTCCCGCCCTCCCAGGGCAACACAGTCGTTTTGACTGTGGTGGACCGGTTCTCGAAGGCGGCTCATTTCATTCCCTTACCCAAATTACCCTCAGCTAAGGAGACAGCGTTGACAGTCATTGACCACGTCTTTCGCTTACATGGCCTCCCGATGGACGTGGTCTCTGACAGAGGACCCCAGTTTGTGTCCAAATTTTGGCAAGAATTTTGTAAGTTACTGGGGGCGACAGTTAGTCTGTCCTCAGGGTTCCACCCCCAGAGCAATGGTCAGACCGAGAGAGCCAACCAAGATCTGGAAAGGGTGTTGCGATGTTTGGTTTCTAAGAATCCTTCCTCTTGGAGTCAACAGATTTCCATGGTGGAGTACGCCCACAATACGTTACCAGTGTCGGCTACGGGCCTATCTCCGTTTGAGTGTAGTTTAGGTTACCAGCCACCTATTTTTCCTAGTCTGGAATCCGAGGTCGCGGTCCCCTCCGCTCACGCCTTAATCCAGAGGTGTCACCGCACTTGGACTAGAGCCCGTGAGGCTCTACTCCAAGTGGGGGCGCGCACCAAGGCTAAGGCCGATCGCCACCGGTCGAAGCCTCCCGTATACGTCGTTGGTCAAAAAGTGTGGCTTTCAACTAAGAACATTCCTCTCCGATCCGTCTCTAATAAGCTTGCCCCCAAATTCATTGGCCCGTTCACTGTCACCAAGATCATTAGTCCGGTGACAGTCCGCCTTAGTTTACCTCCAGCGTACAGGAGGGTTCACCCCGTTTTCCATGTTTCAAAAATCAAGCCCGTGTTTCATGCTCGCATTAATCCGCCAGTCCCGGTTCCCCCCCCGCCGCGTCTCGTAGATGGGGAGACCACCTATTCGGTAAATCGCATTCTGGATTCTAGACGGAGGGGACGTGGATTTCAGTACTTGGTGGACTGGGAAGGTTACGGTCCGGAGGAGAGAAGTTGGGTTCCGGCTAGAGACATCCTGGATCACTCTCTGATCGATGATTTCAATCGACAGGTAAGGGAGTCTGGGAACGCCAGGAGGCGTTCCTAGGAGAGGGGGTACTGTCACGGTATACAAGTTCATTGCTTCCTTCTCGTCTCGTGTTTATGTTGTTGTATGAAAGCACGTGTGTAGTGGGCGTGAATGAGTGTCATTCCTTGATCCGCTCCAGCTGATCGTCATCACATCACCAGCTGCAGCCGATCTCATCTCACCATATATTCTCACAGTTCTCTCATCTCCTTTGTCAGATCGTTGGATGTTGTCTCTTGGATGTTGTCTCTCCGTGTGGTGTTCCTGTTGGATTCGTTGGATGTTTGTCTCTCCGTGTGGTGTTCCTGTTGGATTCGTCGTCGTCTCTTCGTTGGATTGTCGTTTGGGTTTTCACTGCACTTCACGGGTTCGTCTTCGACCATCGAGGTCCCTGCGTCACCAGTCCACACCCGTGTTCCTGTCTAGCTTTTCATTGTTCAATAAAGAACTGAGTTTGACCTGCGATTGCTTCCGTCCTGTTTTTGACAACCATGACAGGGAACACTGCAAAAAATGCTTTTCGTAGTATTTTTGTCTTGTTTCCAGTCCAAATATATATAAAAAATCTTATATCAAGAACATTTACTAAGTAAATTGACATAAGAAATATGACAAAAACAAATCTAAGTTAAGTGAGTTTTTGCTTAAAACAAGCTAAATGATCTGCCAACGAGGTAAGAAAAATAATCTTGTTTTCTATTTGAATTAAGATTATTTTTCTAGTTTTCCAGTTGAATTAAGATAATTTTTCTAGTTTTCCATTTGAATTAAGATAATTTTCCAGTTTTCAATTTGAATTAAAATTGGCAGATAATTTGGCTTGGTTTAAGCAAAAACTCACTTTTTTTTCTTATAGAAAACAAGATATAATTCCTTATGTCATTTTACTTATCTAGTAAAGGCTTCCTGATATAAGATTTTGTTTATATTTGGACTGGAAACAAGACAAAAATACTAAGTAAGAAAGCGTTTTTTGCAGTGAAGCAGTTATAAAGTCCCTCCAGCGAGAGTTATTCTCTATATCAGTGTCACTGTTTCTGAACTGCCTGAAACGCCTCCATTGTAGTCTTGAGTTTTCTTCGGGCAAGAAACACATCACAATATTCCTAATTTAAATAATTCCCGCCCAAGGCATACGCAGAAAAAAGGGATGAGGCCTGGTTGAGTTAGTTAATAGTTAGTAGAGTTAGTTAGTAGTTAGTAAGGTTATGGTAAGGAGCCCAACATTTCTAAAACACGCACTTGACAGGGTTGACCAATCACAGCACACTGCTCCAGCCGACCAATCAGAGCACATTGTGCTTTTCAGAAGGAGGGGCTTCATAGAGACAGGAACTAAACAAGCGTTACTGACAGACTGGGAAGAGAGGAGCTGCAACAATGAAGAATATGTAGAAAAAAATTTTTTTTTTTGAACTGAAGCATGAAAAACTCTACTAGAGTACAGCCCAAAAACAAATATATACATGGCCTCTTTAAGAATGAATGGGGGAAAGTCACATGCGCTGTGATTGGCCTATTACAATGTTCACAATAAACCCCACCTCTCGTTTTCCGGCGCGTTCCGCAACAACAACAACAACAAAAGTGTTACTGTGAAAACTAATTAAAAAGTAAATAACTCGCTCACTTGATATCCCTGCTTTGCCATGTCACAATCAAACTTCAAATGACTTGAAAATATGATCTGTGAGGGATATTTTAATAAGCAATCAGATTGGTGGAATAAAAGATACAGTCCATCTCCATGTCTGTGACCCATCATGACACACATATTGTAAAAATAAAACACGAATTTTACGAGGTGGCTAATTCGTACGAATTCATACGACCTCACTTGTACGAATTAGTACGATTTTAGCTGAATCATACATATTTTACTAGTTGCCCAATTCGTATGAATTCGTACGAATGACATACCCCTGACCCCGCCCCTAAACCTAACCATCACGTGGGTTTACACAAATCGTACAAATTCGTACGATTGAGGTAGTATGAATTTGTACGAATTAGCCACCTTTTAATCACCTGTACAAATTCGTACGAATTGGTCGTGAGATAGCGTTGGAACATCAGTCAACAAATAAAATGAGCATGAAATATGACATTTGTTACCGTGTTCTTATTTTGTTTTTCTTGATTAGATGCTCAAAATACTAACTTGATGAGAAAATTCTTTCATTTAAATAAACAACATTAATTATGTTGTTGTGATGTAATAGAACTATTGGTTGTTTTTGTTCTTTTCTTGATAGTATAAGTAATGGTTATTGTTGTTTAACGTGAAAAATGTGTCAACATTAAGTGCAACTGGAACATGAATTTACATTTAAAACTTTAGATAAATAATAAAAGCATCCGCAAAATGTATTAATGCAGTTAAATGTAATTGTGTCAATTCACTCTCCACTGGCAAGTGTGGCCAAAGTACATTTTGGACCTCTAATGCATCACAGTTTCAATCACTGCTTTTACTTGCATTTTAAACATGCAACCAGAGTTTGAATGAGTTAGAGAGAGCGTTTGATGAGTGTGCAGTTAAAGTGTCTAATTCCCGCTTTAGCAACATCGAGTCTCTAAAGCCCCCATATGTTTCACCATTCAACCTGAAATGGGCCTTGATTTGTTCATAAATGTGCTTGTGTCTCCCCTGAGGCTGCATAAGGGTGTTTCGTGAGGATGTAATTAACTCACGCTGGTGTTTGGATGTGTCTTTAGAGCAAACAGGGTAGCACTCAGGCCCAAATTACCCTTAGCAGCGTCTTGCATATATTAACTCCAGACAATTGAATGGCTTTTGATGAGGATCTGCCGAAACAGGGAAGGATGTTTGTGTGGCGATGCATCACCTGCATGTCTAGCAATGCATTTATCCTGTGTGTGTGTGTGTGTGTGTGTGTGTGTGTGTGTGTGTGTGTGTGTGTGTGTGTGTGTGTGTGTGTGTGTGTGTGTGTGTGTGTGTGTGTGTGTGTGTGTGTGTGTGTGTGTACGCGTGTGCGTGTGCGCGTGCGTGTGCGTGTGTCACACTTGACCCTAAACGGCCTCTTAAAAGATTGTGAATACTTATGAAAAAACATTTTTGGAAAATGTTGATTCACCATAGTAGATAATTTTGATTGATTGATTTAGTATTTATTTGTATTTGGTCATTTTAGGCAAAAATGACAGTTTCAGTAAGGCACTTAAAATGTAAACAAAGCCCATAATGTTCAGCTCATAATGCAGCTCATAAAGTTCATTATTTAGTGATAAAAATCTATTTTTTTGATAAAAATGAAGGAAGCCACTGTGGCTCTTTTTTTGTACAGTACATCATAAATGTGTCTCAGAACTCAATAAAAGTTTATCTGGTGTTTGGGAACGCAGAGACTTCTGAGAGGGAATTAAACCGAATCATTCTGATGATATTCTTTGGTTCAGGCTTTTCAGAACGATCAAACCTACATTTGAGATCCTGTACAATGTGATTGGTCCATTGGTTTGTCCAGTTATCCAATCACATCCTCTGTTGAGGCAAAGTCATATTAGTTTTCTGCTGCACATTGAGGGAATTATTTGGTAATAATTTCAGTAATGATGTGTTTCAAGCATGGTTTATGCGAATTTCTTCTTATCAGATAAAAATGTATCGGATATTAAAGATGGATGGAAACAAGGATTTTCTAAAACTGTTCTAAATCTCTTGAACATTTGCTCTTAGAAGAAATGGTTTTATAGAACCTTAAAAGGTTCTGTCAGGCGCATCTTATATTGAACCTTTCCATCATGGGATCATTTTATGGTTTTAGTTTTAATTAATTAAAATTGTATTAATTGAAATTACGTTTTATGAAAAAAACATTTAAATTTACTCAAAATAAAATAAAACAACCCTTTAAGCATGAAAGTATTATGCAATCCTTTAAGACATTTTCTCCTTATAAAGAACCTTTTTGGCATAAATTGAGTCGAGAAACCTAGAGTTCTTTATAGAACCCCATTGAACATTTTTTTTCTACAGCAATAACCTAAAAAGGAAGTGGCATGCACAAACTACAGTAAAAGAGCCCACTGACGTGCATTTATGTAGCCAGACTGTACGGGCCTGAAAGTTTCAACAATCCTGAATTGTTTGAGCTGAAAAAGGTGTAACGGTAGAGTTGAGCTCAGAGCCTTACAGCCAACTGGGCCACTGAAACCAGGTCGCCCCCACGTGAGAACAACTTCTGTTAAAAAAGGCCTTCTCCTGGAAGGGAAAGACTAATTTTACATCCTTCCAAAGTCACTCGCTCTCTCTCTCTTTCTCTCTCTCTCTCTCTCTCTCTCTGTATCTCTCTCTCTCGCGTGCGTGCGCTCAGAGATGTGGACCGTGAGGCAGAGCGAATACGCTGACATTGACACAGTTAAGACGCCATTTCAGGCTCCTCATGTGAGGAAAGATGGCCTCCGGGTCTGCTGGATCTGTCGCCGTGTTTGAGATAGCTGGCCATGAGAACTGATGGTCTGAAGAATCCAACCTTTTTTACTGGTTCTGAATAAGCATTTATTAATTTTTTGGGGGGCAGTTTCTCTGCGGTTCTAATAAACATATAAGCAGTAGGAATGACTCTTGCACAATATTCCAAGTCTTCTGAAGCCATATGTTTGTGAGGATGTGATTTAAGTAATTTACCCTCAGCTGTACACTGTAAAAAAATAAATAAATAAAAAATCAGTAACATTTATGTTTAAAAAATGACAGCTGTGGAAATATGAATTACCAAATTACTCAAATGTTTAAAAAATAAAATAAAAAAATAATTATGAACTTAAATTTACACTAAAATGTATATTTCATTAACTGTTATAATGAAACATATTGTTAATAAAAACATTTCTAAAATCTTTTTATTTTTTTATATTTATTTAAATACATGTACATTTTTACTGTATATTTATTTCATTAACTGCAATAATGTTACTAAGACTTTAAAATATACCTATAATATACCTTTAATATGGTAATATACTTTCTAACTATTTATTTAGTTAGTTAGTATTTGGTCATTTTTTATTAAGATTCATTTAATAACATAAGATGTAGAATAAAACCATAATGTACATAACTGATAATGAAAAACTAAGAAGAAAGTTATTTCAATGAAAACCCATCATCTGTGAAGCCTGAATGTCACACATACAATTCTGGGCATGTCAGTTCATGGGTTTTCGGTGTAAATTATAAAATGACTTTTTCCCTCCCAAAAACTGTTAATCTGTAAAATTACTAGGAATGTCCAAGTAGACATATTAGTGTTTCACTGTTCAGAGTAAATTAACTTACCCTAGCATTTTTACAGTATTTTACCATAAAAATTGCTATAATTTTTGTCATTTACACCTGTGCTTATTAACACTTTGCACATTGCAACCAGTTAAAACCAGAATCTACGTCAAACCCGCTGCATCTTCACACATCAAGATTGAATATGGGGCGCACTTTATTTTACAGTACATGTAAGTGCACTTACGGTTAGTACCTAGTTATTACCCAGTTGTTACAATTTCAATAAGTACATACTATGTACACGGGGAAAAGGACCGTAAAATAAAGTGCTACCGAATATGTGCAAAATTTAATAAGGAATCTGCAACCTTTTTAATCACCAACTTTGATGTTTACCCACTAGGCAACACTATCCTAAACTTACAGTGAATAAGTTAAGGCCCATATAACTGCACACGCTCCGAAAACTGCATTAGTAAAGAAACACCATTAACTCCAGCGACCAGAATCTCAGATTGCAACTGCGTCAAAAATCCATGAGGCGGTTGGGGCTCGAGTCAGAAACCGTGTCCTTAGGGCCAAAGTGCAAAAACATTAATAGGATTTGAATCCCATTAGGCTGATGTAGGTGGGGTGTGTTGCTCCAACGCTATATTGCGGAGAAACATTGATTAATGGCTTGTGATTGTTGCTGTAGAGCTCACAGGCCTGAGGTCTGGAAAACCTGTGAGACTAAACCTTGACTGTTCATTATAACACAAAGCGCAATTAAAGTTGTGTCTGTGTATGTGTGTGTGCAAGTTCCAAGAGGCAAAAATCTTTGCGTATGGGAAAACAACAGAAACAACAGCATAAATGGGGCCAATTGACTAAACCTCTTGGGGGCCGGTGTGTTTGAATCTTTAAACTGGATGAAATGTTAAACAAGCTTTTATTTCAAAGCTGAACCGCATTTGGGCAGGCTTTGTTTCTGGAGAGTAGTGAAATGATCTTGGACTTGTGTGTGTTTTTCACAGAGCGCTGGCGGACATATTGAGACAGCAGGGGTCCGTTCCGATATACGAGCATGAAAACGTCGTTGCGATAGACGCCTCGCCCAAAGAGAACACGCCTGTACGGACGTCCAAGAACCACTACACACCTGTGCACAACAAAATCAACCATGGTAGGTGCTGCCTTCTTTTTACTCACTAACAAAACTGTACTATGGTATTACCATGCTATTTTGGAGGTCACCATTAAAGTGCCGTTTTCTGCCGCGTAAATGCCATGGCGCATAATTGTCGTACTGAAAGATGAGTTCTTTTTTTGACATGGAATTCTTTTTGGAACATTCCAAAAGTTTGAAATAAGTTGCAATGGTAATGTGGTACATTTTAAAGGTTAAGGGGTCTATTTTAACGATCTAAGCACATGGTCTAAAGCGCAGGGCGCAAGTGCACTTAGGTCCGAATCCACTTTTGCTAGTTTAATAACGGGAAAAATGGTCGGCGCTCCCGGCGCATGGTCTTTAAGGGTTGTCCCTATTCTCTTGATGAGTAATGGGTGTGTTTTTGGGCGTAATGTGCAATAAACCAATCAGAGTCTCATCTCCCATTCCCTTTGAAAGCCAGTGGTGCTCGCGCCATCCCGGATTCGCTATTTATATGGAGGAATTAGCAAGCGGCAAGACTGAACGCTTCTGAAGCGTCATGATCGCTTTATACGATGAACAGATTGAATTATTAGTATCTTGTTGTGTAAAATAAAAGTATGTATTATAAAAATTTTATAAATATTATAAAATATAAATATAATTAAAACTTTGGCCTGGTTGTTTCAGCAGCAGTTTGAGACATTTTCTTATGAGATGAGGTCATATTGTCACATTTTAGACCAAATAATCAAAAAACAATTTCACCAAGTTGCGCAGCTCTATATTGTAAATAAATAATTTAAAATGAAAACAGAAAAAACTCAAAACATTTAGTAAAAAATATTAAATATTTTATTTGTTTTTCTGCCTGTCAGTGGACCATTAACCGAGATCTGAGAACCATGAACATTGGTTAAATTATTGAAATATAAATTTAAAATCTCAGTGTAAATTATTTTATGTTAACAGGGCTAACAAAAAAAGTTTGGGAGTCTTTGGCACTTGCAACACCAAGGTCATGGGTTCGATTCGCAGGGAATGCATGATCTGATAAAACATTTAACTTCAATGCGACGTTAGTCGCTTTGGATCAAAGTGTCCTCCAAAACACATAAATGCAAAAGTTCTATATGTGTGTGCATCTGTGTGTGGGTGTTGTACATATGCTCAGGAGTTTATTTGTGGCAATATGTTTGAGGAAACATATGTTGTGGCATGTCTCTCCCACAGCACTTCTTGAGCGTGTTTTCTGATTCATATTTAAAATCTTGTCATCGCGCTGTTTGCCGCCACGCCGTACAAGCTAATATCAGAAATCAAATCTGAATGAATTCCCCATTCACACAGAGCGCAGCAGTCAAGCAGCCATCGAAGCACACTCCTGATGCTCTTTTACTGACTCCAGTTCAGTGTTAGCATTAATGCAGATGTACTGTCTCGTTTGTGTTTGAGCTAATCAGTGCTTTGGCTTGTTGTACATCAATATTCAAAGCGCTACTGAATAAACTAAATGCAGCTGTGTTTGAATGAGGTCAGCGGTTGGGATTGCTCTGAATGTTACTGTTTGTGTGAGTGAGATGCTAGTTTACGGTTAACTCACTCACTGCTTCATTCAGGAGGATACAAACCCATAAAATCACCTATAAAATGACATTTATAAAGTTTGTCCCATCATTTCATATAAAGTACAGTAATAAGGCAGCAATAAATGACTGATAATCAAACCCTTTGATGAATTTGATATCAGATGCTGCGCTGCACCATACTGAATGTGGGTCATTCCTATATTGAGGCATAATTTCATGTCCCAGTCATGTATTATGTCATGTTAGAATGTGTACGATGGATACTGAATTGGTAAAATGTCTGCAAGCACAATATTTGTATATATTTTATACGTATTCCCAAGAAAACATGCATTAAAACATTGTGTGTGTTCGGGGGGATTTTTTAAGGATTTTTTCTAATTCGTTAAAATTTTCAATTGCCCTGCCATAATTTTCACTGGCCCCACCATAAAAAAAAGTAATAAATAAATGAATAAAATAAAATAGGCCTATTTAATGTTTTCATTGTTTTTGATCCATGTAACCTTAATAGATCAGGTTATGACACCTATAATTATACATTTGAAATATTATCACAGGTGTAAAATATCACTGCATAGTCAGATGTAAAATATGTAAAATATCACTGCATAGTCTTCAGTGTAGAATTATAGATTAAACCTTATTACAGGTATTCAGTCAAGAGCAGTGAGCATTTTTTTTTTGTCTTTTGTTTGATTAACATATACAAACAGACAACAGCAGGAATATTAGGCTGCTATCACTTTAAGAGCTACACGGATCCAATATACTGTTACACATGCATCTTATCTCACGTTTACATTCATGTAAGCTTACTTACGTAAGCTCAGGAAGACGCGAAAGGGTGTTCACAAGCTGTGAGACGTGCCGTTCTGGGAGCGCACTTTGTATGTGTGTTGCTGCGCACACAAAACTGATCACACAGCGCGCAAGTACAGAACTGAGAGACCTGGCTACTTTTGTGTGTTCATGCGCTTGAATATTTAAATTGGAAAGGCTTAAAACTGCGCAAATGACCAACTTCCATGAAGATGCATCACTGGCCCGATCAATATATATATATATATATATATATATATATATATATATACACTACATTTTTGAGGGTAAGACCTTATGGATTTATGAATGAACCACTCGTTTCTAAATATTCCCAGTCTAATGACATTTGTTATGACACTCGCTTCAAACATTACAATGCTCATGATAAATGTCATTAACTCTACAATAAGTAAATCCACTTCACCAGCTGATTACTCTTCAACAGCGATGCCATAGAAATATACAGAGCTATCGTAAAAACAGAAGTTCAAAAACAAAAATCTAAAGATAGCTACGCGCTTGTTTCTCTGGCGTATACAATCTGTACAACACACGAGCTTGTGACTGCATGAGAGGAACACTGCTGCGTTTGATCTTCTCTCGTCCCCCGAGAAATGGTGACAAAGTGCTCTTGTGATCGATAAAATGTCCGATGTGATTGATTAAATGCCTTTAAATTGGGCACAAAGTTCATAAAAAGCCTTCAAACCCAAGGAAATTTGAATGTTTGTTCACCTGATTAATTGGCTGAAAGAAATTCAATCTCTTTGCCTCCCTTATTGATTCCCCATGCTGAGATTTTCTTTCATTTCTCTGGTCGTCCGTCTCTCCGTTTGCTCGACCTCCGTGACCTCCATTCCCCCTGTCACTCTGCTCTGTCCATTAGCGTTTTGCCATTATAATGCATAATGTATATACCTGTAATTGATGCATTCAATTTAATAAGACACTTGAATGGATTCATGAATGGATTACACTGACATTCGTTCCAATATTAAAACCGTATTTACACATTTTCAAACAAACCAAAAGCAATTGCAATTATAGTGCATGTGTTTATGTTGTGCAACTAGGAGAAAATAGTATTAGCAACACCAAGTTTTTGCATTTTCTGAACCTAGCTGAGTTTAATTAGCTTTTAAATGGTGGAAATGTCTTTTTTCTTTTTACCTTTTATTCAGTGATTTATAGCGTATAATTATGCCTGATGTGAGCGCATTACATGCTTATTTAAAATAGTGTTTTGGGACTGACTTGATTTCAGGAATCATTGAATGAAATTTCTTTTATGGTTGCAGTTGTTGCAACCAATGTTAAATTATCTAACAGGATTATTACTTGTTATTATTTTCACTTGTTGATATTTGGACTTGTTCATAGCTCTTCTCATGGAAAATAGTGTGTTTCTCTTTTTGAGTTTGATGTTTTGTTGCTGTAACAGCTCAAAATGTAGAAATCGGTATGTAGAGGTTAGCCAATCACAATAGAGGTAATTTGCAAATTAGCCTAGAGGTCTTAAAGGTACAGTAGCAAAAACTGCCTATTTAATTTAACAACCACAGGGGTTGAAAATAGTCATGAAATACTAAATTATGATGTTTTTAATGCTGGCATTGTAAATGGACACCAGATTAGAAAATTAAGGCGAGACACTACAGGTGAATAGGATATTTTTTTTTAGCTAGCAAATATCACCATGAAACTTTATCAGCTGATTACCTACATTAAGTTGAGAAAAAAATGTATTACAAGTTTTCTGTAATTTAATGTTTAAATATGCAAATTAGGCATTATCTAATTAAATATGCTCTAATTTGCATATATTTAAAAAAACGAAATCTGAGTATTTAATAAAGCCAGGTTCAAAATTATTTTTTCATTGTGTTCACATATTAGACGGGAAAAAAATTACAGAGGGATTTATGGATATCTACTTTTGTTATCCTGTAAATCAGAATATATTGCCAATAGCCTTAAAAAATGATTTTCGCCATGTTTTTTGGAATAAAATGTTATATAAATCAGGCTAGGAATAATATATATTTACAAATCCCTCTGTAAATGTCTTCATAATATAACTAGGTACAAGACTGGAAAGTTTGGTGTATATAGGTGCTACTGAAGTGCAGATTACGGACATTGAGTACGATAGAAAAGTCATTTTGAGGAAACGGGCTTTAAAGATTTAGCATCAGCCAACAAGATTGCGCATATAGAGTTAAATCCCCCCTTTTACTTTCACGATTGGTTGCTGATAAAAAGGAAATTACCATATTTGGATCTGGCAGTATTGTTCAGGAGAGAGAGAGCTTTCTAAGGGTGTGTGTGATGACAGGGTGCAGATCGCGATCGCGGAGCAGAAGGATGATTTATAATGACAACTTTTGATGAATTTATGAGAAATCTATAGTCGCAAACAGACAAAGTGTAGTAAAATAAAGACCTAAATGTGTATTTCAGACTTTTTTTCACCACAAGTCTGAAAGAAGACATGTTATTGAAGACAAATATCCCAAAATCTCAAAATTGACCAGTGAAAAAAAACGATGTTTTTGCCTGCCGTGTCTCGCCTTAAATAGCTAAATGTTGTCTTGCTACAGGCTATTGTAACCAGGATATGAGGATTTGATGTACATCAGAAGGCAAGATGAAGCAGATCTATCAGATGAAACATTAGCATGCATGTTGCCTCAGTTTTACTTGGTTTGATGAGAAAAAATGGTTCAATGAGGTCTTGCTTTAATAAAAGACAATCATTAAATATTAACTTTCATCATGCAGCAATGTACCAAAATCACAATGATGGACAGATAAGCCTTTGTGAGGAAAACTTGAAGAGAGAAACAGAGTTATGAAGATGGCAAATGGTCGCATCTGTCATTCTCATTATAGTTTCCTAAATGCAATCTGATCTCTGTCTGTTCCCGGGTCATCTCGACACCCGTGTGTTTGATTTCATGTAGAAAAGGACACTGGGTATTTTAATTGTGCACTGGATACTTGAGGCGTTGGCCTGTGATTCCTTATATCTGATTTAAAAATCTAGTATGCTTGAACCGAAGTCAAAAGATCTGAGATTTACAAAACTTTACAATAAGGTTTCATTTGCTAACATAAGTTAACAATATTAGTTAAAATGAACAATGCTTCTACAGTATCAATTAATGTTAATGATAATATCATTTACCAATACATTTTTTAGTTGCCCCTATTATGCTATTTTAAAGGTTCACAGTTTTGTTCTAGAGGTCTCCGTTTACATGCATCAAACGTCACGTTCATTTTCTCATAATATAACCTACATTGCACTTCACCTAATTTCAGTCAGAAAACTGTTTGTTTGTTTGTTTGTTTGTGTGTTTTTGTTTGTTTGTTTGAAAATTCAGTCTCTCTAAATCCCTCTTTTCAAATGGCCCAGTCGGTTGTGATTGGTCTACTCTGCTCTGATTGGTCAGATGGCCCAGTCGGTTGTGATTGGTCTACTCAAAGTATATTCGAAAAAGCATAATGGGGCACTTTAAAATCAAAAGTTGTATCTATGACCATTAGTTTCTATGACCATTAGTCTTGACTTGACTAGTTAATGCTACTATGAACTAACATGAACACATTTTTATTAAGTAACATCAACACAGGTTAATAAATGCTGTGATAATAAATTGTTCATCGTTCCTTCATATTAGTCAATGCATTAACTAATATTCACAAATGAGACCCAGTAGTAAAGCTGTACAGTTTTCAATATGCTTGTCTGATTGTAAATGTAGGATTTTTTTACTGGTTGGGGTATTTTTTGGAGATTAAAAAATGGGCATTATTGAAACCTGAAACAAAGGAGCTGATGTTTCATGAAGCATATGGTGGCTATCTTTTTTACAAAGCTTATAAAACAAATATAAAAATATATAATATAACACAAAATGGGAATATAGGGCTCAAAATGAGAGACCGGCTGAAAATGTTTTCTCCCTCGGTTGCTGTTAGTATTGACCGTAATCTCTGTTCCAAGAACCCTGAACTTCAGCGCTATAAACTTCACAGAGAAATATCTCAACACAATTACACAGCACACAATTGATTTATGGAGCAATAACTCTTCATCTCTCTTCAGGTTTTGCTTTGAATTGAAAAAAAAAAAACATAATGAGTGACTTTCCAGGTATGAAAAGTACTTTTCACTAGCATTGAGAAGTCTGATAAATATTAACCCTGTCATCCCTGACATATATAATAGTCAGAATTATTATTATTATTATTATTATTTTAGATAGAACTGTTTTAGACAAAATATTTGCATAAATGTTCTTATGTTTTTGAGTATCATTCTTTTATGGCTCATTTAGTATGATAAAGTGAGAATATGGAGCTCATATTTGAGGAGGAAAAATATCAACATCTGCATCAAATTGCATATTTTTGCCATATTTATTTGAACAAAAAGTAAGATGAAATTCTGATAGCTTGTAATGTAAATCAATGAGATCTTTAAAACAGATAATAGAATACTTACTGTACATAAAATACATATTAATATCAGTCGTCACTATATATTTGCCTGTAATATGTCTTAGTAAGATAATATTTAAATGTTTCAAAACATATAATGTAATACAATGATATGATTGCGAGATGAACAAATAAACCTTCCTCAAAAGCCTGACGATCATATTTGATACTCATATCTGAACATGATTTTTCCAAAAAATGATTGATTGGATATTTAAGTAAACTTCAGTCCAGTAAGTGCTCTTTTTGAAATATTATGAACAATATAAAAGTTATTCTTACATATACTGTCTAAAAATCAGTAAAGACTGGAAGGTGGACATTTTATCAATTATACTAAAAGGTATTTTACTTGCTAACAATCTATCAATTAGACGTAAGGTGTGTAGATTGTGTGCAACAGGTTTTTCAGCAAAGCTTTGATCATTTAGAGGCCTGAGAAATGTGCGTATCAAATATGATACAGTGGGCTTTACAGTTCTAAACACTTCAGCTGTAAAAAAAATTGAAAAATGATCTATATTAGATGACTGTCTGTAGAGCTGAGCAATGACACAATTGAGCTCTCAAGTCTCCAATCTCGGGACCTCGGGTCAGTGTCCCGGTCAGGGACGTCAATAACTGTGCCATTAGATGGAGGATTCAACGGCCAGTGGAAGACGGTGAAGATTCACATCAGAGCTGAGAGTGTGTGTGTGTGTGTGTGTGTCGAGTCCCTGTGCAGAACCTCTGCCCCGCTACACACACACACACACACACACCATTAATACTTAATGCAGCACCTTGTCTTGACCTCTGTCCCAGGACACCGTTCACCGGCTGAGACGACTAACTGCCACACGTTAAGGTCTTCGTGATGAATGTGCACACTGCACTGAAGCTAGCTTGATTATCCATACGCCATTTAACTATTTTTGTAGAAAAATCATGTTCAGGTGTATCAAATATGATCCATCAGGCTTTCTTCTTTTAATCATCATTGTGTTGCATTGCATTATGCATTTTAAAACTACAGAGATTTTAATCATAAAACTTAAAATATCATCATCTAAGAGATATTATTGGCAGATATTGTCTGAGGACTGATCAATTTTGAGATGTTGTCTTTCAGATAAGTGGAAAGAAAAAAAATTCAAAATACACATTTAAGTGTTTATTTTATTGCATTTTATCAATTTGCATCTGTAGATTTTGAACACAATACATATCTTTAAAAGTTTTCAGCAGCACTTACTGTACACACACCAACATTTACAGCTTTACACCGGTCTATATTCTGAAGGTTTTTACTGAGGGGGTTTGTTCATATCACATTCAGCTGATTATATTCATAAAAACATGAGAAAATTATGTTTTCTGATTTATTGATCAGTGATAGTGATAAAAAGAGATATCCAATCCCCCTTCTGTAAAAAAACTTTAACTCTAATGTGTCAACAAAATCAAACAAGGATTTTGATCCTGCTTTATGCAATGTTCATATATATATATATATATATAATATTTTAAATGAGTGCATATTTTATTAGACAGTGCCTCATTTGTTTAAACATAATCAGAAAACATGAACATAATACAAAACAATAGTCTTAATGTTAAGACAAATAGTTTTGTGATTGACCAACTTGAGAATTTATGGTGAAATCTATAGATGGACAGTATACTGTACACAGTATTAGTAAATAATTGTTTAGTTAGTTTTATCCTTTTTTTACCCGGGCTGGATGGTTTCACTTCTACATGGTTTTAATAAAACACAAGCTTTTTCAGGGACATGCCGTAACTGCTATGTTTTATTTTTGCGTTTTGTTTTCATCTAATAACACACGCTGTGTGTCTGTCTTTGCAGGGCATTATGGGAAAGAAAACTTCCGCAGTGGTCAAGACATGCACAACTTCATCTCCTCTGGCTTTGTGACGCTCGGCAGGGGTCACCTGAAAGGTAACCCAGATCTTGAGTTGATGAACGACAGCTTGTTCACAGAATAAGTTAAGCTTGAGCATCATTTGAGCTCAGGTTTGCATTTTGTATCAAATGCAACTAAATTTCGACACTTTTTTTAAGTGTCCAAATACTACTAATAAATGCCACTGTATCTGTACTGCTTCCTCCTAATGACATTTTAGCACTATTTATACACTGCTAGAATGTTTATAATATATATATTTATAATATATAGAATTAGCTTTTATTTTTTTATAGTTTCATGTTTAAAAAGAATTGTGTGTGCTTTTGTTACTTCTATATTTTACAGCATTCCTATTTAGCTTTATTATTTTTATTTTTTTTCAGTTTTAGTACTTTTTTTTTTCAATTTTAGTACTTCAACCAGTGCTATTTTAGTATCGTTGAGATACAATCATAGTTTTTATTTTTATATTTTTCATTTTCATTTCAGTTTTAAATTTCTTGTAATTTTGTCTCATCTTTATGTCTATATGTTTTTTTAAGAATTTGTATAACATTTTTAGTTTTTAGTTATTTTAGTACATCACTATTAAACTAAATTTAAATGATAAGCTGAAATAAAATAAGTTTATTTTTTATATTAGATTTTTTTCAGTTTCAAATTTTTTTTTTTCAGTTTTGGTTTTAAGATTTATTTTATTTCAATCAAATATTTAGACTTTGTTTGAAGTATCAAATACATTTTCTTTAACTTTTAGATTCTGTTTACACTAAAGCCAATTCAATCTCATTTAAAAACAGTTGTCAGTGCTTAAATACACAATTAAAACTATTTATATTAATATTATGGATCTTCCCTTTTCTATTACTCGACTCCAAAAAAAAAAAAGTACACGACCGAAGAAAAGCCCCAAAAAGGCTACTTGTTTTTCATCTGTGGAGTGCGTGTCCTATGGGGAGATTGAGCTGTTGACAGTGCAATAATGACATTTCCTAAAGATAATGAACAGACGAGGAAAGAACACATCTTGCCAAGCGTCTGCGCTCCTCATTGTCTCTCCTGAGTGAATCACCACATAATCACCCAACAACATAATCGACCGGCTTACACACACACACAACCGGTAACATTTACATCAATAGCCGTCGGAGGAACATCCGTGACATCAGCGTTCTCACCTATGACATCACTCGTCACACGGAATGATTGCTGTTATTATTTTGACACAAAATTCCGACTTTGGTTTCTTTGGCAAATGAAGAATGTCAGTTGTTTGAATCATCTTTTGATTGAGCTTATTGTGCGTCAGAGATATTTTTCGGCGTGTGATTCAGACGTGAGTGTAAAAGAGGATAAAGTTAATACCCCTACTCTTCCTCAAGGTGAAAGAGTTTAATAAGTTGCTTAAGTATTTTTTTGCTCATTCAACTTCTCTCAGAAGCCCCTGCGGTTCATGCAAATTGGCCTTAATCTTCACCCTGTTTAATTCCACCTGATTGAATTTGTTTGTAGATTCTCTCCGGTGGCGAAGGAGTGAAACTCATCTCCTCAAACTCAGACTCATTTCAGCTCAACATCAGATCTGAGTCTCAGCCTCTTTACTTTTTTCAATGCACCGTGTTGTGAAGGATTCATCTGTGGACGTTAATTCTGCACACGTTTGACTTTCATTCAAATATTGCATTCAAATTGATGAATATATTCTTTTTTGTAATATGCTTTGTACATGCTTTGTAGTAATTCATAATATTTTGACTTTGATTTTATTGGAATACTTTTGGTTTGCATTTTAATTATAGTTGAAGTTTCAGTAATTGCGTTACTTTATTATTTTTTGTTTTAACATTTTGTTTAGCTTTATTTTTTATTTAAGTTTTAGTCATATATTTGTGAGGTAGGCTGAATTGCCCTAATGTGGGACACCTAAGGTCTAGTGTTTGTAGGTCCCCCATAAACACATGAATGACAGTGAAACTATGGGTTAGACAAAGCTGTGGTGTCATTTGATCAAAATCACATCATATTTAACCCAATCATATTTGAGGGTGGAGCAATCATCAAACAGAAGGCACCTTGTGTGAAAACCATATGAAGGTTAATGACAAAGAGGTTTAACAATTTTGATGTTAAGGAGTTAAATAGATTTTAAACAAAGCAATCCTGCTACTTTTTAGCCTAACATGCTTATAAAATGTTTGTCCATCACAAAATAGTGTAGCTTTATGTGTATAAGCTATATATTTTACATTTTTATCAAATTTCCTAGTGTCCCACATTAGGAAATGTGGTTTTCAAATCCGGGACAGCATGATCAGCCTGTCAAAAATGTGTGGTGGGGCATGGTTTATTATTATTATTATTATTATTATTATTTTTAATACAAATATTAATAATGTTTATATTAGACAAATCTTAACTAAAGAAAAAAAATTTCACCTAAGGCATTGATGAAATGGAAACAGGATTTTCATTCAGATTCTGTGGTCAGATATGAATAAATATGTAATTCCTAATAAGTCAAAGAAACTCACTTTAAAATAATAAATAGATATTATCCATGTAATGATTTTATCAGTAAGTTTAAAGAAGGGGTTTCTCCGGAAACAGAAACAATTGTACATTTATTTTTTAGTTGTAATTATACCAAATTATTTTGGTCCAAAGTTTCTCTGTTTATTTGTTAGGTGTTTTAGAAATTCATCACTATAACTGATATAATGGTCTTGTTTATGGATTGTGATACTCGTTTACTGGAAATGGATAATATAACTAAAAATTATGTTATTTTACATGTTTCATCCATTCATAACCAAGACAATTACTAAATAAGATTTAAAAAAGAATCTAAAATAAAATAAGATTATACTATTCTCCATTTATCAATGTGATTTTTGGTCTTTTATCATAGATTTTTCAGTGTCCCATATTGGGAACACAACTGTCCCACATTAGGAAGCTGCAGATTTTCTCAGACAACTTGCAATAAGAGCACTAGGGCAATTCGCCCTACTTGAAACAACTTTACTTTTTAGATGGATATTTTTTTATTTATGTTAACTGGTCATTTTGCATTGCTAAAGTAAATGGGTATATAAATATCTTCATCACTAGATCTCGTTGATTAAAGTACTATTTTAGTATGATTTATACACTATTATAGTATTTATTAATATTTAGAATTAGCTTTTATTTTGTTTAAATTTTATTTTTAACATTTTCATGTATTTGTCACTAATATTTTTAGTTTATATTTTAATTTTAGTTGAAGTTTTGTCACTTTTATTAGTTTTCTAGCTAATATTTATATTTAACTTTAATTTTTATTTTGATTTTAGTTTTAGTCGTTTTTTTACTGAAACTTAAACTAATTTAAGATGGCTGCCAGAAAACATTTCTCATTTTCGCTTAAATTTAGCTTATAGGTTTTAGTTGTTTTATCTAATATTCATTTTTGCTAACACTTTACAATAAGGTTCCATTAGCTTACATTAATTATAGCATAACTAACAATGAGCAAAAGATTTCTTACAGTTTTTATTAATCTTTGTTAAAGTTAGTTAATAAAAATAGTAATTCTTTGTTTGTTCATGTTAGTTCATGTCCATTAAATGATATTAACAGATATATAACTTTTGGTTTTAATAATAATAACATTAACAATGATTAATAAATACTTTAGAAATATTTTTATTGTTAGTTCATGTTAACAAATGTAGATAACAAATGTACACAAAACAAATGAAAATTAAATGAAACCTCGATGTAAAGTGTTATTTAGTGTTTATTTCAGTTTTAGTTTGAGCGTACCATTACACCACAACTATGTACTGTGGAAAATAATGTTGTCAAAACGAACCTCGTTCACACGGATCTGCGAAATGATTAAAAACGCTGTATTCTGCTGTCAGGCCAGTAGATGGCGATGCCACTTTGTAAAGAAACACTCCACGCCTGTAGACTGAACACGTATCACAACATCACCGTTATCACAAAATCGCATTTTTGTAGTTAACACTGAGACTTGTAAAGTACATCAAAGTACAAAAACGTGTACTTTGATGTTTTAAATGAACGGCCAAAACGCATAAAAAGTGTAAACGGACCCTTAGTTTTACAAAATTTTACATCAACTTAAACTTACTTCAGCTAGTTGCAAAAGGAACATTTCTAATTTTCATTTAAGTTCTAGTTTCAAGGTTTAGAATTTTTTATTATTATTGATATTAAACCTTTATTTCAAGTAACAACAATGTTTAGTTTCAGTGTTTACAGTAACAACACTGGTCGATGTCAATTAATTAAGCACATTTTTCGATGCTTGAAAGTGTTTATATTGATATTAAGGAGCATTTGATGTATACAGAGTGTGAAGACCTCAGTCTTTGTGCATGAAACATGTTGATGTGTGTGTGTGTGTGTGTGTTTCTGCAGCGCAGCACTCTGTAGACGATCTCGGGCATCAGTCGTGGCAGGGCGAGCTGGACGTTCCTCTGTCCTACAGTATGTATCGTGCTTCATTCATGCACTTAAAACACTACACACGCGTTCCTCACGGGTCCTGACTGATGTTGGGATGTTCTGCAATCTGTTGGAAGCCAAGCTTTTGGAACAACTGTGCGCTAAAGACCCCTCTTGAGTAGAGGAAAACTTATAGCAAAAATGTCCTAATATCGTGCAACATTATGCAAGTTAACAGAATTAGAAACATTGAATATTATGCAATTTTAGTGTATCTTTACAAATTCAAGCGTAGAATGTCTTATGTTGTATTATAAAAAAAAAGAAAAGAAAAACAATGCAAATTCAAGATTTAATGCAAATGTCAAAAGATTTTGTAATAATAACTGATATAGTGATTTGATGCTCAGTTATTATCAATGTCGAAAAAACGTTGTGCTGCTTCATATTTTTGTGGAAATTGATTTATTTTTTCGGGATTCAAGTTCAAAAGACCAGCATTAATTTAAAATATAAATCTTTTGTAACATTAAAAATACTGTCACTTTTGATCAGTTTAATGCATCCTTAATGAAAATATTTTAAAAAATCTTTCAGACCACAATCGTTGGAACGGTATTATAATTTTAAGCGTTTTCCCCTTAGTTTTTAGACTATTAATATTTTTAGTGGCTAGATATTTATGCTAATTTTAGTCATTTTTACCATGCATTAACAAGATTGTTTTGCTCGATTTTAAGACATTTCTTCTATATTTAAGATTTTTTTTGCAGCGGTCAGTCTAAAAGACGGACTGATGTGTTCTGTCGAATGTCAGTTCGAGGAAAGATTTGAATCTTGCTCAACTGAATGTTGGGTTGTGCGTTTTTGCGTCCGCATGTGAGGGTGTTTTGACATACAGAATGTGACATATATGTAGTGATTTATAGTTTCATAGTTTAATGCAGGTGTTTGTTGGGTAAACGGCATTTATGTGCAGCGGTTCTGCTTTAGTGTGCTCCCTTGTGCTTCAGATAAATTAACTTTTTGATTCATTTCACCTCTCGTACCAGCAGGAGCAATTTTAGTGTTGGTTCATTTCTAGCCGTTTTCCCAGTACAGTATCTCTAGTTTATTAATGACTGTTGTTGCGGATTTCTCCTCGCTGTTACCATGGTGATCCTTTTAACCACTGTGCCATATAATTCTACAAAAACGTTTGGCTCTACACCAGCTTAAATCCCTCTTTGTTTAAACCCTGGGATTATTCAGCTGACCTGCACTAATTACAGCTTCAATTATACTGTGAACTTTCAACAAACATTATTAGTGCTGTTTTCATAGCAAGCATTGCTATTACTATTGCTCATATTCAGAGTTAGTGATTGGAACAAACCCAGAAGTATCATTTGTGCTGCAAACTGTTGTTGTGGAAACACTGAATGCAATTTTGATTTTACACAATGTTCTCATGTAGTTTATGCATACATGCATTCATGCACCAGTGTTAATTTAGAATCTTTATATTTTTTTATCAATGGTTTGGGTTTGGGTTTATTTTTACATTTTTGGTTTTCAATTTTGTTTTGTTTAGTTTTTCCCATTATAATTGTTATTATTATTATATCAGAGTTTTTTTTTAAGTCCCCCTACTATGCTTTTTTGGATATTTCCTTTCATGCAGTGTGTAATATGGCTGTTTGTAAATGTAAAAGTTCGGCAAAGTTTCAAAGGTCTGAACTGCCAAAACGAGTTTGGTTTCACTGTTTTCTGGGATGCAAAAGCAAATCCACTTTGACGCACTTCCAAGGATGAGGACTCGAGCTTGAATTCATATGGTAAAACCAACACTGTGTATCTGAAATCACTGTGTATCAAGCCCTTATGAAGATCCAGAGCTGAAATTCGAATATGGTAATAGTCGTTCAGATTCTGACACACACACTGCAAGCATTCGGCCAATCACAACAGCCTGGGCCATCTGACCAATCAGAGCAGGGTAGACCAATCCAAACAGACTGAGCCATTTGACCAATCAGAGCAGAGTAGACCAATCACAACAGACTGGGCCATCTGACCAATCAGAGCAGAGTAGACCAATCACAACAGACTGAACCATTTGACCAATCAGAGCAGAGTAGACCAATCACAACAGACTGAACCATCTGACCAATCAGAGCAGAGTAAACCAATCACAACAGACTGAGCCATCTGACCAATCACAACAGACTGAACCATCTGACCAATCAGAGCAGAGTAGACCAATCACAACAGACTGAACCATCTGACCAATCAGAGCAGAGTAAACCAATCACAACTGACTGGGTCATCTGACCAATCAGAGCAGAGTAAACCAATCACAACAGACTTGGCCATCTGACCAATCAGAGCAGAGTAAACCAATCACAACTGACTGGGTCATCTGACCAATCAGAGCAGAGTAGACCAATCACAACTGACTGAGTCATCTGACCAATCAGAGCAGAGTAGACCAATCACAACAGACTGGACCATCTGACCAATCAGAGCAGAGGAAACCAATCACCACAGACTGAGCCATCTGACCAATCAGAGCAGAGTAGACCAATCACAACAGACCGGGCCATCTGATCAATCAGAGCAGAGTAAACCAATCACAACTGACTGGGCCATGTGACCAATCAGAGCAGAGTAGACCAATCACAATAGACTGGGTCATCTGACCAATCAGAGCAGAGTAGACCTGTCACAACTGACTGAGTCATCTGACCAATCAGAGCAGAGTAGACCAATCACAACAGACTGGACCATCTGACCAATCAGAGCAGAGTAAACCAATCACCACAGACTGAGCCATCTGACCAATCAGAGCAGAGTAGACCAATCACAACAGACTGGGCCATCTGACCAATCACAACAGACTTGGTCATCTGACCAATCAGACCAGAGTAAACCAATCACAACTGACTGGGCCATGTGACCAATCAGAGCAGAGTAGACCAATCACAACAGACTGGGTCATCTGACCAATCAGAGCAGAGTAGACCAATCACAACTGACTGAGTCATCTGACCAATCAGAGCAGAGTAGACCAATCACAACAGACTGGGTCATCTGACCAATCAGAGCAGAGCAGACCAATCACAACTGACTGAGTCATCTGACCAATCAGAGCAGAGTAGGTTCTCAGAAAGGAGGGGTTTAGAGAGATTGAATTCTTTATCGAATTGTTTCAGACACTGTAAGAAAAGAGCTGATGCTGCAATGTATATAATGAGAAAATCAAAAGTGTTTTTTGACCTTGGATGTATGTAAACTTATTGTAGGAGACCTAAAGACAGACATTTTAAAGTTATTATTATTATAATTAATTTTAATTTGATTCAGATCAAATGTATTTCATTTCAAGTGACTGCATTTCAAGTGGTTGTAGTTACCTATAGTAACCCTGGCATGCATGTGTTCATGTGCAGGTTAAATAAATCCCATTGGTCCTATCAGAGCTAATTGACTGTGTTACAGCTGCTGTGTTGTGTTTTGATTTCTCTGGTAGAAGCATTATGCCCGTCCGCTAGGACCCTGTGTGTAATCTCAGCAGATTTCCCCGTGCCCCGTGAGCAGAAAGGTAATATCCCTGGCAGTGTTTCAGCTCTGATGCCATCAGTAGCTTAAGTCTCACATCTGTTTTGATGTCCAAACAGAGTCTGGCGTTTTAGAGACCGGTGCCAAGGATCGGTCAGATCCACTTAGACGTCGGACAGAAACAGCTGCCAGTCATGATGCACAGCGGACAGATACGCCAATGTGACTGACAGGGTTTGTGTAAAGTAGTATAACCTTGCCTAACCGTGTAATACTGCTCACATCAATCATCTGTTGTGAAGGCAACACGTCTTAACAATTTACACATCAAACGCATGCCGTTAATCTCTACAAACGCCCTTAAACTCTTAACACTAAACACTTCCAAAAACATAACAGAAAGCTTTTCCCAGAGCCCTGTTGAAGAGATTTCATTAATGCTTTTTCTTGCCTACATGATGTGATGCATAAACAATAAAGACTTCTACTGCGCTAAATTCGTAACCCTGATAACTTTAATTAATTAATCCCTAAACGTTCAACTCCTCTGATGTCCTACAGGTTAACACATCTAGTTCCTGAACAACTCTTTTTTTTAATGGCTGAATGTTGCACTAGTTGCTACCAAACACTTAAGGCGCTTTACTTCAAGATCTTGATTTAATAACACACTTAAAGCCTCTAGAGTAGAAACAATTAGCACATCTAAACACTTTAAAGTAAAGTTTAATGTGTTGCAATGTTACTTCAGTTCTTTAGCTGTAATAATTTCCTAGCAAATCTCCTAATGTATATGCTCATACGTTCGCAGTGGCAAACCAGGGGTCATGTCATACATATTTGATGCTTTAATGTTTCTCCCTGAAGTCCTCTTATAATGTTAGCTGATGAGTTTTTCATGACCACAGGCTGTAGGTTTGCCAATGCATCAAATGTAGTTTTGAATCTCTCCATCCATCACTAACAGCCTTTTTGCAAATCTCCATTGCATTGTGACTGGATCCCAGGAACATGTGTTTCTGGAAATCCAATCAGCCGCTTTTGCAGCTTGGTTTCAAAACAGCGTCTTGTTGCACTGAGTACATCAAGCTCTTTAAGGTGTTAAGTTTGCCTTTATCCCAAAATAATATTAGACCCCAAGAGCTGGCGCTACTGTTATTGACTAATATTGATTGATTTCAGCTGACGCCACACTTGCGAAGACCTCAGATGATGCCAACTTTGGATCGAATATGAAACTGTTCAATATTATCCTTACATTGTATTTGTTATGAGCGTTATGTTGAAGTTGCTGCCTGACATATTCATTTTGTCTGTTTAACCGAATACGTGACGTTAACTAACCAATCACAACAGACTGGGCCATCTGACCAATCAGAGCAGAGTAGACCAATATCAACAGATTGGGCCATCTGACCAATCAGAGCAGAGTAGACCAATCACAACAGACTGAACCATCTGACCAATCAGAGCAGAGTAGACCAATCACAACAGACTGAACCATCTGACCAATCAGAGAAGAGTAGACCAATCACAACAAACTGAGCCATCTGACCAATCAGACCAGAGTAGACCAATATCAACAGATTGGGCCATGTGACCAATCAGAGCAGAGTAGACCAATCACAACAAACTGAACCATCTGACCAATCAGAGCAGAGTAGACCAATCACAACAGACTGAACCATCTGACCAATCAGAGAAGAGTAGACCAATCACAACAAACTGAGCCATCTGACCAATCAGACCAGAGTAGACCAATCACAACAGACTGAACCATCTGACCAATCAGAGCAGAGTAGAGCAATAACAAAAGACTGAACCATCTGACCAATCAGACCAGAGTAGACCAATCACAACAGACTGAACCATCTGACCAATCAGAGCAGTGTAGACCAATCACAACAGACTGAGCCATCTGACCAATCAGAGAAGAGTAGACCAATCACAACAAACTGAGCCATCTGACCAATCAGAGCAGAGTAGACCAATCACAACAGACTGAACCATCTGACCAATCAGAGCAGAGTAGACCAATCACAACAGACTGAACCATCTGACCAATCAGACCAGAGTAGACCAACCACAACAGACTGAACCATCTGACCAATCAGAGCAGAGTAGAGCAATAACAAAAGACTGAACCATCTGACCAATCAGAGCAGAGTAGACCAATCACAACAAACTGAACCATCTGACCAATCAGAGCAGAGTAACATAACTTGTATACTACTGCCATGGACATTACTTAGATACCCTCATTTCTGGTTGATAACAAAATACTTCATAATTGTAACAATGAAACAAGCATTGTCTGTAAAGTCAAGTCATCTTTATTTCTATAGCGCTTTGTACAATACAGATTGGTTCAGAGCAGCTTCACAGTGATAAACAGGAAAATAATCAATAATGCAAACTTCATCAAATATGAGACAAATTCATTTGTTGCTGTAAATCAGCTCTAAAAAGACAACAGTGTTGTTATTCAGCTCAAGACGGTTTAGTGTTAATTTGTTCAGTTCAATAACTGAGTCGATGTTGCAAAATGAGTCTATTATAAAATAAATAAAGCAGCTCTACAGAATACAGTGTTATTATTCAGCTCAAGTCAGTTCAATATTGATGTCGATGTTGCAAAATCTGTCAATTATGAACTAATTTGATTCCGCTTTAAAGCAACTCTACAGGAGACAATCCAGTTTTCAAAACAATATACATTTACTCGAGAAGAAAAACGGCTTTTTTCAGGATATAAAGTCTTAAAAATACAACTTGTTTTCCCTTTGAATCGAGTTATTTTTCTGACCCCATTGGAAGATATAGTTATTATTATCTTTTTAAGTTTAAACACTTCCTTTTGATAGTTTTGTTTTCCAATAATAATGAGTAATTTGGCTTCTCAAGTGAATGTTTATTGATTTGAAGAATATCTAGACAGTTGCACTTGAAATCAAGTCAAAAATACTGAGGAAGAAAATAATTTTTTGCAGTGCAATTCATTAGCTGTAGGTAAATAACTAGAAGAATAACAAAGTGCAGTTTATTACTATTTGCACTATTAACCTGTGTTTATTACTCCAATAGTACATAAAAATGATATTTTCCCAGACAGCAACATAGTGTCGACCCAGATCCGGCCCAAATCTGGTACGCGTTGAATCCACTTGTACCAGATGTGGGCCGGATCTGGGCCTATTCGTTAAAAGTAAGGTGAATTCAAATAAACTAAAACTGTATTTTGATACATCAGACTTGCAGTAGATGCTGTATAGAGTGTGAGACTCCAGGTAAACGGTGTGTGTCTATGCAGACCTTGACCATAGAGACACCACCACCTGTCTGTCACTTCATCATCGGGGTGATTTACGGGACGTTGGGGTAGACAGCGGGCTTCTGGAGATTTATTTTTGACAGCATTGCAGAGGAGACGTCGGGCGGTAATGACCTGGGCCAATCCGAGCCATCCGTCTAAATGACACGGAGGAGAAATCAAGAAGCTCTCCGTCAGACAGAGCGTCTGTTTATCATGTCTGCTGATTTACTCGCCCGCAGCCCGAGAGCTTTTGTGTGGTCTTTCTGACGGTTGCGGTGTTGTTCGCCACATCAAAAAATAATTTTAACAGGAAAAATGTCACCAGGGACCAGCGGCGGTCCGGCTTCCTGAGTGATTGATTAGGTTTATTGATTAGTTTGGATGTTTTTAAACACCTCAAAAATGAATTTCCCTCTTTGGGTGCAGAAAAACAAGTACAAATATCTAAACAGTCATAAATCAAATTTACTTATCTCACATCATTTTGCTTCTCAAGTCTTGTTTTCTGAAAAATGCATCAAAATTAAGTGACTTTATGCTTAAAACAAGAATAAACATCAGCCGATGGGGTCAGAAAATTAAACAAGGTTAACAATTTATTTTAGTGTCCTTGTTACACGTTACATGTAGTTTGTATGGTAATTATTATAAATTATGCATAATTACATGCAACTAACCCTAAACCAAATCCTAATCCTAAACCCTATAGTAAGTACATGTAGTTTAATAATCAATTATGATTACTCAGTACTTAAAAGTATTATTACACTGTAACGAGTAATGCGTAACCTAAATCTTGATTTTCATTTGAATTACATTTCGTTTTCTAACTCTTTTTTAAAATATTTTTAATA
This sequence comes from Siphateles boraxobius, assembly GCF_051911475.1. Lineage (NCBI taxonomy): Eukaryota > Metazoa > Chordata > Actinopteri > Cypriniformes > Leuciscidae > Siphateles > Siphateles boraxobius. The sequence goes on along the minus strand of NW_027509130.1, from coordinate 6,388,284 downwards.
CTTTTTCAGCTTTCTTATTTAAAATGAAAATCTTTTGTAACATTATAAATGTCTTTACTGTGACTTTTGGTCAATTTAATGCATCCATCCCGGATAAAACTATGATTTTATTACTGACCCCAAACCTTTAAATGGTAGTATAATTTTTATAAGTGGCCATTCACCGAAGGTGCATAGGCACCTATTGTGTCCGTTGGCATTTCTATTATTATTATTCCCTGTCTATGACATCCCATAAAACCGCTTATGGGAAAGTCATGAAATTTGGCACACAGAGGACAGTCTGTAATATCACTATAGCAAATTTGGAGTCTCAATCCTCTAGCGCCACCAACTGTCCAAATTTGCACTCATGTTTATGCTCATAACTTTTGAACTGTAAGAGATCTTTTTCCCTTTGATTCGATTTCCCTATATGACATCATTTTCTGTCATGAAACCTTTACCCACCATTTTTAATTTCCCGCTAAACCTACTTTTTCAAACTCTTCCTATAGGCCATTGTCCGGATTTTCCTTTTAATTGAACCAGATTATCTTCAGACTGTGCCAACATATTCTCCCCCAACGAATTCGATGAATTGACCGAAATTAATGTGAGGCTATATCACTGCAATTCGTTAGCGTATTCTGACCAAACTTGGTGTGTGTTATGTTTGTTATCACCAATTTGATTTGGTGCAGCATGCACGATACCCAATTGAATTGAGTTGAACGATACCCAATTTTTCCCATATCGGACAAAATATTTTATTTTGTTGTTAAATACTATATATTACAATTGCATTGGTGTAATGTTTCGAAACTTGGTATGTGTCTTCAGCACCATGCCCTGAAAGTACTCAAAAAGATTCGGGGCCACCAGGGCCCACCTTGTGGTCTTAACTTTTGATTACATTAACCTTCTGTTATGTAACTGGTCTTAATAGATTCATTGGGTTATGTCGAGAACATAGATATCAATTTTGCCAAAGTCCTAAAGTCCTAAACTTCCTATCTGCCATTTTTTTTCTTTAATTCTCGTTGGTCTCGTTTACAACATCAACAAATTTGAGGCATGATTCCAAAAAACGATTCTGTATCTCTGCAGTGCATAGGCTAGTGCATTTAGTTTCACTCACTATTACTGACCCCAAACGTAGTAATAGTAGTGTATATTATATTTGAACATTGCAACTTAAATACTTGAAAGCAATGTGAGAAATATTGCCCTTGAAAAGGAGGAGAGACTGAAACAAACTGTGAGCTTTGTGTTGACATTCACGCAAGACTGATTTCTAATATCCAGCTCATTTGTGAAACAGTGACATGCTGAATAATAAACATCAGAATTATTTACAGTGATTCTGCATTGTTTATATTTGACTTTAGAATAAGAATTGACTTTTTCAAACATGTGCCAAACTGTGTCTTAAAGATATCGTTCACCCAAAAATGAACATTCGGTCATCATTTACCCACCCTCACATCGTTCCAAACCAAAACCTACTTTCTGCAGTGGAACATAAAAGACACTTAAGTTTTTTTTTTTCAAAAGGAGGCATATTGCTGTGTGAAAATCCCATATGAATTCCTTTGACCATTGTATAATTGGTATAATATGGCACTGGAAAGGAACCCGGCTCTGCTTTTCTCGGTCAGCTGGTTTAATGGTTTGATTTGATAGTATCAGGTCAGAAGGTTGAGATTGAAATAGACATATTGGAAAACTTGCTCTGGACACTTGAAGTGGCTCGTCATGGCAGATGACCTGTTTAATGACAGCAGAGGGAGCTCAGTCTGAAAATATGTCCAAAGGACAGCAGGTTTCTCTGCCCTGTGTCCTCATTATTGCTCTGTACCTTTGGGATCGTGCAGAGCTCAGATAAAGCACCCCTGCAGGACCGAGTTCAAATGCAAAGGGTTTTCTTATGGTGTGCAAATGATTTCAGCAGTATGTCTCTTTACTGTCTTCCTTTTCTTGTCCTTTGCTCTTTCTTTTTTCTCCCTGAATCTGTATACTTACTGCCCATTCACACTAATAATAACTATAATGTAACTATATTAGCGTACACACCAACATCATATCATATTGTTGTGTTTATTTTAAGTGAGCACTGTGGTTATGTTGTCTGCTGCTTTAAATGTTTCAGCTCTTAAAGCAGGATGGATTCTGATTGACTGTCATATGGGGGACCCATATGCAATGCAGCGTCAGCGTAAGTGTTTTTTGCTAGTTTCGGCCCGACGCAGTTATCATATTGACGATCTGCGCCACTGTGTTTAAATAGCAAATGGATTTGTGAACATTTGTGCACCCATCTGTGCAACCCTTTTAGACCATGCGCCGGACGCACTGACCATTTTTCCCGTCAGTAAACTAGCAAAAGTGGATTCGGACACGACCCAAGACCATGCTTTAGACCATGTGCCTAGAATATTAAAATAGGGAACATGGACACAGTTTGTTGATGAATCCAAATGTAGTGTTTACATGAACACTGAAGTAATCGGGTTGATGTGTGTGTTTATATGTCAAAAGCTTCAAACTGAAATTGTTTTTTTGACATGCGCACACATGTCACTAAAATAGTTTAGTTTATAATTAATTAGTCCCATCGCTGGGAAATTTGTCTTGGACAACGTGCAAAGTTCGTACATACAAAACAACATACATTAAAAGCGAATAGAGAATAAGTAAAGGTAAATACATGTAAGACACAATGGCAATTCACAGTGTTTTATCTCTATTTAACGCTTTGATTGCAGTAGGAACAAAGGAATTTTTCAGTCGATTAGACATACAAATCAAGACTCTATACCTCCTTCCTGATGGTAATAATTTAAAGTGGGCCTTCAGGATATGAGTAACGTCTCCAACAATTTTCTTGGCATGGTTTAAAATTGAAGCATCAAACAACTCTCCTCACCCCCTATAATTTTAAAGGCGGTGTGCACCAAACGTCCTAAGCTCGATTTTAATTGGACAGACAAGTTACCATACCATGCAGTGATACCATATCTAATCAAGCTCTTAAAAATAGACTGGTAAAACAAGTACATGATTCTCTGATTCACTCCGAACTCTTTTAACCTGCATAGAAAGTATAATCTCTGCTGTAACCTGGAACAAAGATTGCTGACATGAAGAGACCAGCATAGTGAATTATCTATATAGACTCCCAAGTACTTACATGAAGGAACCTGTGCAATGATATTACCATGTATCATTACCGGACTATCATGATCCCCTACACTTCTAGGATCAAAAATCACCTCAACCGTCTTAGTTCCGTTAAGTATCAGCGAGTTATTATCACACCGGCCTACAGATCTGTCCACCTCAGAGAAATAATGTGAAGCATTGTCTTTCCTAATTAATAAGCGTAAGATTGCTGTGTCATCAGACAATTTGATTAAAAAAAAGTACTGTCTTGACTTGCTACGCAATCATTGGTGTATAATGTAAATAAAATTGGTGAGCAAACGCATCCCTGCGGGTTTCCCGTTCGTAATTTTAACTTCAGAATACGATAAATTGACTCTCACCTGTTGTATGCAGTTGTTCAGAAAGGAATAGAGCCACTTAATACAGTATGGATTTACCTTAAGCTCTTTTAACTTTGTGGTCAACAACATTCAAGGTATTAAACGCTGAACTAAAGTCAATAAAAAGTAGGCGGGCATATGCTTGAATATCCTCTAAATGACTAATAACCAAATGAGAGATGGAATTAATGGCATCTTCAGTACCTCACCTCTCCCTATATGCGAATTGAAATGGGTCGAGTAACGGTTTGACTTGATCCTTTAAACCCATTAGAACAAATCGTTCAAAACACTTCATAACATGAGATGTAAGGGCTACTGGTCTAAAATCACCAGTCACCACTGAGTTCTGTTTCTTAGGAACTGGTATTACAATGGATTTCTTCCATAAAGATGGAATAGGATGTGAGTTCAAATATTTATGAAAAACGGGGCAGAATTCCGTGGAAAGCTCCATAGCACAATTTTTTAACAAAAAGGCCGAAATTCTATCCAGGCCCATCAATTTTTTAGAGCATACACCGCTAAATAAAATGCTGACCACCTTTGGGTCAACCACTAGACTCTGACCCGGTTCACATATTACATCTTCCAGAACACCCATATAATCAGCTGATGACTCAAACCCAAGAAAACAGTAATTTAAATAATTTTCCCTGTGTTCGTCATCATTAGTTATAAAAGTTTTGTCAGGTGGCGCCATATTTGTTACAACTTTCATTGCATCCCACAGTTTTTTTGAATTCCCTGTAGCAAACATTCCTTTACTTCCTTTGTTAAAAATATAATAGAAATACCGTTGCAGTTTTCTTCTCCACAATTGAGTCCACACAAAAATGTATATAGTCGTTATGGACTCTTAGGCCGTCTCAATGTCCATCTCGTGAAAAAGATCCCAGTCTGTGGAATCAAAGCAGCCTTTTAAGGTCTCTATACTGTCCTCCGACCAAACCGAGATGGTCTTTGTGTGTGGCTTAGCTCTTTTTAAGAGAGTTTTATAAGTTGGAATCAAATGGACAGTGTTGTGATCATAGTTAGATAGAGGAGGTTTGGCCTTAGCAACATATGCATCCTTAACGTTTCCGTAACATTTGTCCAAAATCTTGTTACCTCTAGTAAAGCACTTGTTCTTCCCCCGGGAGCATAAGCTCCAATATACACTGTTTAAAGTCTCCAAGGATAAAAATTGGAGCAGCTGGGGTGCGCCTTTATTGTTCATTGACACAGTCACTTATACACCGCACAAATAATGAGTTTCCAAATTCACGCGGTACATAAAAAGGCCTTAATGACAAACATAATAATTCCACATCGGAATTGTACACAGTATTTCTCACCGTATGCTGGCAGCACCATTTGTCCTTGATGTATATACAGACACCGCTGCTCTTGATTTACCCGAGTTTTCATCCCTGTCTGCACGAACAAGTGGAAACCCATCCAATTTGACCAAAGAGCAAGGGATGTCCCGATGAAGCCATGTCTCCGTGAACACCATTAAACAGGACTCACGATACTTGTGCCATGTCCCTGTGATCACCCGTAGCTCCTCAATTTTATTCTTTAAGGACCACACATTAGAATCACAGACAGAAGGGGAGGTTTATCACCACAGTTCCGAAGACGGAGATGAACTCCTCCTCTCTTCCCTCTTTTTCTGGGTCCCGCCGAAAATGCGCTCTTCGTCCTGATATCAACAGGTACATCTGTGGGAGGCAATGTTCTTTCAGGCCTCAGAAGGAGCAATTCTACTCTGGTATAGCTCAAAGATGGCACTGCAACAAAGTGTACGGATGATACACGATTCAGAGCAAGTATCCTTCCTCCAATCAAAGTCAGTAGTAGGAATTGTACCAAAAACTTGATGATGATCAGCACCTTAACACTTAACACATTAAAACGTTAAACGATTAAGAATAAATCCGACCCGAACAACAAACTTGACAGTGCACGTGTCCGGGTCGCCAGCCAAGCAGCGCCACTGGAAGCAGAAGGTATTAAATAATGGTGCAAATACTAGTAAACTGACGAGCGCAAACCTTAGTTAATCACCTTGATACATTTAAATAACCTCCTCACATAAATTTAGCGTCTGAAAGGGAAACTGCTACAAATGCATATGCAAAAAGATCGGGCGCAAAAATAACAGTAACTTTTTAACACAAAAGAGAGTTTGCACTGGCGCTAGCTGTTAGTAAATCTGGCCCTTAAAATATATCTATTTCAAGGCAATAATTAGGAGACAACAAGTACATGAACCATTGTGCCGTGCTGCTTATATTTATCAAGGAGTAAAAACGCCCAAAACACGGTGTCTGTGGATGTGAGTCTGAAACAAGGACTGTTGGGATGTTGTCCTGTTCCACTTCAAAGACGATGAGTGGAAGGAGAGTTTTTAAATAGCACGTCAGTCATTTATAACACTGCATTCAACAACAACAGCTCGTTCCATATGTCATTACACTATTTCTACATCATTGCACATGTCCAGAAGTTTCCCATTTCAGGTTTCAATCCGATCAAGTGTTTACATGTCCTCTCGATCGGACTAGAAAAGTTTAAATCACCCCTTACAATCCATGTGAATTTTAATCGGATTTGGCCAATTCATTCCAAATGACGTGACTTTTTTTTATTCTGACTGTGCTAGTACTCCTATTACAAACGGATTATTAGGGTCCATGTAAACACAGCTATTGTTTTTGTCATTATTGTTATAGTTGTTGTATGGACTACGCTATTCTTTTACATTTACAATTATTTTTAGAACTATTTCTTTATTGTTATAGTTAGTTATCGTCCTTTGTGCAAACGGCCTTTAGTTTTTGTTTAATCTTTTGAATCTTTTTAAAATAATTAATCTTAAATTTGCACTGTAGGTTTTATTAGTGGAGTCCCTGCATTATTCAGCAGTGAGATGAGCATTTCCTCAGTGAAAGCGCACTGTTATTATATCACACCGCTGATCAGGCTGTGTTTGTATGCATGCGTGTGGATCAGTGCACGCTTGGCCTCTGATGCCGTCTGAATTCTGATAGCATGCTGCGTTATGGACCGAAAGGAGAAGCATAAACTAATGCAGCATGCGATCAGAATTCAGAAAAGTCTTCTCAGGTGCAACACCCTTCATATGAAGCACTGCGGCGTGACTCTCTGCTGAATACAGATGCTGTTTACTACATTCAAACAACATTGGGTGTGGGATTTACCATCCCGATCTCACGGCAATTCGTACGAATTATATATTTTACGAGAAATATTTTACGAGTTGCCCAATTCGTATGAATTCGCACGAATGACCTACCCCTGACCCCGTCCCTAAACCTAACCGTCACGTGGGTTTAGAAAATACTGTACATTGAATTACCTGAAATTTTGAAGTAGAAAGTATGAAATAGTATTTTCTTGTAAAACATACTCCAGTAATCTTTTTTTAATTTTCAACTTGGAAATATATATATATATATATATATATATATATATATATATAGTTATCAAGCAACGTCTCAGTCCAGTCAGATTCATAATTTATTGCGTTTTTGTGTTTAATTTGTCTTACATAATTCAAAGTGGTTTTTGCTCTGAGGCCATTTTTTTCTTTTTTTACGTTTCATTTAAAAAAAGCATTTATTTAAACAAACTCCAAAAACGGCTTGTTTAGATATTGCGGGGGTCACACGAGCAAATACATTTGCCTTTGACTCCCTACAGAGCAAGACATTGATGAATAGTTATATATCATCGCATCATAGGTTGATTTACGGCTGATATTTGCCTACACTGGATGTGAGTAATAAAGCCATTATAATCACTGTCGCTGTCTACACTGGATACAGTATATAGATGTGTGTTCACTTCAGAGTCTTTCAACAACCGTACAAATGGAAGTGAAAGAACTTTGCTTTAAACACGTTCAGTTTAAACTGCTCGTTTGCGTCTCTAGTACAGACTTCAGAAGGATTTTAGTGTCGGAAACAAGTGGATGCTTTATTTTAATAGCATCCTGGATTGCGTCTGAGGATTTTATGTTTGTTCTGAACATTTTGATTTGTAAACGAGGCACAGGTTAAAGGAGAGTTCATAAAGAAACTTTTGTTTGTGTGTGGTTACACCACATGACATTTTTTAAATATAATATGTCAAAAATTATATGTGCACGTCCGTGTATACTTACCTAAGAAAATGCTGGTTGATATAAGGTAACCACATCGGTTAAGGTTAGGTTTAGGGTAGGTTCAGGGTTAGTAGTTATTACCCAGTTATTGTAATTACTATATAATAAGTACATAGTATGTACATGGGGAACAGAAATGCTACATTAATATATGAGTATATGGCAAAAAACTTGGAATTTGAATTTTAAATGTGATTTTCAAAAATATTTTTACTAATTCACTCAAAAGTTTGGGGTCGGTATGGTTTTTTTCAATGAGAGAAGTCTCTTACACTCACCTACAGTGTGCAAAAAACTCTATTAACATTATAAGTGAACCTCAAGAAACTAAAAAAAATCCTGTCATGACCTGTTTAAATGGACTGCTGAGAGGTGACATCACTGCCAGAACTCTCCAGAGGAGTTCAGGTCAAGGACAGTGTGCCTCTGTGACATCATCACCAGATGCTCTATAAAGAAGTACATTCTAAGATTCGTAAGGCGGAATGTTTTTGTATGACATCACAGTCATAATGGTGCATGACATTCTACTGGTCCTTTTTTGATTTTGTCTTTATGATATCACAGAGTTTTTTTTTGTTTGTTTTTTGTTTGTTTTGTTGGGAAGTTTTGGCATAATGTACTCTGCATAAAGTCTGGTATACGGGATGTTTAGTTACAAAGTCATACAGGTCAGTGGTTTAATTATTAATTCAGAGTGCAGGCATACACGCATTCATTTAGGGCTGCTTCTTTCGTGTGCTTTAGAAGAGGAGAGCATCATTCAAGGGCTGCATTACTTTACTATGCTCCATAAGCTCATTAATAAACCAATGAATTATTCATGAAGACAGCTTTCTGATGAAGAGCACTAAACTGAACTTTTTAAAAGAGAAAGTTGGCAATCTAAAAGGCGTTTTGAAAGGGTGCCTTTCTTGAGTTTGACTCATCAGTAACATTTCATGGTAAAGCTAGTGAAATTAGTATATTTTAAAATGAAAAGAAGCAAACTATGTAATCAATGTTTAACATCAAACATTTTATTATGTAAATAACAACTACAATTTATATGCAATTAGTAGTATTTGTTAAGGCAAAAGCTATTGCTCATGTAAGTTATTGAGCTGAACAAACTACAAACTCGTCCTGCAGCGTTTGTGACATGAATGATTTCTCAAATTATGTTTTTTGTTAAAAACTTTTAATTTTTAAAAGTAAATTTTTAAAAAATTTTAATTATTATTATTATTTTAAATCCAAAAAGCAGAAACCCAGTCAGACGATAAGAAATGTTCTTCCACGCAATCTGAATGGTCATGAATAACAAGCAGTTTTCCCGTGTTCACCACGAAATACAGACTTCTGCGCCTCAAAATTGGAAAACAAACCCAAAATGGCCTAACAAAACAGCTCTCATAGGATGTTAGGAGGATTTAAGTGTGGAATTGAAATCTGCTCTGCTTTAGTAATTGTGTGTGGGACCAGGAAAGGAAAGAAAATAGAGCCTTTTCAAAGATGTTGCATTCCTGTAGGTCAAAGACAACCAATTAGAATGGCATCCTCACACATATTTCCCCACAGTTCACAACACAAGCTAATCAATGGCTATAGCGCTATAGTTTTACAAATGTGTTTGGGATGTGTTTCTCGTGATGATGATAATGCTGGGTCTTCAGTTAGAAGTGTCCTTGAGCCTGTAATGGCTCTGCGGTGAGGTGACGTCAGTGATAATGATCTCTGTTCCAGAGCACATCCATCGGCTGTAGATCACATCTGCAGTGTCCATTGATCTAGTTTCTCTTGTAAACTCTTAAAAAGCCAGGTTCTTTATTGGCATCGTTGGTTAAGAACCTTTTATATCTATGGAGTCTTTCCATTCCACAAAAGGTCCTTCATAGTGGATGAAGGTTCTTTAGATTTTTAAAATGTTCTTCACACTGAGAAAAAAAATGGTTTTCTTTTAAGACTTTTTACTGAAAGGTTCTCTTGGGAACCAAAAACGATTATTTTATGATGTCATTGCAAAATGTTTAGTTCAGTTTAGTTTAGTTCAGTTTAGTTTAGTTTAGTTTAGTTTAGTTTAGTTTAGTTTAGTTTAGTTTAGTTTAGTTTAGTTTAGTTTAGTTTAGTTTAGCTTAGCTTAGTTTAGTTTAGTTTTAGTTTGTTCAAAAAAAAAAAAACACAGCTTTTAGTTTATTTTTCTTTAGACTTTGTCTTTATTTTATTTTATTTCATTTGCATCTATGGTTCCATGAAGAACCTTCAGAGCCAAAAACGGTTCTTCTATGGCATCGGTGCAAAATGTTGTTTTGTTTTGTTTAGTTTTTTTGGTCTGTTTCCAAAAAATAAAATTTAGTTTTGGTTAGATTGTTTTTATTTCATTTCATTTGCATTCCATGAAGAACCTTTAACATCCATGGTACTTTTCTATTGCACAAAAGGTTCTTTATAGATTTTTTAAATGTTCTTCACACTGAGAACATGTTTTAGTTTTAACTGAAAGGTTCTTGGTGAGCCAAAAAAGGTTCTTCTGGAATCGCTGCGGAACAGTTATTTGTAAGAGTGGTTTGTGTTGTGCTATTATGCATGAATGTGGTGAGGAGGTGTTAATCTGAACAGATCTGGCCCCGGTGGGAAGCTGATTTCCACCCACAGGCCTGAGCGCGTCCCGCTGTGAAATGAATTGAGCTCATGGTCTGAGGAGCAGGCCTGAGGTCTGAGACTGGCCGCATGTGCTGGCCATCCAAACCAGGTCATTCTGGCCGTGAAACGTTCCTGTCCTCACTGTTTGAAAACTCCTCAAGACATGTACAGCTTGCTTGGAAAAGTGTTTAGAAACATACTATTCCTCGATCTCAGGGGTCAGCCATCCAAGATAAGAGAGGTCTGTGTCATTTAGGCAGCAATAGCGAGTTTATGTATCCATTTTAATTTAATTTAATTTAATTTAATTTAATTTAATTTAATTTAATTTAATTTAATTTAATTTAATTTAATTTAATTTAATTTAATTTAATTTAATTTAATTTAATTTAATTCAATTTTTGTATTTTTGCATACATTTTTTATAATTTTTTTATTAGTATTAATAGTTTTTTTGTTTGTTTTTTTCCCCTAAATGCCATCTACCTCCTTCATATTTTTGTGGTCTTTTCTGCCCGTTTTTTAATTTTTTAATTTTTATTTTTTTGAGATTTGAACCTAAACCAGACTCCACTTGTATCATTTCTAGCAAGAATGAATAAGGTTTGTGTTGGATTCATACAGCGTGGCGTGTTCAACCAAGGCCTCTTGTCCTCGGAAACATCATATCCTCACGTCCATTTCATAACTTCCCTTCTTTCTCTCGTGCTTATGTTACAGATCAATCACAGAACGCCTTCTACCTTATTCCTTTGAAACTGAGAAAGAGCTGCGAATAACCCAGCACATTTCTGCTGACCTGCTAAAGAAATGAGATCGAGCGGATAGAGAGAGAGACAAAGTTGAGGAAGCCACTTCAAAATGTAATTTAAAACCAGAGTCAGTCCTTGTAGCTATACACTACAAGCAATAGCAAACTACATTAGAGCTATTTAATGGAACAATATCTTTATAAATATCAGATTAGAGCAGTTTTTATTATTATTATTTCCCATTGTTTTAAAATGATGTCGAGTGATGTATCAGTCAGTAACTCCTCAACACTGATTCCCACACGCTTATTAATAACTCTGATGAAAAAAGAAAAAGAGTGTAAAGGTTAGGAAAGAGGATAGTCATGCGGAGAGGAGAATGTGCTTCAGCGCTCAGAGAACTTGAGCACAAATCGAAACCCCACAGACACAATCTGTGCCGACCCAAATACTGAACAAACACTGAACTTTCAGCACAACAATATATAAACTACCGTTCTGAGGGTTGAGGTCGCTCAGTGTTCTGCTCACCAAGGCTGCATTTATTTGATCAAAAAGGCTGTAAAAACTGTAATATTGTGAAATAGTATTATAATATGAAATAAGTGTTTTCTATGTGAATATATTTTAAACTGTAATTTATTCTTGTGATCAAAGCTGATTTTTCAGCATCATTACTCCAGTCTTCAGTGTCACATGATCCTTCAGAAATCAGTATAATATGATTTGATGCTCAAGAAACATTATCAATGTTGAAAACAGTTGTGCTGCTTCATACCATGATACATTTGATTTTTTTTCAGAATTCTCTGATGAAATGTAAACATTTATTTGAAATATAAATATAAAAAGTGTCTTTACTGTCACTTTTGATCAATTTAATGCATCCTTGCTGAATAAAAGCATTAGTTTATACTGACCCCAAACTTTTCAATGTGAGGGAAAGAAAAAGCATTTTTAAATCTCAATTGTTTAATTTAGACAGCAGTGAGATTAAATATTGTTAATGTTACAGGGCTAGAATTTCAGTGTGGGATTGCATGTATTGCACATAATTAGACTCATTCCCGCAGATTTTGTGCTCACACTCAAAGCCGCCTCTCAGCCCTGAATTGAGCTCTTTTTTGCTGCTTATTGCACTTAAACAGTCAAATACACACAAAATAATGTCAAAATGCCGGTCTTGGTCAGTATTCACGTAAACACTATCAGTTATTTTAAGTGAACGTAAACAGTTGAGAAAGAAAACGCATGTGTAACAGTATAATGGATCAGTGCATCAGCTCTTAAAGTGACAGCAGCCTAATATTCCTGCTGACAAATTATGAGATAATATTAAAAATATATAAATTGCAGTTTTTCCCCAGGGTATCAATGTCAAAATTGTGCCCAGTGAAAATGCTGAGTGGCTCGTAACTTTGGAAAACCACCAGCCACACTGACTGGTGGATTTTAGTGGATTTTATTGACAAACATTGACAAATATCTCATCTTGTAAAATGTGCGGTCAGTACCGCCGCTCTCTATACACAGAGTACGCATGATCGCGAATTGGAAAGCGAAATTAAAAAGCAAACGCGCATTCAAAAACGTTTTCAATACCCCGCATACTGATAGCGGCTTTCTGATGCCTGCAAGTTATATACAATATAATCACCCAAATATATAATTATGAGAATATTTTTCTGCTTTAGGGGCTCCTTTCCAAATCCTTGACACATCCCTACTTCTTACAACGGACCATTTTCCTAGTTCAAAGACATATTTACATGTTCAAAATGCAAAAGTGCCACATCAACACAGTAAATGCTCTTCTTTTGTGTTTCACAGAGAAAGTAACATTTGAGTTCGGAACAAAATGAGGGTGATTAAATGACGAACAAAGGAGAACTGTTCCTTTTGAAATCAACAGTGTTATGTTTTCAGATCTCGGTACATGCAATGATGCACGAATATCATCCAGCATGTGGAGAGTTAAAAGCGCAACACCTTGTGAAATGACCAGGTCCCTCTTGAAACTCATATCCACAATGAGCAGACACATGATGAAAGCACAGGCCGTGTAGAAAACACAACTAAATTACGTCCGTAAAAGGGCCTGCGGGGTTTGAATTGGCTCTTTGGCGTTCCTGAAGGCAGATTACAGTCCAAAGCGAAGCCCTAATGCCCAGAATGCACTGTAGGAAAAACATGCGCCTCATTAGCTGAGCTATCTTTATTAGTCTGTTTGGAGAATATCTCTATTCATGGTCCCAATATGACGTCTGTAGTGTAAGTAATAAACATCACTATAGCAACTCGTATTGTATATATACACAAAGAAACAAACGGCTGCTTTCATGAACGCTGTTGAACAATGCTCTCTTTCTGAGTCAGGTCTGTCATTAGGAAAAGATGATACATCGATTCACGCAAGTGTGTGAGGAGCCAAAATCAAAACTCAGCTCACACACACTTTTGACAGGAGACGTGCAAAACATGCTTTGAGAAAATCTAACGTTTAGTCCACATGGTTATTGTGGTACTGTAACAAATCACTCATTTAGATTTAGAAGTTGATTAGTTATTTATTTTGTTATTTATAAATAAACACATGCATACATCAAAAATAACGTATGCATCTTTTATTAATTATAAATAAATAAATATTTTTAAAAATTTTAGGGGTGAGAAAATAAAAATATGTTATGTATATTGTATTATTTATTTATAAATAGTTTTTTTTCCAGTAAAATAAGCACTACTTATTTGCTACATTTTTCAGTGAGAACATAAAATGCGTAAGTACATGAAATTAGATACAACTTTTGAGCAAATTAGAGCATTATGAGAAATTAGGAGTCTAGTCCCAGACTACAATGCATGTTTTTAATTGTTAAATATGTCAGTGTCATTGTTTTGTCCCAAGATGCACACTAGTAATGTTTATCAAAGGCATGTTTATAAAAGCTACTTAAATGTCCTATTTGAACTAAAGCCTAACCCTGGCTCAATCTAAACTCTGTATGTGAATCCAGGCCTAAGTGTTCTTCCATTATGGTTCTTAATTTGCAAGTTAAATATAATGAAATCTAAATAAATTAAATACAAATTTCTGTAGGTGGCATTTGAAAGATTGTTTGTCAGTAATTGGGTGTGGGAGACGAGCGTCGCTGCCTCCTGCTGGAATAATCAGCACTGTTTGTTTATTAGTTGGTTTGTTTGTTTGTTTGGGGTTATTAGACAGATTTCCATTGAAACGGTTTCCACGAAATAGGCTGAGCGCAGAATCATGGTTAGAGTTATTTGAGCATATGTTGTTTTCACATCCGGATCGTTGTGAGATGCGTCATTGAGCCGCCATCAGCTAAATGTGTCGCGTGAGTTATTAGCGCATTAGCAAAGATCTTCAACGACATCCTGACAGCCCTTTCTGTTACGACTTCATCACTTCGTTTCTCCTCGCCGGTGTCATTTCGCAGTTTGTTCTGTTTCTGCACCAGCCGTTATTAATGGATATATAACACCATCTCTCATTCAGCTGATATTTACTAGACTGAAGCTCACTCAGTCTTCTGTAAGTGTGCTTGACGTCTGGAGAGAGAGACTGTCCTGATGCGGCGAGTAAACCAACCCGTCTGGGAGGTCTTAAAATATTCTCTTAACTAGGACAGTTGCAGAAGGTTTGCGTGGGTTATTGGTTCTGTACTGAGATTTCATATGCGCTCACACACTCTAAAAAAAATCTTACCCAAATCCTGGGTTGAGCCTTTTTTCAGTGTTTGGGTAGTTCTTGCGTTACCCAGCTACTGAGTCAGACGTAACAGCCCAATGTTTGGGTAGTGTTTGTGTTACCCAGATCATGGTTCAGATATAACAACCCAGGAGTTGAGTTATTTAGAAATAATTAATCAACACAGTATGCTGGGTTAAATAAACAACCCAATTTACTGGGTAAAATGAACTCAACATGTATTCTGTCCTGTATTTCCCCAGCCCTTGGATTGAAAACATCCCAAATTGGGTTGTTTTTAACCCATTGTTTTTTAGAGAACGCATTTACTGAGCTGTCTGTAGACAAGGACATAACATGCACTGAAACCAGACACAGTATTGATAATACTTCAGCTAAAATAAAATGTTTTTAATAATGTTTAAGTTAATACTTGTTGAAAACACTCACTTTAATCCACATGTACCAGATGCGGGCCAGATCTGGGCCGACACTATGTTGCTGTCTGGGAAGTTTGGGTTACACTTTATTTTAAGGTGTCATTTTTACAGTGTAATTATATATTTAAGTACTGAGTAATAATAATTAACTGCATGTACTTACTATAGAGTTAGGGTAGGATTAGGATTTGGTTGAGGGTTAGTTCCATGTAATTATGCATAATTTACTGTTATTACTACGGTAAGTACATGTAACATATGTAACAAGGACACCGTAAAATAAAGTTTTACCGAAGTTTGCACTATTTTGGGTTTATTTCAAAAGAATTCATTGTTGTTCAATACATATGCTGTCATTAAAATATGTTTAATTTAATCATTTAAAGTTAATTTAATATATTTTTAAATATGATGGTTTCATTATAAATATGGTGATTATCTCTTAGCTGGGCACGCAACTTAATATATGATATCTGAATCTAACCATGTCACGTCAACAAATGGAAAAATCATCCGGGAATTTATTATCATGTTAATTATTGTTCTTTTTACCCCAAATACCATACTTTTACATATTCTTTCATACTGAAAAATGTTGCTTTAATTCCCTTGAACAAAAGTGAAAATGACCTTACCACAAGACCTTAGTCTCAAAATATAAACAATAATTTTATTGATTCTCATTTGCTACTTAAATTATTTTTTGAGAATAAAATCAACCCCGGTGCGCCCCGCAGTACCCTATCTGAAAATAAACTGTAATATGTAATGTAAGAAATGTAATATCTGTGCATCTCTGCTTATGTTATCGTTCATCATCGTTGTTGTTGTTGTTGTTGTTGGATTGAATGCAGTGAATGTGTGTGAGGATTGAGACACATTTCCCTTCGTCTCTCTGGGCCATCATGATGTGTGTCGCATCTGAGAGGTGTGATGTTTGGCCAAATATACAATAACAGTTTGAGATTGGGTTTAACACCCCGCGCCCTGAGCGTAAATATGCTTCTTCAGGACTAACATAGATTTAAACTCTGTTCCAAAACCTAGTGTACTGATGGTCCCTATATAGGCAACAAATCCACAAAGATATTGCTCCTCATGTAAAGCGCATGAAAGACTTGACTCAAAATTGAATTCAATCGAGTTTATTCTTTGCATATTGCTTATTTAACACTATGACTATCTAAGAAAATATAGAGATATACTCTATTCTTTGATTATAATCATAATATATTGGATCTTTATTGATTATAATGGAATGGGCCAATCAAAATTCCACTCACAAAAAAAAGTAAAAATTTAGTTTTTAATCACAGTAATAATCATCAGAATTGATGGTACACTTTACAATAAGGTTTACATTAGTTAATGTATTAAGTATTTTAATTATTTTATTATGTGTTAAAATACTGCTGTTCATTGTTTGTTCATGTTAGTTCACAATGCATTAACTAATGTTAACAAACACAACTTCTGTTTTTAATGATGTATATGTTGATATTAACATTAATTTAGATTCATAAATGCTGTAGAATTATTATTCATTCTTAATTCATGTTAACTAAAGTAGTCAACTAATAAAAAAGTAAAAATGTAATGTTATTAATCAAAATGAATAATCACATAATAATCATATACATTATATTTTATTTATATAAATACTAATTACAATATCTCAATAAATAACTGAAAATGATCATTTTCGCTACAATTGTACGAACCTATTTTAAAGTTCTGTAAGTAAAAACCAAACATCATTAATCAAAATTAATAATCACATAAAGTTTTATATATTAGATAAATTATTACAAACGTGTAGACATATTTTTAAAGTTTTAAAGTTATGTAGGTTAAAATGTAACATTATTAATCAAAATTAATAACAACTTAATAATAATATATAAATAATAATTTATATAAGAAATAATAATAATATCTCAGGAAATCGTGGGGACCTGTTTTTAAAGTAATGTACGTAAATATGTAATGTTATAAAATCAAAATGAATAATCTCATAATAATTATCCAAATAATGTATAATTTATATAAATACTAATTACAACATCTCAGTAAATTATTTTTAAAGTTCTGTACGCAAGTAAAAATTTAATGTTTTTATTCAATGTAAATAATCAGAACCATCATATAAAAAAATATATATAATTTATTTAAATATTTTTTTTTAGAAATACTAATGACAATATCTCAATAAATAATTGAAAATTATGATTTTTGTTTCAATCGTGCCAACCTATTTTTTATTTAAGTTCTGTAGTAAGTGAATATGTACTGTTATTATTCAAAATAAATAACCAGAACCATTATATAAATTGATATGAATAATTATATTTATAAATAATAATTACAGTATCTCAGGAAATAACTAATCATAGATGTTTATCACAGTCACGCAGACCTACTTTTAAACCTCCGCTCACTCTGCCTTCTTACAGAGATTTATGCAGATTTTGGGCTCCATTGACAGAAACTAGCTCTTCCAACATCCACAAGTGTGTAATATTTCAGATAAACGAGCAGGTAAGTTAGAGTGTGTGTTTAAGAAAGCAGAACTGCGTGGTCACGCTGTACGAGTCAAACCACATTCGTCATCATTACCAAATATCTCACGACCGCAACAAGACGAATGCTGCTCTTTGAGTCGAGGAGAGAGAGAGAGTGAGCGAGAGACATTTATTCAAATCAAAAGCTCTATTATGAAACTCTCCCCGGCAGGCAGGAGGTAAAAGCCTTCATTACCCATGATGCACTGCTTGTCCGACATGTACTTCCCAGGCGGATCCTGCAGGGAAGCTCCCAGCAAATTAAACCGGTATTCATAATGCTTCACCTTCACCTGGGACGCTCGCTTTAAACGAGATGTGTGTGTCTCAGGGCCCGGAGCGCTGGGAAATAAGGAAGGGGAGACATTCGCTCACGGGATGAAATGATGAAGTACGACAGCAGGACTTCAAGCAGGGGTCCTTCCGGGCGGGATGAGCGTGTTTTCGGGAGGGGTTATCAGTTAGTCACAGGCTGAAGTGGAGAAAGCAGGTGGTGAAGGAGTGTAATCATAAACTGGCCGTAGGGAAACACCTCCCATCGCTTGTGGAAATGCATAAAACCCACACTGAACACTCGTCCTCTATAATCAGCAGTTATGATAACAACCGCGGGTTTTATTTGGGGCATTTGAAATTTGGAGGTATTCATGTAAATCTATCAATTTAGCAAACTTGTGAGAAATCTGAGCTCTGTTACACTTTGAAAACAACTTTGCCCCCGGGAACAATCTACAGGACGTCCCGTTTCCTTACCACGGTAGTATTTATTTGTTATTTGGTATCTCTGCTGCCAGACTTCTGAAGTTTCATATAGTGCAGATATGAATCCCGTCAGACCCGCATCTTTTCCAGCCCACTGTGTAATAAAACACTGTTTACTGAGAGAAGTTTCTATGACAACTTCCTGGCGAATGGATTTGAGGTTTATCAGGTGATACACACACACACACACACACACACACACACACACACACACACACACACACACACACACACACACACACACACACACACACACACACACCAGGGGGAAAGAGAGAGAAAAAGGAAGGAGAATATTATTTGAAAAACTTCGCAGATTCTCGGAGAACTGTCTTGAAATGCCCCATTGCTATCAGTGAATGTGTTTGTGTTCTCAAGTGTGTGTGTGTGTGTGTGTGTGTGTGTGTGTGTGTGTGTGTGTGTGTGTGTGTGTGTGTGTGTGTGTGTGTGTGTGTGTGTGTGTGTGTGTGTGTGTGTGTGTGTGTGTCAGTCTGGTGAATAAAGTACAGAAATTACTATAATTAATTACAAAAAAGTGATTATATTGCCAATATGTGTGTAAATACAGTAAAACCAGTAATAACTTTAACTTTTTAATAATTTTATTAAGTTAAAATTTTCAGTTCTCCTTCCTTACATTCACATTCAAATTGCAATTCTGCATCCTGGGGCCAGATTGACAAATATTCTAAGAAAAGAATAATTAAGACATTCTAAGTGAATTTAGAATTTTTAAGTGCAATTCTTAATTCAAATATTTTATCTTATCTTTTATTTTTATAATATCTGATTTTTTTTTTTTAGCTTAGTAAAGAATAAAACTACAGTCTATGAGGATGTCTGACTGTATACTATACTAATAGGATAGTATAATCCTATTAGGATAAACATAAATAAACAACAAACAACACCAAATAAAGAGTTATCAGATATTAAGCAGACAGTCTAATCAGGGCCGGCGCCACGGGGGGGCGTGAGGGGGCGACGCCCCCTCAACGGGACTCTCCCGCCCCCTCAGATCACCATGAATGTAAACGAGATTTTACTGATAAAATATGCTATTTAAAAATCACATTTGCCAATTACATTTACACATTTTCTTGTTTTTTGAATATTAAGCTAAATTAATAATATTTTAATTAAGGACAGTCTGTTAGACAAAGTCGAATTTTGATTGGTCGTTTGATTTTGCGTGCTCGCTCACCCTAGCATTACGTTAAATTTCTCATACGGGAAAGATCACACGACGGCTACGGACTGTAGAACGGATATTCCATAATTTCAAGGTTGAATAATGCATATCGGGGGCAATCGGGAGAGTCGGCATAGGCGGAGGGTGAACCAACTCCAGGGTAAGGCTAAGATGTGCGCTTCCCCTGCATTTAAATAGATTTCCTAACCATGTAGTTTTAACCAACGTCGCCTAGCAACAACTTAAGCGTCCCAGTATAAACGCTCCCGTTAACTCATTTGTTATTAGCGCAACTATACGTTTACAAACTGTTAATTTGAGAAAAAAAACAAGCAGTACTGTATGCCTGGCAGCCAATATAAATAAACATTGCCTTACCTAATGCAGCAAAATCCTGCGTTTAGACATGGCATCATACGTTGATGATGCCCTCGTTGTTTAGTTTTGTGGTTATGTCACTCTCAATTAGAGCTTAGATTTTCTGCTCGAGCCCGAACTTGACCCGAACCGACGATATTTCCCGTCACTATCCTCGGGCCGGGCCGGGCCTTTGATCTAGAGACGTGCACTCCCAACGCAATAGAGTGCGGCGCGGGACTAGATTTGATGACCGAGCGCGGGCGCGGGCGGTAATGCACATCACTCTGTGTGTGCGGGTTGCGGGAGAATAAAACGATTCGCGAATCGCGGGACTCCCTCAAACTAGAAATATTTATGAATAAAACATATAAAAACTAATACATTTTTATTCATCTGTTGCAGAAAAGCAACAAGAACAACTATATGTGTGCTTTAATAAGCAATAACAAGCTTTAAAGTTAATGCTTTAGTAACAAATTTATCAGGAGCATTTATGCTGATGTCTGATGTGTATGATGGCGACACGTAGTATTTGTATTTTGGAGGTACAGAAAAAAAGTCTATTTGTGGGCAGGAGCGGGATAAAACATTAATGTTGCGGGCGGGGGAAAGTAACATAGAAAGTAGTTGAGAACGTCAGTTATAACGACCCACGTATTAAAAAATCGTCGGGTTTAAATCGGGCTCGGGCTCATAATTACAGTTAATTTGTCGGGCCGGGCCGGGCTCGGACACAACGTGCAAATGAATGAATTTGTATTTAAAGTGATCACAATTTAATAAAAACATCGCAATTTATAAATTATATTGCTTTCATTTATTTAAAAATTGTTTATCGAAAAAAATGCATAAATCCTGCAATTTATAAATTATATTGCTTTAATTTATTTAAAAATTGTTTATCGAAAAAAAAAGCATAAATCCTGCATAAAATGAATCATCACGCGCATGAATTATCTCTGCGCGTGCGCACGGATGCAGTTTACGTCGTTTCCCACACACCACAGCTGAGCCAGCCCAGTCGCGCTTATCATTTGGTTATGGAGTGGAGGAAACTGATCCTAGACCAGCATTTATGTGCAGCATTTCTTTATAAAAGGAACTAGTAGAAGCAGTCAGGCTGCTTTTGAGGGAGAAAATTTCACTCGAATTGTATATTGTCTCAAGTCCGTGGCCAGGAAGGCTAAGGCCGTGTGTCCACCAAAGCGTTTTTAGTCGGCTGAAAACGCTGGACGCTCTGCTGAAAACGCCTAGCTGTGGGCGCTTGAGAGCGTTTTGGCAGCGCTGCGTTTTTTCAGTTGAGACGATTCGTTGCTATGATACAGAATATCAGCAGCACAGTTTACTTGTAACTGATTTCGCAGATAATTTTGTTTCATACTAAAAATGTATTTTTCATCCATTTTGTTCGGTTAGCTCTGCTGGTTGACGTCGTTGTACAGAAAGGATGTTGTGACAGTTGGTCGTGTGGTATTTGTCCCGCCCCTCCTCCACTGTGATTGGACGTCTGGGTAAAAAGTGACAGTGATGAGCGCAGCGTTTTACCCAAAGTTGAACATTTTTCAACTCTCGGCGACCAGTAAAAACGCCGGGCGCTCAGCGCTTCAGCGTGAAAAAAACGCCGAACGCTCAGCGCTTGAGCGTTAAATACTCGCTCAGCGCCTCGCTACGCTCATGGCGTTTAAAAAACGCGGCGCTCCCATTGAAAACAATTAGAATTTTACGCCAGGAGCGTGAAAAAACGCTTTGGTGGACACACGGCCTAAGCCTTTTTAGCAAAAAGTTTTTTTTCTCTCTCATCAAAACGTCTTATCAATCGTCTATAACAGTCTATATCAAGCAGGGACACGTTTGTGTGCATTTTATTTTGTGATTTCACCGTAACGAATAGAGTCTCTCCGCAACAGCGATAGATTGAAACGCGCGTCAGTGTGAAAACTGCGCGAGCCACCAGACAACACTGTATCCGCTTCACTGATCGCAGCGGCAACGAGCACTTTGATCACTTGATTTAAAAAGCAACACATTTCAGCGCTAGAACAACTCTAATTTGACAAACGAACAAAATGAATCCTCTGCTAGTTAACTGGAGATGTAGAAATGGATATATATTGGTACATCCGTGCCGCGAAGATGTTTTAAAAAGTGGTGGGGAGAAGATCGACCCTGGCAAAAAGTGGTGACGTGCGTTAATGTGAACGCCCCCTCTCGGTATTTCAGACGCCCCCTCATCAGCGCTCGGCTGGCGCCGGCTCTGAGTCTAATACTCTAATGAGAGTTAGTTGACATGTAGTTACAAAGTTACTTATAGTTAGTAGAATGTCTACCATCACAATAAAGTGTTGTTAATAAAAAGAAAAATGCAGTTAAGAAGAATTTTATTCTTAAGACTTTCATAAATCCAGTTTGACCCTAAACGGAATTCAATTCGAATTTAAAAGGAATTCTCCGTTTAGTTCTCAATGACACGTGATCATGATCAATATTTATCGCTCTTTATGTCAGCAGTGTGCTCTCTTGTGTTTCTGTTTTTATTTCTCGTAAAGAAAGACATCTCAGAAAATTGCAATATTTCAAGGACAAAAATCTGCTTTGTGACAATATTTCCTCCATTGATTGAATTTATCTCTGACAGAAAGGTAATAGAAATGAAATACTGTGTCAATGTTAACAGAATAGAAGGAAAGAAACATTAAATTAATGTTGGAGAAGTGGAATAACCCAAATCCAGAAATACTTCATCCTGGCGGGATGTGGTAATGGCCCTACCGAGAGCCGTTTCATCCCAACTTCTCTGAGCGCTCGGGAGCTCCAAAATAAGTTTGACATTAATCTCACAAGGTCCAATATCTCCCTGATCTTTTAACACCGCTCATGCTTTATATTGTGTCGTTTGTCAAACGGGAACAGATATAAACCTGCATCGCCCATCTCAAAGAAACCCCAACTGAAAGACACACTAAAAACACTGGGTTAAAAACAACTGGGTTAAAAACAACCCAATTTGGGTTGTTTTCAACCCAAGGGCTGGGTGAATACAGGACAGAACACATGTTGGGTTCATTTTACCCAGTAAATTGGGTTGTTTATTTAACCCAGCATAGTTGATTCATTTTAATATAATACTAGCTTTTTTATTCTTTTTTTTTTTACTTCATATGAATTAATGTCTATGGATTTACTTAAATCCTCAAAACTTTTTTTTAAATACAACCATAAGATGCAACCACTATATTTTACAGACATAGTATATTCTATATAATTTTTAATACATATTGCCAACATTTAAGCTGTTTAACAAATATTGTAACCCCGGACTTCAAACCAGTCACAAGTAGCACGGGTATATTTGTGGCAATAGCCAACAACACACTGTATGGGTTTTCTTTTATGCTAAAAATCATTAGGATATTAAGTAAAGATCATGTTCCATGAAGATATTTTGTAAATTTCCTACTGTAAATATATATATAAAAAAAATATATCTTTGTGAGTGGATACCGCAAAATCGCGAACATAAACGGACAACTTTAAAGGTTATTTTCTCAATGTTTCGATTTTTTTGGCACCCTTCGATTCCAAAATTGTCAAATAGTTGTATCTCGGCCAAATATTGTCCTATATATCCTAACAAACCATACATCAATGGAAAACTTATTTATTATTTATTCAAAAAATGTACCATTGTGACTGGTTTTATGGTCCAGGGTCACAATTAGAAGTAAAAATTAAACATTTATAAGTAATTCAAGTGTAAATCGACGAGTCTCTGTTGTCCCGTTTCCACCGTAACGGCGCTGGATCTCGTGCCGGAGCTTGTGTCATGTTTAACGGGGGAACCCTTAATCCCTGAGTTGTTATGTCTGTCTCAGGATCTGGGTAACACAAAAAACTACCCAAACACTGGGTTGATATGTCTGACTCAGGAGCTGGATAACCCAAAAACTACCAAATAAATGAGGTGTGTGTGTGTGTGTGTGTGTGTGTGTGTGTGTGTGTGTGTGTGTGTGTGTGTGTGTGTGTGTGTGTGTGTGTGTGTGTGTGTGTGTGTGTGTGTGTGTGTGTGTGTGTGTGTGTGTGTGGTGTGTGTTTTAGAAAGCCATACACTGAGTTGTTGAGACAACTTAAAATTTCAATGCACCCTGATGCGCATTCAGATTTTTAGGTTTTCTCAATTGTCTTAACGATTATCCTGAAAAACACTACTTTGGTTTCATCATTTGAATTTGTTTGTTCACTAATTGAAAAATGCCTTATTCAGCTGATACATGAATCAAGGCAAGTGCAGATTTCTCTCTCTCTCTCTCTCTCTCTCTCTCTCTCTCTCTCTCTCTCTCTCTCTCTCTCTCTCTCTCTCTCTCTCTCTCTCTCACCATTAATCTGGAAAAAATGTAGTTGCTTTCATTGTGGGGTCGATATATACAGGGGTCGATCTCAAGTCAGAGAGCCAACGTTATTGATCAGTAATATTCCAGAGATTCCTCTTTTGCGAATATCAAGGTTAAGTTCTCAACTGCTCTGAGTCTTGGCACCTTAAACACCTTCAGGAGAAAAACTTGCTCAAATCCTGCCTTTCAGCCACGAGAACGGATTTGCTTAAGAGATTTGTATAAGTTCTGTTAGAGAAAGATTATGGCATGTCTAATATATTCATGTTCATATCTTCCAAATGCAAAACTGGAAAAGCAGCCTTGTTTTAAAGTACAAAGAAATTCAGACTTTGTTCTATGAATGCAATACGTTTTCTCTGCAATGCTGCACTTTTCCTTGTGTCGTGCTGTAATAGTACACATTAATATGATGAGAGGCACAATTCTCTTATATGTGATCTACCATGTTTATTGCTTGCCTTTCTAATGGCAACAGCGTACCAATCCTGAAAGTAGAGCGCATTAACTAAAGTACACAGTGGTTTACAGTGCCGTGTCTCCACCAGGACCACCTTCGGTTAATTGCAAACCCCTAGAAGATGATCATGAATCACTGTCTAGTGTTTGTGTGGACGATGCATCTTTGGAAATAGCTCCATTCTCAACCGAGCAACAATTATCTGCATTTAAAATCCAATTTAGCATGGTGAACTGTGCCGACTCAGGCCCCTGGGGGCGGCGGGGGTCTTTTGCACCCCTCTCGGCGGGACGTTAAATGTGACGTGACGGTCAGGAGTGGGAGGAGAGGTTTACTGCATTGCTCGACTGCAATTAGAGATGCCCGTTTGCGATCAGGCCGGGAGTTTAACTGTAGACCAACGCGCTTCCATTCACCAAAGCTTGTGTGCGCTTATATTAAACATGCAAATCACACGCGCATATGAAAACTAGATATTCTATGAAGAATATGTGAGGGGTGTTTGCCCATTCATTATGGTAGGATGTTGTCAGGTTGCCAAGGTGTTGCTATGAGGTTGCTAGGTGTGATATGATATTCTGGTCTTTGGATGTGGTTCTGGTCTGTCCTTCAAATGTCACTGTAATACTTTAACTAGCTTTTTAAATAAAATTCTCAAATTTCCAGCTATTACTGTAAAAAACAAAAAACAATTAAATGTAAAGATTTGTTGTAGTTTTCTGATATTTTATTAAAACATATTGCTAAGAAAGTTTAATGATGTTGTGAGGTTGCAAAGGTGTTGCTATGCAATTGCTAGTGTTCTGCACATTAGTTATGATTCAAATCCATCCTTCAAATATGATTTGAAATATATATTTTTTTACATGTGTAGTAATGGATTGCAAAAAAAAAGGTTAATATGATGTTGCCATATTGTTGCTATGTTGTTGCTAAAGTGTGTCTATGGTATTCTGGTCTTTAGTTATGGTTTAAATCCATCCTTCAAATAAATATATTTTTTGACATGCAAAAAAATAGATTGCAAAAAAAAAGTGGATAGTAGGATGTTGTTAGGTTGCCATGGTGTTGCTATGCAGTTGCTAAGGTGTTTCTATTGTATTCTGGTCTTTAGTTATGATTCAAATCCATCTTTCATAAATATGCAATTTTTGACATATTTCATATTATTTTTTGAAATGTTTGAAAATACATTGCAAAAAAAAAAGTAACTAGGATGCTGTCAGGTTGCCATGGTGTTGCTAAGGCGTCTCTATGGTATTCTAGCCTAGTTATGGCTCAGGTCCGTCATTTAAATATTGTTGTGTTCTTTTAACTGGCTTTTCAAGTACCCATAAACACTCGTGGGAGCTGTGTGTGCATATAAAATGTAGTGCCCTTGAAAAAGACACTTACACTCCCTGTTAGTCATGAAAACATATAAAATAGCTCCTGTCACTGGACAATCAAAGCTGATTTTATTGCTATGCAATTTATTAGACCACAAACGAAACTTGATGTGCATGTTTTCCCCCCGTTAGTGTCCTTCTCGATTTCATCATCATCTAAACACAAACCTCAAAGAGTCTAAGAAGCCTAAAGCAGCGACACGCACTTCAATAGCCGTCAAATCTCCGCATATAGAAGAGAAAAGCGTATTATATCATATATAGAGCAGCTGCGGCTCACGCTGAATCTCACGTTCACCCTCTTCAACTTTCAGAGAGATTACAGGCGATAAATGCTTGATTTACATCCCATCTTCTCCAGCGAAGGCTCAAGGTCTCGAGTAATGAGGTTGTTATCGTGTTTCTGGTGTTAGAAAGGCTGCAGTCTAACAGCCTGAAGCATTTAAGTGAAGGAGAAAAGCTTTGCTCCAGGAGCTCGTGCCATCACACTTGTGTGTTCATTAGGACGTGTGCTAACACGTGGCGAGCTGATTATAATCGCACGACATCGTCCGTTCGATAATGACAGGGTTTCACCAAAGGAATTTGATTGGAAGTGATGTTTATGACTTTGTAAAGCTGAACATAAAACACAAAGCACTTCTTGAATGAAGAGTCAGTGTTTCTCTCCGGCAGGTGTGTTTGTTCTGTGTTGTACGCTCTCATTTGTAAGTAAATCATCACTCTGCGTTTAACTGGGACGCGCTGCTATCCGACACCACCTGCGCATGTTAACCTGTGCAGTTATGCAGGTGTGTTTACCCTTCAGGCGTGTGTAAAGTTGCCCCAGTATCAGCGTTTCGGGATTCTAGTTCAGAGCCTCTGCATTGCAGATTATTCTGACCCGTATAGAGATGTTTTACAGTTTAGAGATTTTCTTTCACTTCTCAGGAGACTTGAGGGAGTTCTTGGTTATATTTTGTTATTTTGTAAATAAAATAAATGATCTTTATTCAAGACTTGCAGACAAGTTTTTATTGAAAGGTTAAAAGGCACTAGAATGTGATTTTTGGAAGATACCTGACAATTTTTTTTATTAATTTGACTTTTTTTATTGAACTGTAATATTCTATATAGAACAATATTTATGTTTACATTTATTTATATATAGAATATAATTTATATTTAGAATTTATTTATATTTAAGTATCTAGATAGATCTAGATAGATAGATAGATAGATAGATAGATAGATAGATAGATAGATAGATAGATAGATAGATAGATAGATAGATAGATAGATAGATAGATAGATAGATAGATAGGCAGATAGAGAATATACATACATATATATATATATATATATATATATATATATATATATATAATTTATTATAGAATTTTTATATAAACTGTATATATATATATATATATATATATATATATATATATATATATTGTGTGTTTATATATATATATATATATATATATACAGTGTATATAAAAATCTATCTAGATACTTAAATATAAATAAATTCTAAATATAAATTATATTCTATATATAAATACATTTAAACATAAATATTGTTGCATATAGAATATTTTTATTCTTACTTTTATTCTTACTTTTATTCTTATTCTTGTGTTTATATATATATAAAGACATAACTAAAGATATATATATATAAACACATAAATATTCATTTATTTTGTATTAGTTAAACCGCTTGAACTAGTAATAATTACTTTTGTAACGTGTGGTTCTAATATCAGACCAGAAATGAGTAATTGTTTATGAATATTTATGAATATTTATTGTGATAAAAAGTCATGCTGTCTACATTACTGTACAATTGTCTAATTTGTGCCTATTTCTATTTCTCTACATTTATTTATTTATGAAATGTATTTATTGAAGGAACGAAGGAAAAAAGGGTATAAAGAAACAAAGGAAGGAAAGAAGGAAATGAAAAAATGAAGGAAGAAAGGAAGGAAGGAATGAAGGAAGGAATTAAGGAAGGGAACAAAGAAATGTAGGAAGGAAGGAAAGAAGGTAGGAAGGGAATGAAGAAACAAAGGAAGGGAAGAAGGAAGGAATTAAGGAAGGGAACAAAGAAATGAAGAAAGGAAGGAAGGAAAGAAGGAAGGAAGGGAGGAATGAAGGAAGGTAATGAAAAAATGAAGGAAGGAAGAAAGGAAGGAAGGGAATGAAGAAATGAAGGAAGTAAGGAAGGAAAGAGGGAAGGGAATGAAGAAATGAAGTAAGTAAGTATGGAATGAAGAAATGAAGGAAGTAAGGAAGGAAAGAAGGAAGGGAATGAAGAAATGAAGGAAGTAAGAAAGGAAGGAAGGAAGGGAATGAAGAAATGAAGGAAGGAAAGAGGGAAGGGAGGGAACAAAGAAACAAACGAATGAAGGAAGGAAGGGAATACAAAAATGAAGGAAGGAAGAAAGGAAGGAAGGAAGGAAGGAAGGAAGGAAGGAAGGAAGGAAGGAAGGAAGGAAGGAAGGAAGAAAGGGAATGAAGAAATGAAAGAAGTAAGTAAGGATGGAAGGAAGGAAGGAAGGAATGAAGGAAGGAAGGGAATGAAAAAATTAAGGAAGTAAGAAAGGAAGGGAATGAAGAACTGAAGGAAGTAAGTAAGGATGGAAGGATGGAAGGGAACGAAGAAACAAAGGAAGGAAAGAAGGAAGGGAATGACAAAATTAAGGAAGAAAGGAAGGAATGAAGGAAGGAATGAAGGAATGAAGGAACGAGATCATTTTTGGCAGTAATGTGGGCCGCATAGTTCAGATCTCAGGAGAATTGTTTGATTGGCATGAGGAGAGTTTGCTGAGACTTTATTACAGATTTCAGCATCTTGGCAAATACAGTCTGTGCTCTCATCTGAAACACCAGTGGAGAGAAATATTGGATTACTGGTGTCTTCTTCTCAGCAGACATCTCCATTTTCCTTCCATTTAATCTTATTGGTGTGTCTGAGAAGCAGTTGAATTATTAAAGAGATCTCATTTGTGATGTTCTGCTTCAGTGGAGTGTCTTTAGGTCTCTGATTCGATGAAGCTTAAACAGGTCGTTTGCTGCCGCTCCACGTTTGAGCGTGTCCTGGAGATTGCAGGAGTCCAGCTTTGCCTCTGAGATGTTTGTTTCTGAAAAGCACAGATAAAATGTATTACCATTCACCACACGACGTCCCTCCTGAGCCCAGACTGAATTCCCAGGCTTTATCAGGGACAGGCATTTCCGAGCGCTGCTGTTGTGAGCTCTGGCCCTGATATCTGTGTGTCGTGAGTCGTGGCCTGAGCTTCACGCTGGGTCCGGTCAAGCTGTTTGAGTCCTGCTCAGATGAACAGCACATCACACAGAGAGAGCGACGCGTTCATCCATTCATCTCAGATATGGGTTCTCGCTCGCTTGTGACGGCTTGTGTCGTGCAAACAAGGGTTTCTTTTCTCTGTTTTGAAATAGAATTTGTTTATATGGTTTTATAGTTTAACAGTTTGTATGATGATCTGCATGAAGTTTGGAAGCAAATGGGCAAAAGTGTCCATTTTAGTGTGAATTTGTAGCCGTCACGGAGTTACATTATAGCTAGAACGTTTTCCGGCTATTGCTGTTAATTGAAAATATAAATAATTTGTTGTAAATGTATTGTCATTTTTTTAAATAATGTTTAAAGAGCAACATGCAGGTTGGACACCCCAATATACCATAGTGTATGTTGATGATAGAACAGCTAGATTTTATTAACTGGAGTAATATATATTTAGCCATTAACGATGTTTTGAGATAAATTGTGATAAAATAACTTCCGCGTCTGTAAAGCACTAACCGGAAGTAGCGATCGGCGAGGGAGTCTGGTCAAGTTCAAGCTCAGATTACAATGGATGCGAATGAAGAAAGCGAGTTCTCCGATGTGGACGAACATGCTTATGATGGCCCACAGGCCTATAATTATGAGCCTCCTAGGCGAGATAGTAGTCAAGGGGAGATCAGGGGGAGGAACAATGGGCAGAGAAGAGAAGTAGAGTTGTGGTGTCAAGAAAACCAGTGGCGAATAGGGCAAGTGACTTGGTGAGTTCATGTAAGTTAGCACCGTGGCTAACGCTGGTTCATCTACTGTATGGCTAGTACCTTGGTGTTTTCCAATAAATCTGCTTTAGCAAACATACGTTCGACCTTGTTCTTGATTAAACATCCATTTAGATTGTCTTAATTTAAGCCAGCAACGTTTTGTCGTCTCATATTCTACGCTGACAGTGATTATGCAGTCCATCCAAGCTGGTTAGCACTATCTACATTGACTAAATACCATGCCATAACAACAAATTAATCATGACAATACCTAAGCTACAATAGCAATAGTCTAATGGCGCTTTTCCACTGCATGGTACGGCTCAGTACGGTTCTGCTCGCTTCGCTTTTCCACTGTGTGGAATATAATAAATAATACATTATATAAAAACATTATACTAAAAATTATACTATTATTATTACGAAATTACACAAATTAAGAGTTAAAATAATTAAAAGTAAGACTTACTCTGCTAAGTGCTCGTTTTCGTTGCACAGAATGTTTGCTACCGTTAGCACTTGGTCCTCCAGTCCCGCCCGCGCCAAAATCCGGTGTAAACTTTGACGGTGGACTTGATTCCATCAAGTGCACCGAGGGAACAGCATCAGTAATCAGCCTCATGTGGTCCTTACTCCGAAATCCCATTCGAGACTCCATCAAATCTCCAGGTCGATAATTCTCCGGAGTGAAATGTGCGCCACAAACGCGGCAGTGAAGTCTGCTCTCTTCACCTGCACAAAACGCACCCAAGACCGAAAAGCCTTGTTTTTCCTAGAAGGAAAATGATGGACACGATGTCCTGACAGGCTGGAATTTGTGCAACTAGCACAAACACAATAATTTACCATTATGGCTTCTCTAAAACTCGATCTAAAACTTTCTGTCTCTCAATACTGCTCTAACTACACCAACACTCAACAATGAGAAAGCTGACTGCGAGCTCTTTTATTTACCTCGGCCTACGTCATATGACGCGTTGCTATAAGGCGTATTCCAGAGCCTAGTACATTTTCATCAAAATCTCAATATCAAATGAGATTTCATGAGTAATTTCTACATATGTGTTTTTAAAATACCTCTGCAGACAATTTAAAGTATTAATTCAGAAATAAATTCAACCTGCATGTTGCTCTTTAACGAAACTTATAAATGTATTTTTCTGAGACTATTTGAAAAATTTTACCCTAACACTTAACTCTTTCCCCGCCAGCGTTTTTATTTCATCTTATTTTCATTGCCTGCCTCCACCAGCGTTTTTGGTAATAAAACCCCAGAATATTTTGTTGTATAAAAATCTCAACATTCGTATATCACACACAAAAAAAAGAACAGAGCATCTGCTTTTAAACAAACAAACATGCTTTTTTTTTTTACCAGCACTTGACCGTTGGTAAGTTTCATAAAAAAAAGCAACATTTTGAACATAAAGCTGAGAAAATTGTGTTTTTTTCCCAAGACTACAACGTGCATAAGCAATGCTTTTATTGCTTGATTCTGCTTCTTCTTCTCCTGTGTTTTGATCAGGAGATTCAGTACTCTTTCTGAAGATGTGTAATATCCCCTACCATATTACAGTGAAAACACAAAAAGCCGGACATTTCCGTTAATGATGGGGAAAGAGGTTAAATATATTGCTAAAGAAAAATGTTACTAAGCAACAAAATATTTATTGTAAATATCCTGTTGTTGTATTATTTTTTCATTAACATATTCAATATTGTTTTTCTGAGACATATTTGGCAGGTCAAATATATTGCTAAAGAAAAATGTTACTGAAATACTTAGAATTTTTTTGTGATGTTGCAAAATGTTAAGTGTTAAGACCCGTTCACACCAACAACTTTATGGACAGCTATAACTAAGTCAGCTCTTCAAAGTCAGGGTGGATTCTGATTGGCTGTCAATGTTTTTATTGTTCATCAGCTGAAAAAAAATGTTGTGAAAGTGTTTCAAGCAATATCGTTAATCTGCGATATCGTTATAGTTGTGGTGTGGACTTCCCAATTCTCGCATTAGAACTATTATTAAAGCGTTATTGCCGTAGTTATCATCCTTGGAGTGAACAAGCTGTAAGTTTAAATCTGAGCAAGTAAAAAATATTATTGTTGAGTGCTGCATTTTGCTGATGTGTTCTGGCTGATTGACAGGCAGCTGTCAGGTAATAGTCATAGTGTTTTGTGTGGTTACTAGGGTGTTGTCAAGTGGTTGCTGAGGTGTCCTCAGTTGTAGTAACTTTTAAAGGGGTAGTTTAAGCAAAAAATTTGGGGTGAACTATTCCTTTAAGATATTCTGGATGGGCATTGCTGGGCAGTTGTTAGAATGTACTGATAGGTGGTTACTAAGGTGTTGCTATGGCATTGCTAGAGTGTTCTATTATTAAGCTGTTGCTAGGGTGATCCGATTGAGCATTTTTTGGGTAGCATCATAAATCCACTTTTGATTAGTCTCTTTCCAAACATTAGCAGCGTCCTCCTCTCCGCTTCCTAAACCTGCGTGTATCTGTGTCACGCGTCATCGCTTTTGAGAGCTTTTCTCATTTTCTGGCTCTTTGACTCCTGTCGTGTCTCTGTATCATGAGTTCGAGTAGACGATCAGTAAATGGAGATGGACTTTCTGAATTGAACGTCTCTCACAGACACTCTGCTCACGTCAGTCCCTCAAAAATCTCTTTACTTTTATCATGAGAACCCAAAACCTTCTTTTGGATATTTTTGAAATAAAAGAGTTTATTGTTATATGGAAGCATATAGTAAAAGTCTTGACTAATATTAGAACTAAACCACAGGAAAAGAAATAAAAGGTTTATGATATGAGTCCTTCAATATGATTGTATGGAAAATATCTTTCAAATGTTTTTTGTTTTTTTAAATAACAGGGAGCTTTCTATTTATTTTTGGATCGTCAGTCAGGACATTTTTATCTTTTGCATTACTGTGCCGGTAGAATATATCAGTGCCATACACTCCCTTTGCAAATGTTGTGCTAATCAAGATTGAGTACAAATTTTTGTATGAAACGATGGCATGTGAAGCACACAGAGATCTGATCTCACCGTCATCGAATCCATCTGGGAAACAGAAGCAATTCAGACTAAAGCATAAATGCTTTGAAGAAACACCTACAAAAAAACGATGCACAAGCTGTTTTAAAGGTAAACCAAATGTTGATCTGATTTTCTAGCACTATGCTTTTTTTAATGTTCAGCTTTCTATAGTGTGTAATGTTGCTGTTTGAGCATGAAAAATGTTTGTAAAGTTACAAAACTGAGTTATTATGTCAGTGTCCCTGTTTCTGAACTCCCTGAAACGCCTCCATTGTATACTTGAGTTTTCTTCCGGAAACGAACGTCACAATATTCCTCATTTAAATAATTCTCGCCAAAGGCATGTAAATAAAGGGGTGTGGCCTGGTTGTGTTGAGTTAGTGTTAAAACTCGTGGTTATGGTAATTAGGGGTGGGACATTTCCCAAACATGTTGGAAACGGTTGACCAATCACAACACACTGATCCAGCCGACCAATCAGAGCACATTGTGCTTTTCAGATGGAGGAGCTTCATAGAGACAGGAACTAAACAGGGGTGCGTTTCCCAAAAGCATTGTTAGCCAACTATGGCCGCAAGTTCTGTCGTTATAAGCGTAGTTCAACGAGTCAGTGTTTCCCGAAACCATCGTTCTAACAAACATTCGCAAAAAGCCTCATAAAGTTGTGTATTTGGTACGACAGATCTCGACCTGTGGTTAGAAGAGTAGTTTCTTGTTTGCATGACATGTGGACTTAAATCTTTATCTTGAGCCAAATAAGCAAGCTGACATTGTTTTATTTTATTTACATTTTATTTAGAATATATACAAATGTAATTTCCGTCTTTTAGTTTGTCAAGAGATTTAAAGCAGTGTTTTTGGAAGAGAGCGCATGTGAACATGCTCTAGTACGTAAGAACGAGCCTATGATTGAATCTGGAAATAAAGGGAAATAACTGAGAAAAATTAGAAATAGTCCTCAGATGTCATGTCTGTAATTTATATCAAAACATCTCCCATTAATTGGATCTCAAACAGATTAATTAAAAGTAGTTATTACTCCACCACGTTTGTGACATCATAAACCAACATGATTGAACAACCACTTTGCGACAGTATGGTTTCGGGAAACAGTCGTGACTAGCTAGTTGATTTCCTCAACGATGCATCGTACTATGATAGTGAAGCAGCGAGTTACGACGTTGCACCCGAGCGTTACTGACAGACTGGAAACTGCAACAATGGAGAATGTGAAAAATGTAAAAGGGAATAAAATGGCCTCTTTAACTAATTTTTGCATTAAAATCTGCATTATTTTTTGAAAACATCCCCACTTTATAGCATTTTTTCCCTTCTCACTGCACTGTAGTTTTGTGGATTCAAGCATCTTGGAGCAAAAGCTAGAAGAAAAGTTTTTGTGACGCTTCTAAGACGTCCACTGTCATACAGCTGCATTTTATTCAAATAAAGGTTTGTATTGGGGTGAATTTACAGGTGTTTCACATCACAGCTGGTTTTATATCCTGTATATTTGCACAGCTGGAACGCCGGCTTGATCAATCAGTGTGGAACTAGAATTATTCGTTTTATCATTATTGATGATTATGCATAATTATTGGTGTATCAGCAACACATGCAATCATGAATGTGTCCATTCCCACATCAAAGCCCTTGCTGGAGTGTGTAAGGCTGTAGTCACGTTAAATCTAACGCTGGTGTTTGTTTGTGTATCCGAGCGTCCGCTGGGGGCTAATTAAGCGTTTAGCGCCTGATTAGGGTTTTATGCAGTTAAACGCTGTTCGTCTGCACACAAACTGACACGTTTACACATATGTTTCAGTACAGCAGCTGTTATTGTTTGCTTAAGGAGCATCGTGATTTGTTTTTATTTTGACATACACTTGTCTGAATGACTGTAGTTGTCATTGTTTTATTTTGTCCTAAATTCCATTTTCTCGGTTTAATTTTTCAGGAATGTTTTTTCTTTCTTTTTTTTTCTTTTTTATTAGAATTTTACCTTCATTCTGTTTTAATGGTTATGTAGTCTATGTAGATGTCTAATTAATTGAAATCTTGAAACTAATACAATTTAACAACAATTGAATAAAAGTTCTAGAAAAAATATATACATTTTTAAGGTCCTATGAAATCCGTTTAATTTATTTTTATATTTATTTATTCTTTTTATTTTTTCCCCAAATTCTAATTTTTACTATTTTATTCCTTCAGAAATATAATTTTTCTTTGATTACCTTTTAACTATCAAACTATAAATGTCTAATCATTTAAATTCATAAAACCTTAAAATATTTAATTATTTATCCTTTTCTTTACATTAATAACACACTATGAAATGTTTTAATTTTTAGAAATTCTGTCATTTTAATTATTTAATTATATTTTAACAATCAAAAAACATGCATAATTAATTAAACTCATAATTTTTAACCATTTAATTAATTATTCATGGTTTTTGATTATTAAAATATTTAGTTAATTAAATTCATACATTTTTAACCATTTAATTCATTATTAATTGTTTTACATTACGGAACCCTATATGCTCCCCACCCCCCTTCTGGATTTTATGATTTAGAACATATTTATTATCACAAACGGTGGTAATCGAACAAGGAAACATAAGACATAACATTAACAATTTAACTCATCTTTTATAATATAATCAAATGAAAATGTGCAACCACAACTGCACAACATTAAAGGGATAGTTCACCCAAAAATGAAATTCTGTCAGTAATAACTCACCCTCATGTTGTTCCAACCCCGTAAGACCTTCGTTCATCTTCCGAACACGAATTAACATATTTTAGATGAAATCTGAGAGCTGAATCACTCCTCCATAGGCTTCTTCAGGGATTGAAACTTGTTCCCCGAAAAGTTATTAAAGACATTGTTAAAATAGTCCAAGTGACAGTGGCTCAATCTTAAGTTTATCAAGCGACTAGAATACTTTTTGTGCGCATAAACAAACAAAATTAACGACTTTATTTCAACTATCCATTTCCTTCTCTGTGGGCCTCGAGTCAGTTCACTAGTTTGACAGCGTACGATTCTGTGTTGTACGTCACACGCATCACACATATGAACAGCGTCGGCCAATAGTGAGCCTACGTTTGACGTAGCTCTACGCTGTTAAACTAGTGAACTGACTCGAGGCCCACAGAGAAGGAAATGAATAGTTGAAATAAAGTCGTTATTTTTGTTTGTTTTTGCGCACAAAAATTATTCTCGTCGCTTGATAAACTTAAGATTGAGCCACTGTTGTCACTTGGACTATTTTAATGATGTCTTTAATAACTTTTCGGGGCAAGTTTCAATCCCTGAAGAAGCCTATGGAGGAGTGATCCAGCTCTCAGATTTCATCAAAAATATCTTAATTCATGTTCCGAAGATGAACGAAGGTCTTACGGGGTTGGAACAACATGAGGGTGAATAAATACTGACAGAATTTTCATTTTTGGGTGAACTATCTCTTTAATTAAAACACGGAAGAAAAATTGTGTAATAGTCCGTTAAAGGGACATTGTGTAGGAATTTCTCCCATCTAGCGGTGAAATTGTATTTTTCATTCAAAAGAATTGTGCTCTCCAGCGACTCGGTTTTTCAAATGCGTGTTGCATCTACGGTAGCTGTTATGTACCAAAAAGCTATGACAGGATGTCTTCTAATAGCACTTCGTCGAGTTTTCCTTCAGGTGTACAGGTTTGTTATTTCAAACAAACTGCAACGAACAAACGAATGTTACAGTATGAATAATAACAGTGCAGTGCAGCCTTTTAAACTTGCCGGGGCAGTGACAAGCGCCTCTCATGCTCAGCTCCTCCGTTTCGGCTGCTTTCAGTTATGTGACGCTGGCTCTGAACGAAAACGCGTTGTGGAAACGCGTTGGTCTAGTACTTTTTGACCCTCTTTGCTATTATAGTTTTTCAAGATGGTGGAACGACATGGAAGCCTCCGTGGACCTACCTGTCACATGTATATAAAGATAATAAATTCTTCGTTTACGAGGATAAGTCAGATAATTGGCAGAGGTATTTGTACACCATTGAGGACATATTTATGAATAAAAATATTGATTTTAGATAATAAAATACCCTAAAAAACTACACATAGTCCCTTTAAAGAAATAAAGTTGTAACAATTGTATTATTATGAATAAAGCACACTGCTTGTTAACCGCATTAAGCCGCTGCGCCCCTCGCCTCTCCACAGTGCAAGGTGCCAATTATTTCCCTCAATATGCTAATAAAGCTGCTTTAGTGGCACATTCTCAGACTAAAGTCTTTGTCTGCTGTCACCAGGCTTTAATTAATGCCTGCTATTACCTGTGCTGGAGTGCTTGTGTGTGTTTGTGAAGCACTAAGAGTCTCTCATCTCTGGGCGTCCACGCTGATACAGGCAGATAATCAATAATACTCCCAGTCCATCACGGCGTGTGTTTGAGAGGCCGGGGAAACACACACACACTCTGGGGAGCCTGATAGTGCCGCATAAATCAAACGCCTCGTAATAAATGCCCGGAGACGCTTGCTGGACGGTTCTGCCAGTCACAGATTTCACAAACGTTCCCATGCCAGAGTTAATTGGCTCCATTCCTCCGTGTGTGTGTGTGTGTGTGGAGACACTTGATTATGTCTCGCCCAATCAATCCCCGGACCCATAACCTGCTTGTTTAAAAGGACCTGTTTTGGGAAAGGCATGTAACGGGAAGGTCATGTAGGAATGTGAGGAGCTTTTTAAAAAAGCTTTTACATTTGGCAAGCTATTGGGAAGTGCTTTTAAAAGAATTTCCCAAGCAATCAATTACGGCTGATGTTCATAAAGTTAATGCTGCGTTCCATTCAAGGTCAGAGAGATCTCAATAGCCGCTTTCCAACGAAATTACCTGGAATAATTTGTCCCAGGGAACTTTTTCCCCTCAGACCTGTTGCTTTCTGCGTTTCCATTGCAGTCGAAAGTACTGTGAAGATTAGGCAAATTAGTTCGGTGACGTAGGACTGCACGCGACTTTCCAGGTCCCGCTGGATTTCGTCCTCCGCATGTAGTCAATAATTGTATCCCTTAAAACTCATCTTTGATCACCAAAATTACATATTTAAGCGTTTTTTTTTATATTAAAGCGTTCCTTTAAAAAAAATTTCATGTCTTAAAATAGCTTGAATGTAACTCTATAGCCTTGCCTCATTATGTATGCGCTATGGGTTCTATGAATATGCAAATGAGCCCCGCCTCCCCTCACTCACAGCAGCGCAGAGATCCACTCTTTGACGATCACACGTTGATCTGATTGGTTACAAGGTAGTTTGTGACATCAGAAACACCAGCGATTTCAAAGCGTGTTTTTCTTTGATCCACTGCAGTTTTAAGGAGGAAATACTCAGCAATGCTGTCAACTTATGAATTTGGTTCAATGAATTTTGGAATTTGGCTGAACACATGGTTTGTTCTTAAAGCATATTAAAAACACCACATAGACATATAAACAACATTAAAAGCTGGATTTCCACCACAGGGGGACTTTAATAAAGCCTCGTTGTCGGTCCATCAGTCGTATTTTATTTACATTTGCCACAAAATCAAGCCCCGCCCTACATATGTTCTTGTTCCAATAGCCGCTTCACTTTGATATATCGTCACAATAGGGAAGAAAAGACTATCGCAACTTCTGTTTCATTCCGACTTTAAGGTTTGTAACAGAAAATGGACTGTGTGGGCATGAAACAAGAACAAATGGATCGGAGGTGGACTGAATCAGGGCAGAAAACACTTCCCTTTGTCTTTCTCACACGTACAGATCTCTAACACCAGCTTCAGCTGAGTTCTCGTCAGAAGGACTCAGTGATTCATTTTTGGGCGTCTTGGCAGTAATGACACATCTTGCTCTTTTTGTCATAAAGCTCCAGGGTTGAAGGTGATAATTTTACAAATTAGGTTAAATCCTATGAGGTCTTCCAGGACAGTTTCTCTTCATAACTGAATTAAACTATTCAACGTTTCCAGAGACGATAGATCACCGTGTTGTCCAGGACGTCAGAAATTGGACGGCAGTTTTCTCCCTATTTGAACTTTGCTGTAACTGGTGTTAATTTATTTATTTATTTCGATTTATTAACGTTATTCTCTTGATGAGAACTGGGTGACTGTCTTTTCCAACATTCACAGGTGTTGTTTTGGATGTTTCATTGATTGTTTAATCGATAATCAGGAGATATGCTTGTGTGTGTCCATCTCTTGAGGAAAGACGTCAAATGGTGTCAGAGTGTGTCATCAAATGAGGGATCTATACTAGTATGGATCTATTGAGTCTCCAATGCGATGTGACCTTTATTGAAGACCGTGTTGTGAGAGATATATGGCTCTTCTGTGGCTGAGAGATTTTTTAGAAACAGTGGCATTTAAAGAGGCACATATCAATGCTAAGAAGTGCCTTTTTCTTTTGATTTGAAAGGCTTTATTTAAGTAAAATAAAATACATGCAGAACACACTTCTTTCAAAAACATTAAACAAAAGAAATATTTGACCTGAGAATGCATTAAATTGATCAGAAGTGACATTAAAAACATTTATAATGTTACAAAAGATTTCAATTTCAAATAAAAGCTGAAGAATCCTGAAAAATGTGTCACACAAAGATATGAAGACATTTCAACACTGATAATAATCAGAAGTGTTTCTTGAGCATTAAATTCTCAAATTAGAATTATTTCTGAAGGA
The DNA here is from genome assembly GCF_051911475.1 of Siphateles boraxobius. Lineage (NCBI taxonomy): Eukaryota > Metazoa > Chordata > Actinopteri > Cypriniformes > Leuciscidae > Siphateles > Siphateles boraxobius. The sequence goes on along the minus strand of NW_027509130.1, from coordinate 6,348,134 downwards.
TCGTGTGACACTGAAGACTGGAGTAATGTTGCTGAAAATTCAGTTTTGATCACAGGAATAAATTACATTTTAACATATATTCACATAGAAAACACTTTAAACTGTAATACTTTTTCACAATTTTACATTTCTTCTGTATTTTTGATTAAATAAATGCAGCCTTGATGAGAAAAAGAGACTCACATTCAAAAACATTAAGCAGCAAATATTTGACCCGAGAGTGTCAGGATTGACCAATCAGAATGAGGTATTCCTGAGAGCTGTGTAATAAAGCCCAGACATGTTCTTGACAGGTTTCATGTGATTATCGCAGGATAAACAACTGCCGTATGTAAGCATGGAAATTATGCATTCAAGTCTAGTCGGTGAAATGTCAATACACATTCAAAGGCAATCCATAATTGCCAAGTCATTTACAGATCTGTGGTGCAATTTTCCAGTTTGCGGCGTCTTCACAAAGCCTGACATTTCTCCCTCATTAGACTGTTTTATATTTCGTGCCTGTTCTCCGCAGCCTCGTGCCACAAACACAAGCCTAATTGGGAGGAAACATGCAGAGCAATTAATCAAACAAAAATTAGGGCCAATGAGAATTCAGGAAAGTAATCCACTTTGCATTTTTATATTCTCGTGCCATTACACGCCTCTAGCCAAACATGAAGTTTGTTGTGTCAGTGTGGAAAGTTTTGATTAAGCCACACAGAATTAAAGTAGTTTATCATTCCTTGCTGCTCGAGAGTTTCATTCACTCGCTTTTGCAATCTGTTGACCATTTTTTTTTTTTTGCAGAAGCAAGGGTTGGGAGGACGAGATTGAGGTTACGGCTCTGCGTGCCGTGCATTTTAAGAGACTCTGGGCTTGAATGAGAGAGATTTGACGTAGAAATCGCTCGAGATCACTTGTGAAATGTGAAACACTAGCTGAGGTACAAACTTACAGTGTGAGGCCACATAAAAAGTGCAAGAAAATCATATCAATCTTTCTGAGTTTCCTCTTTTTTTTTTTGCTGTGTTTTGCACAACACAATCTTAACTCTTCTCAAGCTCCTTCAGGACGTCCCGTCACGTCGGCTCACGCTGCACCCCGGCGGTCGGAGGAATCACTGCGTAGAGATAAAGACAGTTTTGAATGATGTTACTTCTTTCAAATTGAGGAAGACATCAATTAAATCTGTGCTTATCTCTACAAGCAAGCAAATGAGACCCGGATCCCAGCCGCATCATTCCACGGCCTGCCAATGATGGATAACACGGCTGGATCGCGGCTTAGTCCCGCTTCACAGCCCAACACTCCTGTCTGATTACTTTATTCCCTTCTCACTGTGGAATATAAATTATGTTATAGTCTACTGTACATGTTCATAACATGCATGTTTAGGCCTGTATTTATGTACTTGCGCTGCTGTTCAAAAGTTTGGGGTTAGTACGATTATTTTCTAAATAAATAATACTTTAATTCGGCAAGGATGCGATAAATTGATCAAAAGTGAAAGTAAAAAAAAAAACAATTTCAAACAAATGCTGTTCTTTTAAACTTTGATAAAAAATTATAATAATAATATACTTTATTTATACGACACTTTTCAGGCATAAAAGCCAATTCAAAGTGCTTTACAAAAAATAATATAGTCAAATATCAACAGTGTCACATTCAATAAAAACATGCATATGAGATAAAAAAAAATAGATGCATATTTTTTAAATGCAACACACAGGATAAAACACTAAAACAAATGAAGGACAAACATAAAAGTAGTACATCTAATAGGAAATACTAAAACATATAAGAGACAAATTATAATCGCAGTTCAGAGTAACTTATTAAATGCCAGCAGAGTAAAAAGATATGTTTTTAAATTTCTTTTAAAAATACTGAGTGTTTTAGCTTCCCTAATATCTGATGGTAGTGCGTTTCATAGTTTTGGTGCATAATTTGCAAAGGCTGCATCACAGATTTCCTTTCGTCTATAGCCAGGAACCTCTAATAAACCTGCATGAGACGATCTTAAGGTTCTTGGTGGGATATAATTAACAAGAGAACTAGTACAACCTCTGCTGGGTCTTTTTCACAATGGAGTCAATGGGATCGTCCCACCTCAGGTCCTGAGAGATGGTGGTGCCCAGAAACCTGATGGACTCCATTACAGCCACAGTGCTGTCCATGATGGATGTTCCTCAAGCTTCAAGCTTCTTTTAGCCACTCTGATCTCCTTTACTCTGGTTCTTCAAGACTTCATCCTCACTTCTGTAAGCATCTTCGAGTTTTACTGTAAACCATGGTTTATCATTAGCGAATGATAAAAATGTCCTAATAGGAATGCATATCATCACAGCAACTGTTGCATGATTTTACAATCTCTGTGAGCTCATCCAGATCGAAGGCTGCCGCTTCAAAAACACTCCGATCAGTGCAATCGAAACAGGCTTGTACTGTAAATCCCGCTCTGCTTCATTGGTCCATCTTTTAACAGTCCTTATTTCAGTTTTAGCTGACTTCAGTTTCTGCCTGTAGGTCGGCAATCGGTATAAGATGAACCAGACAGTGATCAGAGAGCTCCGGGACAGAGTGATATGCATCCTTTATTGTGGTGTAACAGTGTATTACTGTCTATGGTGGGACATGTAAGTATACTGGGACATGTTACTGTCTGTGTTTTGGCAGTTCACGGTAGAGATTTGCTTTGTTTAAAGGATAGTTCACCCAAAAATAAAAATCTACTCACCCTCAAGCAAGAAAAATATCCATATTTAAAACTTTATAAAATAAAATAACTAGCTTCAGACAGACGGCCAGAAGAAACTTCTTTCAAAATCATTCTAAAATCTTACTGACCCAAACCTTTTGAATGGTACTGTATATATCTTGTATGTGTGTGTATATTTATATATAAAGTATTCATCTAGCAATAACAACAACAAAAAAAGAGCATTTGCAAAACATTTCTTCTGTAATCAGATTTTATCCCGCAGGAATTGTTAGGATTGTCAGGATTGGTCGGATTGGTGGGTTTTTAAAAAATATGATGTTGTAAATAAAAGTTGTTTCAGAAGATACAGAGCTCGTTATAATGGTTTCATGAAAGTCTACCATGATGAATGTTTTCCTTTGTAATACTGTGCGCTGATGAATTGTGCATGATGTGACCAGGAATGTGCATTTAGAAAGTAAGTATAGGGTCAATTTTGGTTTGGTGTTGACACTAAAGCGAGTTGATTCCTCCATCTGTCCCGGACAGAAACTAGAGCTCTTCTGAAAGGGCTGCTGGCGGGATGCAGGCAAAGCCACACAGAGCAGTTTGATCCCAGTTGCCAGCTGAGAGCTGTGAAATGGCTCGTTCCCCCTGCAGACCGTCAATGTAGGGCACTTACATTTAGAAAGCGGCCTGGATGTGAGCTCTCGCTCTTAAAGCAACAGACAGATGCTGTTCCTGTGCCAATGTGTTGCTGAAAGCTGCTGTAAAGGCCTCCCGCAGCAGTTCTGGGACGAATATGAAACCTGTTCAGGAGAGGTGTGCAATTCGTTTTATGAACAATTTGACTCATTGAGCGAACGGATGACTTACTTTGAAGGAGGGACCGAGCATCTCCATATATAGAGAGCAGAATATCATAGAGGCTTAAGGGTCCAGGATGCTGTTCACAAAAAAAAAACAAAAAAAACACCCTAGCAATCACATAAAACACTCAAGGCCGTGTTAGAAATAGCTTTGGAACAGCCTGGAAACTAACCATTTTTTTCTTTCTTTTTTTTTTTTTTTTTTGAGTCAAACACATGCTCAAACATATGGGTGAAGCTTATGAAAAACATGTCTAATTTTCACCCCAGAATCATAAATGTATAAAAATGCTTCGCATTAAGATGATGAAGCCTAAGAGCATTCGTTTTTTTAAATTTTTTTTTGCGTAGTGACCAGGTTTATTTGAGTGTCATTGCCCTTGTTTACACCTGGTATTAAGATGTGTTTTGGTCGATCGGATCACAAGTGGACGAGGGAGACTCATTCCCGTTTACACCTGGTGTTTTAATCCGTCTCTTGTGTCCACTTTCAAACACTTCTGTCCTGATTTCTTCGAGAGGAGGGTCTATGAGCGGGGAAATGTTTGGGCTTTTTCAGATCTTTCGATCAAATGGACAAAATTAACATTTTTTAATTTACATATGAACACGACCGGAGACAACAGAAAAACATACGGAGAACATCAGCGTTAGTTTCTACTCTGACAGACACAAGACCAGCAGAACGCTGTTAGTGTGTGAAAACAGGAATGGTGAGAGAACATTGTGATTGGTACATTTTCATTTGCAAACCAAATTTGGGTCTCCAACCGACAGTTTAAATCCCGTCTGTCTAGAGCTCTTCCCGTAATGTTTACGCATTAAGTCAGTAGGCGAGTAGACGGTCTTTCGAACACATGAGCCTCTAAACTACAAAAGCAATCCGGTCGAATGTGTTTTCCACCACCTCTGGAAAGTGGACTAACTCGAAACATTTACACATGTGTAGTGTCATCCATTTGTGATCCGATCGACTAAAACGTTTCTTAATAGCAGGTGTAAACATGGCCGTGTCTGTGTATGTGTGTCTGCGGTGTCAAATTACAAAATTCTGACTTGAAAAAAGCGTTCACAGCCTCGTAGAACACGTCAATACAACTTGTAAACTGGGAATTTTTCGGAGTGCTCCAACTTGTACCACCAGACAACAGCAGATTAATTTAGCCATAGAAACGCATAATTTCGAGGACGTGAACAGCTCCAAGTAAAACGTCACAGGTTTTTATCACAAAATTATGGTAATTACGACATGGTGTGAACGCAGCATACTATCGTTTTTGTTAACATTTTAAATTAGAATTTATTTTTATATTTTCTGTTTGCATTTTTATTTTAGTTAGAGTTTTAGTCATTTTGTTGTGTTTTTGTAATTTTTTTTTTTTTTTGCATGATTTTATTAAGTTTTATATTTTTGTTTTAATTTGAGTTATTTTAGTTTTTCTAAATGAAAATGAGAAATGCTGCTTTGGCAACTTGCTGAACATTTTTGTATTTTTATATTTTATTATTTATGTTATTTCAGTTAATGTTTGTTTTATTTGTATTAAGTTATACAAATCTTTACATGACTTTATTTTTAGTTAAGTGGAATAACACTGATTTATTGACGTTTATTTATTTTTATTTATTTATTTATTTTATTTATCAATTTAATTTAATTTATTTATTTAGCTTTATTCTGGTGAAAAACTTATGAAAAAGCTTAATGGTCCTATGTTTTATATGTTTTATTTTTATTATCCAAATGTGTATTTATTTAGCTTTATTCTGGTGGAAAACGTATGAAAAAGCTTCATGGTCCGTTAAAAAAAAAGAATTTCGCCCAAAATATATATATATATATATATTTTTATTTGGTTGGTTGGTTGAATTTCTTTTTAGCGAATAGAGTGAAATATGTAATAATGCATAATTATTCAGGCATTATAGCACAAATAAATCATTTGTTGATGATAGCTAGATAATATCAAGTTTCCAGTTCTATTACAGTGCGATGGAGAAATGATTATTTCAGAATCTTGTCTGAGAGCCGTTCAGTGATGTTTTCAGCTGTGTGTTTTATTGAAATGAATAAATCCCGCATGCAGAAAGGAGGCTGATGTTAATCAGGTCAGCTGGAGTGTGTTGTTCAGTGTCCGCTCGGAGATCTCAGCGTTTGATTAACATCCACAAGTGTTTTCTGCACACAGGACACTTCAGAAAGTGCTTTGTTCAAGCCTCGGGGAATTGTGTCAAAGCATATTTATGTGCTAGACTGAATTCAGTGAATGATTCACACAATTTATGTAATATACTTAATATACAAACCAGCACTGTGTCAATGAGATGTTGTTCTTTCCCAAAAGCCACCAAACTCCAAAAAGCATCATAAAGAGAGAGACTTACAGTGTATAACAATTTAAATAGTTAAAATCAAATGATTTCAGAAGACTTGCAATATAGTGCACAAATGTGGACTACTATTACGGTGCTTTTAGTTAACTATAATAAACCTGGTGACAAGGCGTTGAAACGGATCATTTTAATTTCTCGTGTGATCGTATAATGAGGACACACACCCATGCGTGCCGTATAACTGACTTGGAGGGCGAGGGTTGTGACCCTGATTTTAGGAGAAATAACCTCCAGCGCTCGAGGGGCTGTTTGACATTTGGTTTTGACATCAGGGCTGGGAATCTTCATCAAAAAATGTTAATTCAGAGAATGCACCAATTGAAAGGAACTTAAAGGGACAGTGCGTGTCTCGTCGAAGAGCACCGTTCTTTAATTGATGTCTGGCGGAGGGCAGATTAATTAAAAGTGTGACAATAATTGATTAATGTTTATATGTTTCGTTGGGCACTACAGCATTTGTCTAGGATACAGCATCATACAAAATGAGTTGTTTTCCCCGTCATTGTAGAAATAATTTGTTTTCTGATATATTTGTGAGCCATATTAAGCAATCCAAAGTTGGGAAAAAAACTGTGACAACGTTTGAGATTGAACTTTTTATTGTTTTTTTTAACAAAAGATTCATAGACAGACCTACCATAAGTTGCAAGGTTGTTAAGTGATGATATATCCTTTTTCTTTTTTGTTCTTAACATGTAGTTTAATTGGCAAATTCCCCATTTAACACTACTCTACCCATCAGGGTTGGACTGAAAAATTCCCTCCCTTACAATTCAATATTGTGAATGAGAAGTAAATCTGTCTGTCTGTCTGTAATAAAGAAACTAATAAAGATCACCATAAAGTCCCAAGTTGATTAATTACATCGGTAACACTTTTACAATAAGGAGCATTAGTTAATGTATTTACTTATATGAACTAACAATGAGTAATTTGTTACAGTATTTATATCTTTGTTAATGTAGTTAATAAAAATCCAGCTTCTCATTTTTGTTCATGTTAGTTCTTGATGCATTAACTAATGTTAACAAATACAACCTTTGATTTTGATAATGTATTAGTAAATGCTTAAATTAATATTAACTAAGATTAATTAATGCTGTATTGCTCATTCTTAGTTCGTGTTAACTAAGGTAGTTAACTAATGTTAGCGAATGAGCCTTATTGTAAAGTGTTACCACAAAACCGGTTTTCTGAAATTGTATGTTTACAGCTGCAGTCCGTAACGTTTTTTTTTTTGTGTGTGTGTGTGTGTTCAAAATGTACAAAAATGTATATAATAAGCAGGTACATCATAAATCCATTTTCCAAACTGTGTTTTTGTCTTATCCTGAGTCACTACGATACACCTAATAAGTGTCTAAATTGGGACTATTTTAGACAGTACCTGCGTGACTCGACATATACATAAACACAGAGAAGTAGATCCGGCCACAGTGTTCTTCCGCAAGACTCATACAGTTACAAAAGTTGCTCTAGTTTTGTGCCAAAAGTTACAGACTGCAGCTTAAATAAGCAAACTAGACATTACCTATTTAAATATTCATTCCTGCACCCCACAATCTTCTTTTTGCCTCAAAAAGTGTAGCATTCAGATTTTCCTTGGGGCTGGTTGGTTTAGTGTTTTTGAAATCGCTGTGGAAAAAATCTGTGGTAAAAAATACTTCAGTGGACAGTCCCTGTAGTGCTTCATTTGATGTGTATTATCCAATAACCCTGAAAGGCTTTGCAGACATTGGCACAGATTGCATGTAGGGACTGCTGTGGTCTGACAGCGTGTGTTTTTCTCCTGTCAACGTTGAGCTGAAGATGTTTTGGATCACCATTTGAAGCTAATTGATCCCATCAAGCTTGACTTTAGCTGACTGTTTTCAGGCGTCATGTAGAGCCTTTTTTTTTGTTTCAGCAATGTTCCATCCAGAGATATTTTTTCTTTCAAACGAAAAAACGTTCTTTATCATTTCGGATGAACAGCAGTTTTCGGTTGGTGTATTGAGGCTGTAACGTATGTGTGTGTGCGTGTGTTTCCGTGTGAAGCAAAGGAAAGCTGTTTCCTGTCAGAAAGCACCAAACAAGTTAATTTACGCAGCGGAGTGAAGACAGGATAATTGGTCCCTTGATCAAAGCGGGATGTTTGTGTGGGACAGCAGCTAGCGGTCCTGCCGCTTTAGCATGCAGTGCTACATTGTGTAATTAGACTGTGTTTTCTGCTGTGGAAATGCACCTAATCACCTGTGCTTTGCTGAGCATTTGCTTTCACCCTCAAATCCTCCAACCAGAAGAGACCGAACGAGCTCTGTGATGTTTGAAAGCTGCACACTGATTACACCAAACACAACCTGTTTTTCCTCTTTGTGTTTTGAGTTGAATGGCCGGGACATCCAGAGAGAAGAAGAGTAAATCTTTGTTTTAGAGTGATTTTCAGTGAGTCTTCTCATCAATGTCACGTTTTCGTTGTTGTTTACAAGCTTTTTCAACTCTAAATGCTCTGAGAGGATTGGTGTAACTAGATAATCTGCCATTGCTGATTTGCTTCAGCATTGTAGGAAAATGAAACCCGGTCAAATCCACTGATGTTAATCACATATAAACACGCTGGGTTTTCATGCTCTTTTTATCGGTGATCTCGTTGGCTAATGAGATATAATTGAAAACCATTTTATGAGTCCTTAAAAATGAGCAAGTGTGATTCCAAACCTCAGAACATTAAAACGCTCAGTAACTTTGAATATCATTTGATTTACCTGCCGTATCAATAAACCATTCGCAAAAAATAAAGAGCAAAGAGGACACTGACAAAACGCCAACAGAGAAGACCGAGCAGGTTACGTTTGATATAAAACAAAGTCTCAGCCATCAAATGTTGTCATTTTTTAAGAAATTCAGCATCTTTTTAATGTTCAGATCGCTGTAACTCCTCAGTTCAAGCAGCACTTGAACCGCTATCTCTTCCTCTTCACTGCTAGTTATAGCACAACATAAACATGAATGAACATCAGAAGGTATGTTGTTTCGACTGCAGAAAGACATCAATACACATTACACACCATTTTTCAAGTTCAAGTCCTCCGACGTTAATCTAACTCTCCTGTCTGGTTTGTTTGTCACGCAAAATGGTGGATTCAGTGTTATGATTGGTCAGATCGCCTGTCAATCAAACTCCTGGCAAAAGGTCAATTGCTTTCACTCAAAGTATTGACATTTGTAACTCCTCCTGCCGCACATTCACTATACTGGTGAAAAGTTTGTAATTGTTTCCACAAACATATGAAGCAGCAAAACTGTTTTCAACATTGATAATCATTTATTGAGCATATGATCATCGTATTAGAATGTTTTCTAAAGGATCATGTGACACTGTAGACTGGAGTAATAATGCTGAAAATTCAGCTTTGTACACATGAATAAATTACATTTTAATATATTTTATAACAAAAAGCTGTTATTTTGAATTGTAATAATATTTCGGAATTTTTCTGTTTTTGCTGTATTTTTGATCAAATATATGCAGCCTTGGTGAGCAGAAGAGACTTTGTTCAAAAACATTAATGTATTTTTTTTAAAAATCAACCATTTATGTGGTAAACATCACTCACTTCTTCAGAAAATGTAGAAATCTGGTTGTTTTCGTGCAGTCCTTTCATCAACCCCATATCCCTGAGATCATTTCGTTTAATTTTAGTTTCAAGAGTAAACGCTGACGTCTAGCAGAAATGGAGCAAAATTGGTTTTTATTATGTTTTATTTATTTAAAGCTTAACAGCTGCAGTTCTTACAGTTTAGTTTTCGATTTTATCCTGTTTTCCTCTCTAAAACTTTTCTATACGTGTTCTTGATGAGTCTGGAGAGATTTCTGCTCGTCTTCTGAGTGTTGTACAGATGTTTTCCGCAGTAAACAAAGGCATATTGTTTTCCAGAAGCATCAGCCGAATGGATAAAGTGTCAGGAATGCTGTGTTTTCTGTGTAGAAATGGCACAGGCTCCGTCACGCAGATTAATTACTATGGAATACATTAAACCACATCAGTTTTTCTCTCGTTTTCTTTTGACAGATAACCATCCACACGACTACACCAGCCATCTGGATCTCACTGGGTCACACACACCTAAAATCGGTGAGTCGTTTAACACCTTTGTTTCCAGGTAATTCATTAATTCATTTCATCCTTAGTTATGAAATGACACTCAGAGTTTAATTGATTTATGACGACATCAGTGTCTTCCACATCCAGATGGTTTAAAGTGTGAAAAACACGGTGGATAATATCAGTGCGGTGTAGATTGGAGATATTAATGGAGCTAGATTTTATCCCCAGAAAAGATTTTCATAATTAGCCTAATCAACTGAGCACTGATAATCTCCATTACTCAAGATGCTTAACTCCCCAGCAGTCCTCAAGATCAGAGACGGCTTTCACCAAAAAAATTGATTGGGGAAAAAAACAGGGCTTTGAAAAAAAAAACAGTCTCTTGACAGGAAATTAAAAGCTTAGCCTGTAAATGGCCCCGCTAGCACAGAGGTTTCTGTAACAAAACAGTATGCTAATCGGATCTGCACAGTTTGCCGACGCTATTGAAAACCCACAATTGTAATTATTCTGACTATATCTTGCATTCCCAAATTTGATTTTGTGTGAAAAAGCTTTTCAGACGGAAAAGCACACATCTCTCATTTTGGAGCGGCGATACCATTAGCATTTGTACGTAATTAAATTAACCTTGTGTGCTAAAACTGTCATTGAAAACGAACTGGTCTTAAGGAAGTTAATATCAGCTCACTCCAATAATAATTAAGGGTCATTCTGTGTCAAATCAACCTAAGGTCCAAATTTTGATTTTAATCTCTCTTTTTTTTCTGGTGAAAGAAATACATAAATGGAGAAGAAAGCCAGAATATTAAATGTCATAGCTGAATATTTACCGAGTAATCCACAATTCTGTTGAGGGGGTCAAAATGACCATTTTCACCTGAGATCTGGAGCCAGATTACAGGGAGGTAAAAAAAAAATACTTTAGAAATATGGCAGCAACATTATTTTATTATTACACAGAGATTGGTAGGTCTGTTAGTAAAATCTGTTGACTTTAGCAATCCTTGTTGCATTATATGCCAACATGACAGTTCAAAAATGGGGAGAAGCACTTTTCATGTATTTTCCACCAAAGTTTGCATGTCTGTAACTCAAGAAATAATAATTATATCTTAATATCCTTTTAGATTTTTGTTTTTCACAAACTTTTCTTTTGGTGTCTTCATTTGTAAGGCCCTATATTGTTCAATTTCAGTGTGGCTCCATTAATAAATTGTACACATTTTCAGTGGTCAAAAACCAAATTTGTGTCACTTTGCGTACAGCTGATACTTTTTCATTAAAAGAGGAATGTCTGAAGAACAAATAGTGTTGAAACTAGAAATCTATCTTGTTTTCCTCAATCAAAACAATTGAATTGAACATTCCTCTCTGAGTGCCACAAATATTATGTTCCCAAAGTTTCCACATGCACCTGTAACTCTAGACATATTAAATATATCACAATATCCTTTTAGATTTTGGTTCTTAACAAGCTTTTGTTTTATGATCTTCATTTTTAAGGCCCTCGGTGGTTCAATCCCAGAGATATTAATGCGGCTCAATGTTAAAATTGTTGAATTTTATTCATTTTCAGTGGTCCAAATCCCAATGTCAGTCACTTTTGCACACAGCTGATATTTTTATTTTTAAAGAGGGATGTCTGAAGAACAAATAATGTTGAAATTAGAAATGTATCTTGTTTCCCTCTATCAAAACAATTGCATACAACATACCCAAAATATTCTTATTCCAAAGTTAGCATGCCTGTAACTCAAGAAGTATTAAAGATTTCTATTTAATATATCCTCTTAGATTTTCCCTCTCAACTAACTTTTCTTTTGGGTGCTTAATTTTTAACACACTAAAATTGCAGGGTTGTTTAACCCAAATGTGGGTCAAATATGGACAAAACCCAACCGTTGTTGAGTAATTAAAAATGTAATAAAAAAATTTAACCCAACGGCTGGGTTTGTCCATAATTGACCCAAATTTGGGTTAAACAACCCAGCATGAAGAAAAAAAGTATATTAACAAAATCTAAAATTTGATCAAGTTTCTGAAATTTGGTTGATCTGACACAGAATGGCCCTACAATATGTGACACAGTGAATCAAAGTTACTGATTTTGTTTTTCTCACTTGGGTTTGTTAGGACACCGAATAGAGTACTATGGTAAGTAGTACACATGTTGCACATGTGTATAATTTCCCATTTCTCATTTCATGTATAATCTCCCAGTGTTGGTGTTCAATCATTCTGTGTTTGTCGTGGTACTTGTACAATGTTTATGTTGGTATATACACTGCAACAAAAAAAACTATTTTTGACTTATTTTTCTTAAAGCGGTCATCGGACGCACATTTTCCACAAGTTGGTATGATTCTTTAGGGTGTTCATGTAAAGTTTGTGATATACTTTGGTTAAAATTCCTCAATTGTTGTGTAAAACAACACCCTTTTACCTCCTCAAAAACAGCACTGTTCACAGCGACCCGTTTCGGTGCATGTCTCTTTAAATGATAATGAGCAACTGCTCACCCCACCCGTCTCGTCCGTGGGGCGTGTCGAACACAGGACCTGGCAGACAGTATACAAATGGCTGAGGGCGGAGATATGCTAATACGGGAGATATGCTAATACAGGAGATATGCTAATACGGGACAGCCCGTCAGTGGTTGTGGGCGGAGCATGAGCAATATGACATCATAGTGCTCAGAAAATTCAAACGGCTGATTATTGAGAGTGTTTAGACTTTTTGAGGATAAAAAAAGGAGTGAATGGATTTTTTTTCATTGTATGGTGGTTGTGTCCACACACTGCAAAGACACATTTATATGCAAACATCATATAAAAGTGAATTTTGCATCCGATGACCCCTTTAAATCAAGATACATTTACGTAAGGCAAAAATTTACTTAAGGTATTAAGTCTTGTTTTCTGAATAAGGTATAAAAATTAAGTGAGTTTATACTTCAAACAAGAAAAAAATCTACCAATGGGCTCCGAAAATGAAATTAATAAAAAAGAGAAAACATTGGCAGATATTTGATTTTGTTTTAAGCATAAAGTCACTTAATTTTGATATTTTTTTCCAGAAAACAGACTTAATATCTGATTGCTTCTCAAGTTCGTTGCTTTAAGAATGTTTACCGAGTAAGAATTTTTTTTTTTTTTTTTTGCGGTGTACATGTGGTCTGACATATGCGTGCCTGTATAGTGTCATGTATGCAAGTCTAGAAACACATGCCACTGAAAATAGTTTGGAGATCCCAGGCCTGGCAGTCCATAGTCTCATGAGCACACAATTAAAATGAGGGAACGACATTCCCAACAAGTGTTTTACTGGGTGAGAAGCTGCCCGGACCAACACTCACCCTCATTAAACAACTTCTTCAAAAAAGATTACGCACACACACACACTACCAGATGCCATGGTGGCCTGCACAAACACAGAGCTTGTATCGGATGTGTTTCATCTTCTTCTGCCTCTTTTTCTTTTCCACCCCGCAGAGAAGCCGAGAATGAACAACATCCTAACATCCCAGACAGAGCCGTACGAACTGTCGTTCTCCCGCTCCTTCCAGAACCTCGCTCACCTCCCGCCGTCCTACGAGATGGCCCTGAAAGCAGACATGGGTAAATACTCTTCCCTTCCTCACCGAACACAACTCATTCAGTGTGAGTGAGAGAAAGAGTCATACTTTTCAAACATTCATGAGCAGAATTCTCTTGAAAAATGAGACCAGAATCCTATAAGATGGTGGATTTGTATATGATTTGCCATATATCTTACTGTAGGTTTCTTACATGTCTACTCAACATTGAATCAATCACACTAATAGAAAAGTGTAAAGTGTACTGTAAAGGAAACGTATGCTTTCCTTTTATGGTTATGAGGAAGTATAGATATATATAGACTTCAAATAACAAACACAATTTCTGATTGCATACTTGTTTAAAGAATGTAGTTTTAATGTAAGATCGTTTATCATTGCTTATATTTTCAGGTAGAAATATTTTTCCATATTGGCTGCAATCTGCAATATTTTGTTCCTCAGTTGTTGTTCTGCTAACACTTTACATTAAAGTTCCCTTTGTGAAGGGTTTATAAAGGTGCTCATTAATTACTAATGACTCGTTTACAAATGCATTATAAATCATTGATACGCAGTTAAAACTGCGTGAATAAAAAGGTGACTTTAGCGGAGTGCTTGCCAAATAGTGAAGCATTTTTAATTGCCATGTTATAAATGCTTAATAAATAAATGTATTCACATTTAGTCACCTTTTTATTCATGCATTGATCTTTTTTTTTCAGTACAGTGAGAGATAAAAACAGACAAAATTTTTGTCATACAGTAAGCATATAGAGTTATAAAAAAATAATGTGCATAGCAGCTCAAAATTGTCTGATTTTGGAGACATGTTTGAATTCACATGGAGATCACTGCCTTTTCTATTTATTAATTCTATTTAGGAGAAGCAGTCAAGCTCTTAAGGAGATCTTATTCATTATTCTGGGGTATTCCACTAATGTGAATTCACATTCACATTAGCAACCCAGTTTGATGTGTAATATATAATACAGTTAAAAAGTTTGGGGTAAGAAAGACATTTTTAAAAGGAAGAAATTTTATTCAGCAAGGACGGATTCAATTGATAAAAAGTGACAGTAAAGACTTTTATAATGTTGGAAAAATATATATTTATAATCATCAAAGAATTTCCACAAATTTATGAAGCAGCACAACTGTTTTAAACATTGATAATAATCATAAATGTTTATTGAGCAGGACACTGGATCATGTGACACTGAAGACTGGAGCAATGATGCTGAAAATTCAGCTTTGATCACAAAAATAAATTACAGTTTAACATCTATTCACATAGAAAACAGCTATTGTGAATTGTAATACTTTTTCACAATATTAAACAATTTTGCTGTATTTTTAATCAAGTAAATAAGGCCTTGTTGAGCAGAAGAGTCTTCTCTTTCTAACCCAAATCTTTTGACCAGTATAGCACACATCACAAGATCTCGTGGGTTCTAGGATTAAACCCTTATTAGGTTGTCTCTTAAATGAGTAAAGTTTTCCTCTCACTTCAGTGACCTTGTGCGGGACGCACCGCTCCACAGGGACTGCGCTTATGATAAACACACTGCGGATCTCTCCGGTTAAAAGCACCTGCTAAATGACAGATAACCAGACAGCTTTCATTAAATATAAAGGGCAGGATAAATGAAACATTAAAGTAGTGGCATTCTGCGTTAACAGAGTCCAAAACCATTATGATCAGATGGATGCCACTATACGGCTCTTAAACGAATCGCATTCAAAACCAAATGAAGAAAATGAAAACATTGAAAACCAAGAAGAACTAATAAAGAAGCTTCTTTGTGAAGTGCAAACGGACACTGATCACAAAAGCAAACTAGCCATGACAGACAAGAAAAATCAGTCAAGTCAATTCACTATTGATTCAAAGCAGCTTCACAGTGATAAACAGGACAATAGCAGAATCAATTATGCAAACTTCATTATATGAGAAGAAAAATCCACATTCAGCTGTAAAGCATCTCTAAAAAGACAATAGTGTTGTTATTCAACTCAAGACGTTTCAGTTTTGATTCAGTCAGATCAATAACCGAGTCATTGCTGCAAAATTAGTCAATTGAGAAACAAATAAACAGAAGATAATAGTGTCATTATTCGGCTCGAAGTTTTGTTCTCATCTGATGGTGTCAGTGCGGTCAAATCATTGGTATTACTGAATACTATTCGAGCCAAACCCAGTTTTAGTGCTTTAGACGTGGGTTTTTCTCCCAGTGGGGAGGAAATAATGGTGCTTCTGGTGTCTTAAATCACAAGCCCTGTTTGCAGTGAGGTTTGAGTCGTTTCGGACTTCACCTGCTGTGAGGCGAACAGGGAGGCAGACCTGAGAGTAATGAGCAGTAATGAAGAACAATTAGTCTCCTTTTTAATAGGGAGATGCTTCGTAAGGCATAGAGAGAGAGAGAAAGAGAGAGAGAGAGAGAGAGAGAGAGAGAGAGAGAGAGAGAGAGAGAGAGAGAGAGAGAGAGAGAGAGAGAGAGAGAGAGAGAGAGAGAGAGAGAGAGAGAGAGAGAGCAGGGGATGGCATGACTTCAATTTAAAGATGGCATGCAATTTGTTTGGGATCTTTGTTGTAAGTTTAATCCTATAAATCCTATAAATTCTACTGTATCGTATTTGATACACACATTTATAAGGCCTCTAAATGATCAACATTATCAAAACTGTGGAAAAGACTGTAGCACATAATCTACCTTTTTCATCTGATTGATAGTTTTTTAGCAAGTAAAAGACCTTTTAGTATAATTGTTAAAACGTCCTTCAGCTCGTGGTTCATGTGGCTTTTTGCTGTGACATAACATATAGAATAACTGTTATATTGTTAATAATATTTCAAGATGAACACTTACTGGACTGAAGCAACTTCGGTTACTTGATTATCCATCATTTTTGTAGAAAAATGTATGAGTTTTACACATGATCATCAGGTTTGTTCATCTCTCAATCACCATTGTATTGCATTAAATGTTTTAAAACTACAGAGCTTTGATCATAAAACTAAACATTCAAATATTATCTTACTAAGACATTATTGGCAGATATAGTGACGACTGATATTTATATGCATTTTTGTCAGTTTCTGCTAGACTGCTATAAAGATCCCAGTGATTTACATTCCAGAATTTCATCTAACTTTTTGGCCATATAAATATCAGCAGCTGTAACAAATTGCATGTTTTTTGCTCAGAAGAAAATTTAGGCGGATTTCCTTCTCGAGTGAGAGCTTCATATTCTCACTATATTATCTCTAACTATATGAGCCATACAAGCCTGGTGTTTTTTTTGTGCTATTTTATATATATATATATATATATATATATATATATATATATATATATATATATATATATATATATATATATACAGTGCTGGTCAGAATTATTTGCCCCATTGGTAAATATGATCAAAGATCAAAGATGTGATTCCCTCCCCTATATCTATAGTATAAATATCTATATAAAGATATTTAGCATGATAAAAAATAGAAAGACAAAAAGAGGCTCATAATGGAATTTTGTGGAATGGAAAGATTCCATGGATGTTAAAGGTTCTTCGTGGAACCATCGATTCCGATAAATAACTTTTATTTTGAAGAGTGCGGGATGGCCCGTAGCTCATATTCCTCAGCTGAAGCCTGTGGCATTAGATTCGCTCTTATGTGAGTGTATAATTGAGCTCTGGGGTCCTGGAGTGACCGTTAGCCAGCGCGAGGCCTTAGGCCTGTTCACCTGACCTTTTCTCTGTAATGTCACGCCCTCGCATCGGCACATTCGGCCTTTGGAATCAGTTCGTCTGCCAAAACCCTGCCGTGTCAGTGATGGTAATTCTGAACTACACAAGCCTGTCTTGATTAGCTCAAAGATAAACTGTTCAGTGCTGAATCGATATCTGGGCTTGTAATGAACGCTCACAAACACATTCTTGTTTCTCGTAACTTTGCTCTCTGTCCGAGGCTGTTCAGAAAGGAAGCGGGCTGTAGAGATGCGCGGATGGGCTATTATTTAATCCGCAACCGCATCACAAAACTCATCATCTGTCTGCCATCCATCCGCACCAAC
Organism: Siphateles boraxobius; assembly: GCF_051911475.1. Lineage (NCBI taxonomy): Eukaryota > Metazoa > Chordata > Actinopteri > Cypriniformes > Leuciscidae > Siphateles > Siphateles boraxobius. The sequence continues at coordinate 6,330,441 of NW_027509130.1, read as the reverse complement.
GTTTTTGACCAGTTATCCCGCCCGCCACCCGCTGATACAAGGTGCTGCTGATGACAGCCGCGAGACTAGAAAACCGCCCACCACCCGCGCGAATTTAATTAAATTATTTTTTTCCGTCACGTCATCCGCCCGATCCGCGGTTTATCCGCGGAGTCCGCGGCTATAACCGCCAACCGCGCATCTCTAGCGGGCAGGGATTTTGGGGAAGCTACTAGAACACTGTAGCTTGTCATCATTTTAATTTTGTTAAAGCTACCCTTTTAGAAAACTTTGTGTTTCAGTACAACAGGAAAAAGCTACAAATCCCCAAGCGCCAACCAGCCTCCTTGATTGTTTTGTTTTTTTATTGCTTAGTACACTAAAGTAATTGTTGATTTGTTTCTGTAATTGAAAGATTGGTCAACGCTGCACGGTAAAATGCAACGGCTGTTTTCAAATTTTATTGGATTGATTTACGTGTTTGGCACATCGCCAAATGATTTTGTCTCATTATAACAGCGGAAGGAACTTCAAATACTCCATTTATGGTGATACAGATAAGAGTAAGACATTGTTCAAGGGTTCAAACTGTAAAGGGTCTATTTTTATTTTTATACACTCACAATCCAAATTTTTGTAAAATAAAGAAAACAAACTGGATGCTGCTTTCTGCCGTCCCGGTTTCTTTTCCAAGAAGTTTGTGGAGGGCGTCACAAAGATAAATGAACTCAGCGTTTAGGCTACTAGCTCTTGCTTGCCATCTGAACTCCTGGGCTGAATTGGAAATAGCCCCCTAAACCCTCATTCCCTATTCCCTACATTAGTCAACTACTACGGTTCACTTGAAGGACTGATCGAAAACGAGTGAGGGAATTCGGACAGCTGTTGAGAATACGTCAGTTGTACACTCGTTATTGCGGTGCAATGTGGGATTGAATGAGTGCACTTTATAACATCCATTATGATTTGGGACACGACTACAAATAGCTGTCCCCTCAAATAACGCCCTATTTGAGGGCATTAGATTTTGGATTCAGCCTTGTTTTGGGTTGGTGCTTAGATTGTCTCTTCTTCTTCTGCACTTTTTCCTGTTGTGGTGGTGGTTAGCAAACAGTGTTGCATTACCGCACGCCCCCTTCTGGATTGGGGTGTGGATCGCCTGTGACTGACCGTATTCGTCGTCTGACTGTATAAACCAAACTGTAACGTCCGTACCGTGATAGTTCAGGATTCAATACATTTACCATTACACCCCTAAAGGATACCATCCCCAACATCTGCCACAGACGCACTGCTTCATGAGTAACTAGAAAGAAGCTTTAACAAGACCAGAGCATCATGGAGAAGTGCCCTATCCTTGAGTTCCTCTGCTGCTCAACGAACACTACAAAATGTGCCACACACACACAAACACTTGCACACACTCGCACACACAGACACACGTACACACACGCACGCATGCACGCTCGCACGCACACATTTCCCTGTTCCACAGAGACTCATCATATAGTCTCAATGGTTTCAGTCCAAACATTGTGTTTCCTGTGCAATCGTTGAGAAAAACAAAGAAAAGATTAACAGAGCAATACAAATAGAGAAAGCGAGACAACAGAGACATAAAAACACAATTTATAACCCCATTGCACATCAGCAGAATAGTCTCTGCAGGACCTGTAGCTTCGGCATCAGCTGCACTTGTTAGGGGGTTTCAAGTTTTTTCAAAATCACAACAAGTTTTTTCAAGTTATTTTATTATCAGTCCTATTTGTTCTGTTTCATTTCTGCTGATGTTACTCTGATCCAGTACAGCATTGTGGTATGTATTTATATTTAGAAATGTGAGATTTTACTCTTATATTTGAGATTTTAATTGTGTGTGTGTGTGTGTGTGTGTGTTTGTTTGTGTGTGTGTGTGTGTTAACATTTTAAAAGTTCAGTTTTAGTCATTTTGTTGTGTTTTTATTGTTTTTATCTTTTTTTTTCATTTAGTTTTTAGTTTTTTCATCTTAGGCTATGGGCTTAATTCAGTTCGGTGAAGTTAATTTAACTCTGGGGATTTACCTGTGTAAGCAACTAGTTAACAGTGAGAATTGGACCCTTAAACTAAAGTGTTAGTTTTATTTTCGAGGTATAACAGCACCGCTCTGATCTCTCGTTCTCAGGTGACAAGGACGATGAGTATTACATACGGAAGCACCATTTGTCCGACCTGACGCCTCGCGGGGGAAACATGCAGACGCACATGATCAAGCTGAACGTGGATCCGCCCGCGCAGCGCCAGAAGCCCAAGCGCGTCCAGCGAGCCATGTCTCAAGATCACGTGCTCTCGCCCAAACGCGTCCAGCGCGCCATGTCCCAGGACCACGTGCTCTCGCCCGCCCGCTCCAAGCCGCACCGGGACTACGGCCTGTCCTCGTACACGGGTGGCGCCGGCGGTCTGTCTCCGTATCACGGGCGAATCCTCTCTGAGGAGCAGCTGCTGTCGGCCGACCGACTGCTTTCCCAGGATCCGCTGCTCTCCCCGGATAAGATGCTCTCCTTGCGGCGCTCCAACTTCCGGGAGAAGGCCATGTCGCGAGCACTTTCCCAGACAGACATGTTCATCCCGACAACACCGGTCATGGACCGGCACTACAAAATGACGAAGATGCATTCGCACCCCAGCAGCGGCAACAACGAGTCCTACAACACACTGACTGTTAACAGCGCGCAGGTGGGAAACAAACGGCAGGCGTTCGCCAACCGACGGATGCACACAGTCGACCACCTGCAGTATATACCTGGACACCACCATCATCAGTACAGAACCGCGAGTAAGACCGAAGTAACTGTCTGAGAGAGACGGGAGAAGACGGGAGAGCGAACGATGTCAGCAAACAATCCGGCCCGGTAAATGTGTGGCGTCCCACGTGGACAGGTTTCTTTTTTTTAAGCGTCCAACCTTGACCTGTTCCCGCTTCCAGAGCAAGCTTTCCACTTCATCAGTTCTGGGTCAGCTTGGATAGGATCCACACTTTCCGGTAGCGACCCGGATCTCCACGCACGCAGAGCAAACGCAAGGGCTTCGCGCGCGGACGCCAGACTAGAAACAGAGGCCTGAAACTATTTTTTTTTTCAGAATCAGTACTGAACTGTTGCGAACCTGCACTGACTTTATATACATTCAGTATCAAAAAACCTACACTGCCGGTCAAACGCTTGGAATAATTACGATTTTTTTTTAGGGTTTTGAAAGGAGTCTCCTCTGCTCACCAAGGCTCACCAAATCATCATATTAGAATGATTTATGAAGGATCATGTGACACTGTAGACTGGAGTAATGATGCTGAAAATTACATTTTAACATATATTTACAAAGAAAACTCTGGAAGCTTGTTTCTGCCACTGAATAAAAAAAAATAAAAGGTACTTGCGACTTTTTATCTCTCGATTCTGACTTTATTTCTCGCAGTTGCAAGTTTATATCTCGCAATTCTGACTATTTCTCGCAGTTGCAAGTTTATATCTTGCAATTCTGACTTTATTTTTCGCAGTTGCAAGTTTATATCTCGCAAATCTGATTTTATTTCTCGCAGTTGCAAGTTTATGTATAATAATTCTGAGTTTCTGTCACAATTCTATTTCTCACAATTGCAAGTTTATATCTCGCAACTCTGACTTTATTTCTAACAGTTGCAAATTTACATGTTGCCATTCTGACTATTTCTCGCAATTGCAACTTTATATCACGCAATTCTGACTTTATAACTTGCAGTTGCAAGTTTATATCATGCAACTGCAAGTTATAAAGTCAGAATTGTGAGTTTATAACACGCAATTTTGAATTTATTTCTTGCAATTGCAAGTTTATATCTCGCAAATGTGACTATTTCTCACAATTGCAAGTTTATATCTAACTATCCTGACTATTTCTCGCAATGGCGACGGGTGGTGATGGCGCAGTGGATAAGACACATGCCTTTGGTGTGAGAGACCCGGGTTCGAATCCGCTGTGAGACACCAATGTGTCCCTGAGCAAGACACTTAACCCCCTAGTTGCTCCAGAGGCGTGCGACCTCTGAAATATAGCAATTGTAAGTCCCTTTGGATAAAAGCGTCAGATAAATGTAAATCACGCAAGTCTGACTATTTTTTGCAATTTTAAGTTTATATCACGCAATTCTGACTTTATTTCTCGCAGATGCAAGTTTCTTTCTCGCAATTCTTACTTTTTTTCTTGCAGTTGCAAGTTTCTATCAAGCAATTCTGACTTTATAAAACGCAGTTGCAAGTTTGTCTCGCAACTATGAATTTATTTCTCACAGTTGCAAGTTTATATCTCGTATTTCTGACTTTATTTCTCGCAGTTGCAAGTTTATATTTCACAATTCTGACTTTATTTCTCGCAATTATGAGTTTCTATCTTGCAATTCCGACTTTATTTCTCACAGTTGCAAGTTTCTATCTGGCAATTCCAACAATATTTTTCGCAGTTGCAAGTTTGTATCTCACAATTCTGAGTTTCTATCTCGCAATTCTGACTTTATTTCTTGCAGTTGCAAGTTTATATCTCGCAATTCTGACTTTTTTTTTGCAATTCTGAGTTTATATCTCGCAATTCCGACCTCATTTCTCACAGTTGCAAGATTATATCTCGCAATTCTGACTTTATTTCTCGCAGTTGCAAGTTTCTTTCTGGCAATTCCAACTTTGTTTCTCGCAGTTGCAAGTTTATATCTCGCAGTTCTATTTTTCCCAGTTGCACGTTTATATCTTGCAATTCTGACTTTATTTCTCGCAGTTGCAAGTTTATATTTCACAATTCTGACTTTATTTCTCGCAATTATGAGTTTCTATCTTGCAATTCCGACTTTATTTCTCACAGTTGCAAGTTTCTATCTGGCAATTCCAACAATATTTTTCGCAGTTGCAAGTTTGTATCTCACAATTCTGAGTTTCTATCTCGCAATTCTGACTTTATTTCTTGCAGTTGCAAGTTTATATCTCGCAATTCTGACTTTTTTTTTGCAATTCTGAGTTTATATCTCGCAATTCCGACCTCATTTCTCACAGTTGCAAGATTATATCTCGCAATTCTGACTTTATTTCTCGCAGTTGCAAGTTTCTTTCTGGCAATTCCAACTTTGTTTCTCGCAGTTGCAAGTTTATATCTCGCAGTTCTATTTTTCCCAGTTGCACGTTTATATCTTGCAATTCTGACTTTATTTCTCGCAGTTGCAAGATTACATCTCGCAATTCTGACTTTATTTCTCCAAGTTGCAAGTTTATGTCTCGCAATTAAATTTTTTGCAGTTGCAAGTTTATATCTCGCAATTTTGACTTCATTTCCCGCAATTGCAAATTGAAATTCTGACTTTATTTCTTGCTATTGCAATTCCAACTTTATTTCTCGCAATTCTGAGTTTCTATCTTGCAATTCCGACTTTATTTCTTGCAGTTGCAAGTTTATAGTTATTTTAAATTGTAGTAATATTTAACAGTTTTACTGTTTTTACGGTATTTTTGAAAAAATAAAGGCAGCCTTGGTGAGCAGAAGAGACTTCTTTCAAAAAACATGGAAATATCATAATTTTTCAAAACATTTTTGAGCGGTAGCGTATATAGATTTATGATTTCTAACTTGAGTCCTAAACATAGCGATAGCGATTCTTCTTGAATATAAACTTGTGTAAGCACTTTAGCGAGTGCCTCTTTTCAAAACATGTCCTGCTTCGATACCGAAGTGGGGAAAGGGTTTAAAAGCACAATAAAACTGACGTTGTTTTTCTTTTCCTTTGTCGCATTATCTCTGTTTGGTTTCTCAGTTTCATGTATTTTTTCAGTGGACCTGTGTCGTTTCCTTCTGTGTAGGTGATTGTAAATATACACTCGGTTAGCAGCAGTTAAACAGTGAGTTCGCTTTGTGGGTTATTATGGGTTGCGTTTTCATTGCTTCTGTTCTGACATTTTCTAGCATCAACCCACCCGAAGTATATTTGATGACACAAATGTGTACAGTAACGTGTGTGTGTGTGTTTTTTAATCTGTACTTGTAGACTAATGGTGAATAAATTTGGTTGATTAAGCCATTTGTACGTATTGTCTGCTAGTATTGAATAGGAATCCTCCTTTCGTTTGCTTTCAAGATCTCTGACATGTTGAACAAGCAGACAAAAGCAATCAAAAGCAATCAAAATAAGAAATGAGTGACAGAAAATTAATGATAATGGAAGATATGCATTTAATAAGCTATTATATAAAATCAAATTGTGTATACCCTCGAGAAGGATGTTAATTAACAGCCTTCTGTCTATGATGTTTACTATCAGTCTATCAAGGATTTCCCATGATGCTTTGCCACGGCAATGATAGTCTGCACAACTCTGAAGGGGATTTGTGCTGTTTTATTGTGTTGGTTCTCAATAAATAAGGTTTTAATGAAATGTATGTTTTTCTGACGTTCACACACACATGCTTTATCTTAAGTCTTTTTTTTTAGTTTATGAAATATTAGATTAAACTTGCTGTGTCGCACATAATCAAAAGATGACTGATGATAAAATATACACAAGGGTATATTTACAAGGGTGTTAAAGGAAGGTTTGGGGTTCAATGAAAGTTAAGATTTATCAGTAGCATTTGTAGAATGATACTGATTACCATAGAAAATTATTTCAAATAATTATTAATTGATTTTTAAAAAATAGTTTGTTTATTTATTGATTTAAAAACGGAAAACAGAAATTTCAAATTGTTATTGATGTGTTTATTTAAAAAGTTCAGAATTTATTTATTAAGTTTTTTTTTTAATAACTTAAAAATAAAAGTAACATTTATATTATTTTTTTATTTAAAAAGCTTAAAACCACAGACAATTATGTCTTAATAACTTTTTTGTTTGTTTATTTGTTAAAAAGCACAATTAAATCAAGTTAAGCTCTACTGACAGAATTTGTAGCATAATGTTGATTATCGCAGAAAATAATCACAACCGGATATTTATTTAATTGTTTGTTTGTTAAATAGCATAAAACCACAGAAAATGATTTCTTAATTTAGAAAGTTAAAAGCATTTGCTTGAATTCTTCCTTTAAAATGTGCATTGTTTGAGTCGTGAAGTGTCTAAATGGTCATTTAAGCAGAAGGGTGGCTGTTAACTGACTCTATGATCATGACCAGTGGAAATAATTGCTATAGCATCACTGAAAACTTTGGTAAGTGATTTAATTGCACTGATCTCATGTTAACACAATGTTTAAGTTTAATAGAGAATGCTTTTGAAACCGTGTGTGTTTTAACATTCGTTGTCTTTGCCTATATATGGACATCCATTGTAAATGTATTGCTCTAAACACTATTTCACTATTTATTTATTTTTTAATTCCAATCCAGTTAGACAAATAATAAATTTCTTCTGTTTTTTTTTTTATTTCAGGTAACTGCTCCTCATCTTCACTGCAGTTTTACAAAAGCTGTCAGTGCAATCACTCCATATATTCGTATTTTCTGTCACATTCGTCCATGTAATTGGTGTTTTTCTGCTTTTGTTTGTGATTTATTGATGAACCTGCTGTGTTTTCAGCGTAACTGTGATGCTGGTAAGAGATACTCTGACAGCTTCTTGCCTTTTAATCTTCAACAGCAGGATCCTTACCAGACACTTTTTTCAGTGCGCAGAACATTGAAGGAAGCCAATGATTCCCAGCGGCTGCGAATGTTCTCATTTGATTGGCTGTTCACTTGAAGGGCTTTGCTTGTCACTCCTTTACTATGAGCAAACTGTGCTGTTTGTAAGATTTGCAAGGTTAAGTTTTGTTCAATCATTGTGATTTGTTTAGTGGGTCCGATCTTTAGTTCTGACTGTCCACATTATCATTGTACCAGTGATTAAATCATGTTGTTCAGTGTAATCAATATATGGGATATCAACACAAGTTACTGTATCATGTTCATCATCACACGTTCTGACAGCATAAACACACTACTGCACACACACACACACACACACACACACACACACACACACACACACACACACACACACACACACACACACACACACACACACACACACACACACACACACACACACACACACCCTCACACACTCACACACACACACACACACACACACTCACACACACACACACACAGAGAGAGAGAGTCCAAAACTTACTCTTTGGCAATGAGATGTGAAATTTACTGCCATTAATTATTCCACAAACAACCAGAACTATAGATAGATAGATAGATAGATAGATAGATAGATAGATAGATAGATAGATAGATAGATAGATAGATAGATAGATAGATAGATAGATAGATAGATAGACAGACAGACAGACAGACAGACAGACAGACAGACAGACAGACAGACAGACAGACAGACAGACAGACAGACAGACAGACAGATAGATAGATAGATAGATAGATAGATAGATAGATAGATAGATAGATAGATAGATAGATAGATAGATAGATAGATAGATAGATAGATAGATAGATGGATGGAACTAGATTGATAGATAGATATGTAAGAACCGATTTTCCTGCTAAGACAAAAGCTGAGATAAAACTCACCATAAAGCAATAAAATGCACCCTGGACAGAAGATCGCAAAGACAGAGCACAGGACATTGTGTTGTCCAAACGTTTCTCCTATCTTATCTCTGCATCCCCCTCTCCCTCTCCCCCTGAGTCAAGTCACCAAAAGTTCACTAAGAATGCTTATATATCATATATGATGTATCTTGGGAATCTATTGTTTTTCCTTTTCGTGTTTGGTATCATTTTAAGTGTCTCGGTGCGATTGGTAAAATGGTCTTAATTTCATTGCAGTCATTGGTAATATGAGAAGGATTGAGGACTTAGGAGAATCCTGTGTTCCTCTTTGGGTGATGTTTCTTCAAGACATCTCCCCTCTCCCCCAAGACCAGGTGCTACCCCCTGGGGTACAGGAACTGACCCAAAACACACTGGGAAAATATTGGTACAACCCTTTTTCTGGTCTGGGTATTTAAGGCTAGGTAACAGAGCAATATGTGGGACCTGTAACCAGGAAAACCCCCATGCAGTAATGTGTCAGTGTTATCCCCTTGGAAAGCTCTCACACACTACTGTGTGTCTCTGTCAGGAATGCATTGCTTACTTTTAGAATCATCTTTGAGTAATTGATGTCATGCATTTATTATTTCTGAATTGGCTTTTAATCATTTACTTGTGAAATTGGCACGGTACATTTTTCCTGACAAAAATAAATGTTAACCTTGATTATTCTGAAGTTTTCTGGAATCATTATTTCTAGTAGATTATGTGTAGTCTGTTGTTCCCGCAAATCTCTGTCCAGGATAGATCACACCTAAGGCACTAATGAATGGAGCATGGGGCACATCATTAGACCTTCTGATTCCTGACTATCTCCCAACTTAGCATGTTGTACGCTGCAACTATTGAGAAAAATTACACCTATGAGTCAGCAGTGAGCGGCCGCGTAGGGTAAGATAGTTTGCACTGCACCCTCTGACTATTTTAGGACTGGCTAGTTTGTGATCGTGAGCGCACACTCGCGACGTGACGTCTCAAAGCGACACCAGGTCCTTAATGAACGAATATTTGAAATTATGAAATGGCCAGAATAATCAAAGATCTAAATTAACTCATAATCAGTATTTATGACTGTTTTCTAATAAGAAACACAATGTAAATTTGATTAACATTTGAAATTGGAGTCAGATTAAGCGTAGAGCTAAAGTATTATTTAAACTAAATTCCAATAAATTAAGTGAACTTCACTGGAGCGCTGAAAAGACATACACGCATTATTCCTTCGACCATACCATTGGATTCCGGTGTTGGGCCAATGGGTGGACCTTACAGATAGATAGATAGATAGATAGATAGATAGATAGATAGATAGATAGATAGATAGATAGATAGATAGATAGATAGATAGATAGATAGATAGATAGATAGATAGATAGATAGATAGATAGATAGATAGATAGATAGATAGATAGATAGATAGATAGATAGATAGATAGATAGATAGATAAATAGATAGATAGCTAGATAGATAGATAGATAGATAGATAGATAGATAGATAGATAGATAGATAGATAGATAGATAGATAGATAGATAGATAGATAGATGGAACTAGATAGATAGATAGATAGATAGATAGATAGATAGATAGATAGATAGATAGATAGATAGATAGATAGATAGATAGATAGATAGATAGATAGATAGATAGATAGATAGATAGATAGATAGATGGAACTAGATAGATAGATAGATAGATAGATAGATAGATAGATAGATAGATAGATAGATAGATAGATAGATAGATAGATAGATAGATAGATGGAACTAGATAGATAGATAGATAGATAGATAGATAGATAGATAGATAGATAGATAGATAGATAGATAGAACTAGATAGACAGACAGACAGATAGATAGATAGATAGATAGATAGATAGATAGATAGATAGATAGATAGATAGATAGATAGATAGATAGATAGATAGATAGATAGATAGATAGATAGATAGTTCCGCTCTTCAGACTACAAATAAATAAACAGATTTAAGATAGGTGCATTAACTAATTTAGTTTTTCTACTGTGAGTTTAAAGTTCTTGGTGACACCTCACTATCATAAAGGCCTCAGTCTGAGCTGTTAAATGATCACCATAATGACCAGATGGACAATATTATCGCCTGTAATGTTGGGAGGAGAACAAAAAAAACAAAACCTTTCAAAGAGAAGCTCTCCGTCGTAAATGAAATCTCGGATCCTGCAGGATACAATCAATCTCTTAAATGGTTTTCAGCCGAACACGTTCACACATTAGCAGATTATTATTCATCTCTGCGTCATTAATGATTCTCCTCTATGATACTGTGTCGTGTTTTACAGATGTTTTGTGTGTCTTTGATTGGATGCTTTGTAGTCTCGGCTCCTCTCATGCATACAAGATCAGTCGTTATTCTCAACGGCCCGTAGAACCACAATGAAGTTCACTCTATAAAATTACTACAGAGACATCTGCAAGATATTTGGAGATACCTGGGAAGTTGTTCGCTCGTACATTAGCATTGCAGGAACATACACGGACATCAAAACAGACTTTGAAAATCCTTTGGGGCTGAAGGTGCTTTGTAAAAAAAAAAGTAAATGACAAAATGGTAATCACTTTGATCTTTCTTTTTAAGGCTGTTTTGTTGTTGTTTTTCAGGTCTGTGCTAAGAGAGAAGGCGGGTCTTATAATGCAAATTATTTAGTGCGTGCCTAACTGCCGAGTGCATCTGTTGACAGAGGAGGACCAGATGTTTGGTGCAAGCTTTTTAGTTTTTAATTATGTTTATATAATGGATGTGATCACCAATGCTTCAATGAGGCGCTATATTACGGTATTTTAATTAGTGCTTAGCAGCGATTAATCGCATCCAATATAAAAGTTTGTGTTTATATGTGTGTTTACTGTGTATAATTATTTTGTATATATAAATACACTCATATGCATTTAAGAAATATTTGAATGTATATACTATAGGCATTTATACATTATTTATATAAATATTTAATTTATAAATAAAAACACATTTTTCTTAAAAATATGCATGCATAATGCAACATTATTATACACAGTACACACACATATATTATGTAAACAAAAACATCTATTTTGGATGCAATTAATCATTGCCCTGCACTAATTTTAATTGAAATCCAACAACAGTGATGTTGAATATCTAGTTCAGTCCTGAAACTCTAGAGGGCGCAGGTGCTTTACATGCAATCTGCAACCAATCACATCATTGAAAATTGTTATTCAGCAAAAAATACCACATTTAGTGTTAATATACAAAAAACGTCTCGGTTACATATGTAACCCTCGTTCCCTGAGTAGGGAACGGAGACGTTACGTCGGATGACGACGAATGGGGGTTTCGCCTAGAAAGCCAATCATCTTCGTGTATTATAAAACGAGCCAATGGCGATGAAATGCCATGGGTCTGCGGAATTTGCATAGCGTAACTCCGCCCCACCTCGTGGGTATAAAAGGAGGACGCTCGGCAACATGCAGATATGTCTTCGCTGAGGAGCCGAGACTGAACTCAGGCGTCTACCCAGCGGTACAGCGGAAGTGGCAGGGAGACGTAACGTCTCCGTTCCCTACTCAGGGAACGAGGGTTACATATGTAACCGAGACGTTCCCTTTCGTAGTCACTCCGAGTTACGTCGGATGACGACGAATGGGGGTCCCCGTGAAATCACGCCACCTTCACAGCTGTCTTCCAGTGCCCTGCGAAAAGTCTGATCCCCCTGTCGTGATACTGGCACAGACGAAGGAGTCCTACTTAACACAGGAATACCAAGGTACACTGGGAAGCATATCTCAGAGGAGACATGCCGCAGCATGCCTACCCGTAGGGAGGACTTAAGATACACATATGGCCGGAGGGCTACATATGGAGGAACACTGGAGTGACCAGCCCGAGGGGTGGCAACTTTCAACTCCAGGAGGGCAAGATGGCTTGCCAAGGGAAAGACACATGCTCAAGGAGGCTTACAGTGGAAATACACATGTGGGGGTTACTCAGGGAGGAACCATGCACACGGAGGCACCTAGCCGACGCCCAGGCAATAGACACTGGCGCCAGCATCAACAGTGCTGGAGGAACTCAGGGCTTCAGAGAGGAAGGCTCACCTGAGGAATAATCGCACGTATCCAGTCCGTGGAGTGGAAAGGCGAGCAAGCGAAGACACCTGAGCGGGTCCAGTACTAGCTGACTGAAGCGAGTACACGAGAGGACACAGGCTCCACTCGGAGATTATAGAATCTGGCGAATGTGTTGGGTGTCGCCCAGCCTGCAGCTCTACAAATGTCTGCCAGCGAGGCGCCATGCGCTAGAGCCCAAGAGGAAGCCACACTCCGGGTGGAGTGGGCTGTCACACCAAGGGGGCACGGTCGGCCTTGCTGTTGGTAAGCCAAAGCAATGGCGTCCACTATCCAGTGAGACAACCTCTGCTTTGAGAGAGCCTTTCCCTTCAGTCTCCCACCATAACAGACAAAGAGCTGGTCTGAGGTCCTGAAACACTGCGTTCTGTCTACGTAAGCGCGGAGAGCGCGTACTGGACAGAGCAGTGCCAAGGCTGGGTCTGCCTCCTCCCGGGGCAGCGCTTGCAGGTTCACCACCTGGTCCCGGAAGGGAGTGGTGGGAACCTTGGGCACATATCCAGGCCGGGGTCTCAGGATCACGTGAGAGTGACCGGGCCCGAATTCCAGGCACGCTTCGTCAACGGAGAATGCGTGCAGGTCCCCTACCCTCTTGATGGAGGCCAATGCAACCAGGAGCGCTGTCTTCATAGACAGGAACTTAAGCTCCACTGATTGCAGAGGCTCAAAGGGAGCCCTCTGCAGGGCATTTAAGACCACTGAGAGGTCCCAAGAGGGAACGAGAGGAGGACGAGGAGGATTTAGTCTCCTCGCTCCTCTCAGGAACCTGACGATCAGGTCGTGCTTCCCCAGAGACTTACCTTGAACTGCTTCGTGATATGCGGCGATAGCGGCCACATACACCTTCAGGGTGGAGGGAGACAGCCTTCGCTCCAACCCCTCTTGCAGGAAGGAAAGCACGACAGAGATCGAGCACCTCCTGGGGTCTTCTCGACGAGAAGAGCACCAGTTGACGAAGAGGTTCCACTTCAACGCATAGACATGTCTCGTGGACGATGCTCTAGCGGAAGTGATGGTAGCCGCCACCGCTGGTGGCAGGGTACTCAAACCTGCCTCGTCCCGTCCAGGAGCCACACGTGGAGCCTCCAGAGATCGGGTCGAGGGTGCCAAAGGGTGCCCCGTCTCTGAGAAAGGAGATCCTTCCTCAGAGGAATTGGCCAAGGAGGTGCTGTCGCGAGGAGCACCAGTTCGGAGAACCAGGTCCGGGTGGGCCAATACGGCGCAACCAGAATGAGCTGCTCCTCGTCCTCCTTGATCTTGCACAAGGTCTGTGCGAGAAGGCTCACTGGGGGAAACGCATACCTGCGTAGGCCCCGCGGCCAGCTGTGCGCCAGTGCATCCGTGCCGAGAGAGCCCTCGGTCAGGGAATAGAACAGGGCGCAATGGGTCGAGTCGTGAGAGGCAAACAGATCTATCTGTGCGTCCCCGAACTGGTCCCAAATCAGCTGAACCGACTGGGGATGGAGTCTCCATTCGCCGGAGATGGGCCGAAACCGTGACAGCTCGTCGGCTGCAAAGTTCCGATCTCCCGGAATGTAGATAGCACGAAGGGACCTCAGGTGGCGTGCGAGTTGCGACATACGGCGGGAGCGTAGACCACCCTGACGGTTGATGTACGCTACAGTCGCGGTATTGTCTGAACGGACTAGTACGTGTTGACCCCTGAGCAACGTGAGGAAACGGTGCAGGGCAAGGCGTACTGCCAGCAACTCGAGGCAATTGACGTGCAAAAGGCGCTGGGGTCCTGTCCAGGAGCCCGCGGCAGCATGTCCGTTGCACATGGCGCCCCAACCCGTGGAAGAGGCATCTGTGGAGACAACAACATGCCTGGAAACTCGTTCTAGGGGAACTCCGGCCCGTAGAAAGCTGAGGTTCCTCCACGGAGTGAAGGACTGACGGCAGGTCGGAGTCACTGGGACTCGGAACGTGCCGTGATGCCATGCCCACCTCGGGACTCGATCGCGAAGCCACAGCTGAAGCGGTCTCATATGAAGCAATCCGAGCGGCGTTGCTGCGGCTGCGGATGCCATATGCCCCAGGAGCCTCTGAAACAATTTCAGTGGGACCGCACTCTTGCCATCGAACTGTCGAAGGCAAGTCAGCAGCGAGTGTGCGCGCTCGCTCGTAAGCTGCGCGGACATGGCGACCGAGTCGATCTCCATGCCGAGAAAAGAGATCCTCTGCACGGGGCAGAGTTTGCTCTTCTCCCAGTTGACCCGAAGGCCCAGACGGGCTAGGTGCCGAAGCACAAGATCCCTGTGTTCGCAAACCTGGTCCCGAGAGTGAGCTAGGATCAGCCAGTCGTCGAGATAGTTCAGGATGCGAACCCCGTGTTCCCGAAGGGGAACAAGGGCAGCCTCGACGATCTTCGTGAAGACGCGAGGAGACAGGGCTAGCCCGAAGGGGAGAACCGCGTACTGGTATGCCTGCCCCTCGAAAGCAAACCGTAGGAACGGTCTGTGTCGAGGTAAGATGGAGACATGAAAGTAGGCGTCCTTCAGGTCTATGGCTGCAAACCAATCCCGTGGCCGCACACATTCGAAAATGCGTTTGGCCGTGAGCATCTTGAACGGCAGCCTGTGAAGGGAGCGGTTCAAGACGCGCAGATCCAGGATCGGCCGTAACCCACCGGATTTCTTGGGGACAATGAAGTACGGGCTGTAAAACCCTGACCTCATCTCGGCTGGAGGGACAGTCTCGATTGCACCCTTCGCCAGCAGGGTAGCAACCTCCGCTCTCATGATAGGGGCATTGCCACCGACCATAGTGAAGCGAACTCCCCTGAAGCGGGGAGGAGACCGTGCGAACTGAATCGCATAGCCGAGCCTGATAGTTCTGGCGACCCAGCGAGAAAGGCTGGGAAGCTCCAACCAAGCTGTCAGATACTGAACCAGCGGGGTCATACGAACCACAGGCGTCCCCCCGGAGGGGCAGCGAAGCGGAGTGACCAGCCCAGGCGAGGGTGGCAAAGCGGCCCGGAGCGGGGGCGCGGTCATGCTCCGCGCCCTGACAGAGGAGACCAGGGAAGGACCAGCGTTCCACGGGGGTCTGCTCTGCCAGGGGTCTGGCGATAGAGGGGGACGAGAGTGGTGAGGTCCGGAGACGGCACACACTGTCGCCCGCACCCTCCGGGACAGAGGGGGACGGGAGTGGCGAGGCCCGGAGGCGGCACACACTGCGGTCCGAGAACTCTGTGACAGAGGGGGATGAGAGCGGCGAGGCCCGGGGGCGTCGCGCACTGTCAACCGGCTCTGTGTGCTCAGTGATGGGTGTATTGATTCTTTCTTTGACCATAATAGGGTACTGCCCACCCGTGGGTGGGCAGCGGGAGAACAAAAGATTCTCCCCCGGCCCTCCGCCGGGGGAAGGAGGGGGCCTGCAACCACCTCCTGGGAAAAAACCGACACCATCACTGAGCAGCCCGTCTCAGGAGCGCCGCTTAGCCTGGCGTTTAGCGGGGCGCGGGGCTGGAGAGGGCTGTGGCGCCTTCCTGCGGCCTCCTCCACGACGCGGCCCGGGTGAAGGCTGCTGCTGGGGCCGTGCGGGAGGGGAGGGAGCCACAGGAGGGCGCCCTCGGCGGCGAGCAGTCTGAGGTGTCTGTACCGACGGCTGGGTGGAGGCAGCAGCAGGCCGTCGGGGCAGAATATGTTTAATCGCCTCAGACTGCTTCTGTGCGGTTGAGAACTGCTGGGCAAAGTCCTCAACCGCTCCGCCGAAGAGGCCGGCCTGGGATATGGGGGCGTCGAGCAGACGGGTACGCTCGGCGTCCCGCATATCAGCCAGGTTCAGCCATAGGTGACGCTCCTGGACCACAGAGGTGGCCATCACCTGACCCAGGGAGCGTGAGGCCACTTTCGTCGCTCGGAGAGCGAGGTCAGTGGCGGCACGCAGCTCATTGAAGAGCCCTGGGTCAGTCCCCGCCTCGTGCATATCTCTGAGCAGCTGGGCCTGGTAGACCTGCAAGGTGCTCATCGCATGCAGAGCGGCAGCCGCCTGTCCTGCAGCTCTGTGAGACCTCGCCACTAAGGTGGACGAGAATCTACAGGCCTTGGACGGGTGCTTAGGATTACCACGAGATGAAGCACTCTGAGGACATAGTTGCATGGCAACAGAGCGTTCAACCGGGGGAATCCCAGTGTACCCATGGGCGGCTGCCCCATCGAGGGGAGGAAAAGCGGAGAAAGCTGACGAACGTACACGGGAGGTCAAGGGAGCCTTCCATGATTTCGTCAACTCCTCATGCACCTCCGGGAAGAATGGCATTGGGGTTGGCTGTGGCCGTGAGGCGGCAGCCGCACCCAAAAACCAATCATCCAACCGCGAGCGCTCAGGGCAGGGCGGAGGGTTCCACTCAAGCCCGATGCTCGCGGCGGCCCGGGAGAGCATGGCCGTCATCTCGGGATCTGATACGGGCAACGCTGGAGCTCCAGAAGGAGGCAACGCAGCCGCATCGTCACTTCCCGATGACTCTTGCCCGCCTTGTGATGCCGCGATCGACATCGAGTCTTCCTCTGGAGCGCCGAATGAAACACGCGGGGCATCGAAGGATGAACCCGGTAGAATCACCGCGGCACTCGCGGGTTGCAACACTGTAGAGGGGGGCGTGGTCCGAGGACGCATCGTCGGATTGTCCCACACCGTAACCCTCAGATCACCCTGTCCACCAGCCGAAGTACAGCCTCTCGTGGAGGATGTAGATCGGGGTGTGGATGAGGGGACTCTCTCCCGAATGAGATCATTGAGTCTAGACCTCAGTGTTGCGATGGCCATGTTCCCACAGAAGGAACATGAGTCATCCACAAGCGCTGCTTTAGCGTGCTCTAAGCCCAAACACGCAAAGCAGCGATTGTGCCCATCAAAGGAAGACAGGAAACGACCGCACCCAGAAGAACACGGGCGAGACATCTTTAAAAAGACGTGCCACGTGCAGCTCTTTTAGAGAAAAAACTCAGCGATGCTGAGGCGACCAGGGAGAAACACACAGACTGGCAGATCACTGCTCAGATCGCAGGCAATGTGAACTCGCTGGGTACCGCCGTCACACCAACACCGGAGAGTTCGCTCGTCACAGAAGATGAAGTCAGGATTGGCTTGTGGAGTGAAGAGAAGCTCTTGGCTCCGAAGCGAAAACATATCTGCATGTTGCCGAGCGTCCTCCTTTTATACCCACGAGGTGGGGCGGAGTTACGCTATGCAAATTCCGCAGACCCATGGCATTTCATCGCCATTGGCTCGTTTTATAATACACGAAGATGATTGGCTTTCTAGGCGAAACCCCCATTCGTCGTCATCCGACGTAACTCGGAGTGACTACGAAAGGGAACTGTTGATCTGCAACCAATCATCATTACCTCATGGCACAAGCTGATTGGCCTGTGCTGATCCTGCAGCCAATGAGATTGCTTGCTCTGCATTTCAATAGTCTGGTTCAGTGTTTGCTATAAACTAGTTCCTCTAAACCCCTCCACCTCCCCAGCTCCACCTGCCTAAATCTGCTACAGGATTTATGTATGTGTCTTTATGCACAAAAATATTGTATAAAGTAATTTAAAAATAGAAATAAATTTTCAATGAGCCTTTATATTTTTCTACATGAATTTGCTAGAATGCTGAAATGCACCAACAGCGGTGTTTTGTGTATTTGATGAGATTTTAGGGGAAGTCGGGCTTTTTGTGCATTTAAAGTCCCCCTGTGGTGAAAATCAAGTTTTTAATGTTGTTTATACGTCTATGTGGTGTTTTTAATATGCTTTAAGACAAATCAAGTGTAAAATCATAAGTCGAGACCATTGCTGAGTATTTTCTCCTTAAGATTTCCATTACACGAGAGTAGATGTTAAAACTTCATGCTGATTTGTACTCGGCTTTCGCCAAGATAATCACCAACTAAGACGTAGCTTTACAGTAACCTATGCTTCTCCATCCATTTACGCTTCTTTCCATCTGGTGACGTGAATCTTCTGTCTGGTCTTAATACAGTGTATAGCGCGTCAGCACACACAACGGCTGCAACCACAGTGCGGTCCCCCCAGAACAACCCCCTGGATTGAGCGGAGTAGGGAACATCTCTAGGGTCTTCAAGTGGGCACCTTCCGTCCTCAGTGTTTCGTCGACTAGCCCACGACACCTCAAGAGGGCTCGACAGTGACTCTGGCGTCCCAGAGTCACCCCCCTCCGTCCCCCACTCAACCTAGCCCAGCTTACTGACCTCTACTTCCCTCTTGCTGCTGAGACCTAACCACAATCTCACAATCTCTCCGCAACCCAACCATACGCGCCAACCCGTTTGACTAAGGCTGTCGAGCCCCACTGGTGCGTTAATATGCAGTTTCAGTGGCAACGGTTCCGTATGGCATACCACCTACCGCAAAACACAATATCTGCCCAACCACCCGTCATTCACGTAATATACACAGGAACGTAATGACTGTAAATACTATACAACCTATACAAATAAACCAACAGACCTTTCAAGTTTTCAAGAATTCTACGAAACCGTAGCATGGCGGCCTGTACACAGCCAGCTAGAATCTTTCCGTCTCAACCACAGCCAGTTGCTGCTCCTTTCTGCTGCTTCAAATAAGTTCTTTACTGTACGACGCAACTCTTGGCCACTGAATCCGACGTCTCTGAGGAACCGGGTTGTAGAGTGTGCCACAAAACCTCGACAACCCACTTCCACTGGATAAACCTGGACTCTCCATCCTCGCTGTTCTGCTTCAGTGGCCAGATGAGCATACCGCAGTTTCCTCCTCTCATATGCCTCATCTACCGCATCCTCCCATGGCACTGTTAACTCTAACTCTATTAAAACTGCAGTGAGCCAAAGACAGTTTAAAATCGCTGGTGTTTCTGAAATCACAAACTTGTAACCAATCAGATCAACATGTGATCGTCAACGAGTGGATCTCTGAGCTTCTGTGAGTGAGTGGAGGCGGGGCTCATTTGCATATTCATAGAACCGCATATACTAAATGAGGCAAGAGTAACATTCAAGCTATATTATGGCATGAAGAGTTTTTTTTAAGGAAAAAGGTTTAAATATGTAATTTTGGTGATTAAAGATGAGTTTTATGGGATATAATTATTGACTAAAGGGGGCCTTTAGTCATTGGTTTCAATACATTCAATACTCTGCAACTTACAACTTAACGTATAAGTATGTTTCCATAGTATACTAGTTTTTTTCTTTAAGAGCACAAGTCTTTGATGGATGTTAGCGCAGCAGGACGGCTGGTCCCGTCCCAGCAGAACACAAACGCCCCCGTCCCTTTACACTCCGGCATCGTGGGGTGATACATCTTTCCGGACATGAGAACAATGCCTGCGAGCTCTAATTCTTCATGACAGCACTGTAAATGGGCCACAGATATGGCTGCTGTTATGAGAGCAACCATTTGCATTTAGATGGAATAAAAAGAAATGAGGTTAGTTTGAGAACAACAGATGTCAAATGGTCAATCAAGAATTTAACTATATATATTCTTGAGGAAGTTTGGGGTCAGAAGGATTTTATGTTTTTTAATATTTTTGAAAGAAGTTAAGAAATTGAATGTTTAAGCCAGTAGTAATGGCTTATTTTTATTTTTTACTACTCATACATAATTCCTCTTAACTTTAAATATTTCAGTAAGCTAATTTATACATTTAACTTAAAATGATCATGTAATGTCAATTTATTTATGACAATAAACAAATACCTGTTTTCACACCAAGTTCATGCTCCACTCGTCACCATGATGACGTCAACAAAAAAAAAACCCAACATAACAGAAACTCTTCTAAATTAGCATAGTAAAACATTGAACGATATACTAAATCTCAATATTAATCTTGCACCAAAACATTATATAAACTTAATTTTAATTTAATTTACTCTCCCTTTCGAGTGGCATGGCAAATCATGCTGGGAAATAGAAATCCCAGCCCAGTTTCAGTTTGTCTAAATTAAAGGAAGTTCATAAAACTCAAAACGATGAAACAATTCAGATTACTGAAAATGTGTCAGTTTTGTTCTAAATTTTAAATACTCATACAAGTTAATTTGATTGAAGTAATTTGTTGAATTTAAGTTTATCCTACTCAATCCAATTAATTATTGTGGGCATAAGGTTTAACTTTAGTGTGCTCAAGAAACATTTATTATTATCATCAACACTGAAAACAGATGTGCTGAATAATATTTTTGTGGAAACTGTTATACATTTTGCCCAGGATTCTTTAATGAATAAAGTTCAAAAGAACAGTGCTTATTTAAAATAGAAATTTTCTATTACAATATAAATGTCTTCATCAATATAATGCTTCCTTGAAGAAAATAAGAATTAATTTCTTTAAAATGAGTCCAAAATTTAGAGTTTGTGATGACACCTTTTAATATTTTCAGCCCCCATATGATCTGAATCATACTTCACATTCATACGGTTTCTTTTTGTCCCAGTATAAATGCATTTAAATGGTGTTAAACATGAGCACGCTGAAAAACAGATGTTTTTGCACAGTGATTTTCTCCAGTGAATCTCGATCAGAGTTCAGGGAAGTAAACGGGAGAGAGAAAAAACTTCATGAATAATGCAGCATGTCGCTCGGTGTAAATGCTACTTTATAATAAACTGTGATATCTGAAATGTTGCGGCTGCAGGAATATGACAGCGAGAGAGCTCAGGGTAATTATTTTAACCCGGCTCAGACTGCTTGCGTTGCACAAATCCTCCAATAGACCGACAACAACAACAACAACAACAACAACAACAAATCTAAATGCAGCTTCTCGGTTTGTGAGAATGAATAGAGCGGCTGTCTGGAATTTGCATGTAATGACTTATTTGCTTTCAGTTATTGTAAGAAAGAGAATTATACGGTATTAATACCTTTAATTTAGGAATATACAAATAAATCCCTAGAGAAATTACATTTAGATGCCTGTATCATCAAACTTTATTAGTTATTATGCAGGTATCTGCTGTAAACATGTCAACAGTTTAACTGAACTAACTGCTCTAGCGCCTCGTGTGGCCATGCTGAGAATGCAGTACTTGCTTTGTTTGAACAGTGGTTCGTGAAAAAACAAGCTTGTTTGAATACAACAATTTGCATTCATGTACTCAAATGCAAAGTTATGTTTTGAGTGTGTGCACAAAGGAGATTTAAGAACTACACCAGAGCATCTTGAGACAAAACAACGGCACTGACATATTTTAAAGGGGAAATATCATGAAAATCGGTCTTTTTCCGTGTTTAAGTGCTTTAATCGGGTTCCTGGTGCATCTACCGACCCAGAAAACGTAAAAAGTGACAACGCAGTAACTTTGTTTTGGTAAGCCTTTCTCTGCAAGCTTTATCTGCATGTTTCCACCCACGACGCTGCAATTTGGTTTTCGCAAGCAAAAGTTCGAGAAAGAGTTCACCTCCTCAAGAATGTAACTACACGTCGCGACGACGGGGACCGCAAGTTCTGTGATTGGTCGGCTTGATAGCATCGCGTTTCCTCCTACTGATTTCCGCCGTGTTCTTCTGCACCCAGTGGCGTCATGCCCATTGAAAGTGAGGGGGCACTTGCCCCATCAGATTTTTCCTCCCTGATAATTTTTTTGTCACAACTTTATTCCTATTATGCTCCATAATTACCAGAGCCTATAACGACTCAAATGTATTCTTCTGGATGTGTAATAAATCGGTCAGCATCAGCCCGCCCCTTTTTCCTAATATGGTGTCTGTGTATATCAAATCTACGGCGCTACGCGCGTAGCGCTCTAGAATCTTTGCTGTGTATGTGCAAGCAACTCGCTCGTCTCGCACGTTGAGCTGGCAATGTTTTACAGATGGTCTTGAAGTGGTAAGTGGGCAAAGCATCAAATCGGCATTGAATTACTTATCGGATGATATTAAAAGGTAGTGGGATTATTTGTGGTTGACCTGGAAATTTTAACTTGATCAAAAAGTTATGGATTTGATATTAGCTGCGAATTCAGAGGATTAACTTAAGTTGTGTCAGTGTAACGTTATTGATACCTAGCTAGTCTAGATAGCTAGTCTAACCGTAGTTGTCAAACTTCTTTCAAAGTCCTTCTTCACATATTAATATTAAAATAACTTAATTTCAGGGCACCACAAAGTCAGACCTCAGCATCTTTATGTACGTTTAATGTAAGATCGTTCTTAGGTCACATACCAATTTAAAATCATAACATAAAAACTGCAATGGTACTGTTTTTAAAATCATGTGTAGTAGGCCTAAGTGTACAGTAAGTGTGTGTGTAAACATGCTTTAATGAAGTAGACTTCAAAAGCTTTTGAATTTGAGCTTACAGTTCTTTCGTCAACCTGTCTTTTACATAAACTTACAAAATAGATACTTTAACTTAACCCTCAGATAGAGGAGGGTTGCTGCTAGCTCCGTTAAGGTATTTCTGTCCCTCCCAAACTGCATTGAAATGGTATGTTTAGCAGCCAGAATTTAAACATTTTCAGGGTGAGAAACCCGCTGACCCCTCCTAACATGATCCATATCACCCGTCAGAAAACAATTTCAACGTCTCAGATTGTGCCCCCCCAGAATTTTGGCTTCCATGACGCCCCTGTCTGACCCGCCCGCCATTTTTAAATTCAGAAGTTCAGTGAAAGTTCAGTGAAGAAACATGGAAATGGACCAAGTGACCGAGCGATTGGTTGAAGAGGTGTGGAAATACAGCCATCGGTATGCTCTCTTTCAGTCGCCATTGCTTGTAGTAGCCTAAACTCAAAACAGCCGCAAGGAATCTAAACACTGTGGAACATTAAAACCCTCCCCCGCCAACTAGCGTTTCAGCGCTGTAACTGCAGCGCAACACAGACATAACGCAGAAGCATAAATGCTCACGACGGCATCGCCTACGACGTACACTACGGCGTACACTCGACGCAGAAGTATAAATTGGCCTTAAGGCTGCACTCGCTACTGGTTATTACTGAGATTTTGGATGAGTGAGATTCACTTGTTTTGTTATTGCTGGAGTAACCGAAGCTTGTGTAAACGATCAGCAGCTCATTTGCATTTAAAGGGACGCACACAATAACAGCGCGTTTTTGCACTCATCCAAAAAGAGGCACATTTGACAAGCTATAATAAATGATCTGGGGGGTATTTTGAGCTGAAATTTCACAGACAAATTCTGGAGACACAATAGATTTATATTACATCTTGTGATATGCAGGTGAGTAAATATTGACAGAATTTACATTTGACATGAATTTACATTTCTATTGGTTCCCAGGGCATTGTGGCTCCTGTGGGTTTGGAAATCGAGATGAGAAACGAAATGTGCTGCTGGGAACTTCCGAGGGGCTTAAGGAGGAGTCGATTCTTCACCTCAGAAGGAGAAAATGCAATCGACAGTCCTGTGAGAGTCTGAGGGATTAAACTTTACCCTTCGCCGATGGAGGAGATCTCAGGTCAGAGTATTGAAACGCTGATCTGTGCTTCACCTTTTGCATGTCATGTAAATTCAGTTGATTTGAGTCCATTTTCAATGTCAGTCTGCTCTTGATCTATAGCCTAAACTTACCCATATTTGATATGGTAAAAATGTTTTAACACGTAGGCTATTGTTACTTTAGAAATGCTGTTGATTTGGTAAATGCCACAAAAATAAAAATAATGCTAAAAATAGACTAAATTTACCATGGTCAAACTGTTATTCAGTAAAAAGTACTGTTGATTTGATTAGTTCCACAAAAAATAAGAGGATAATGTAATGAATAATAATAATAATTGGAGGGGGGGGGGGGTGTTATTTGGCACAAAATACCACACTAATTATTACTATGGGAAAAACGGTATTGATTTGGTGAATGCCATAAAAAATAAGAAAATAGCTTAATAAAAACAGAAAAAAGACAACCATTGTAAAATAATATTTGGTACAAAATACCACAATTATAGTTGGTTAATACCATACAAAAAACAAGAAAATAATGTAAATAAAAATTAAAAATTATAAAAATGACTATGGTGAAAAATGTTACTCGGTGCAGAATAGCACACGTATTACTGTTGGAAAAACTACATTCATTTGGTTAATGCCATTAAAATGAATAAGATTATGTAATAAAACGTTTTTTGGGGAAGTGACAAAAATGACCATGGTAAAAATGCACAAAATACCACAATTGTTGTTACTTTTGAAAAACTGTATTGATTTAGTTAATGTCACAAAAAAAGACAAAAAATGTTGGGGGGAAAAGACAATTACCATGGTCAAAATGTTATTCAGTACAAACTGTATTGTTATACAAAAAACTGTTGATTGTGTAAATGCCGTGTAAAAAAAATTGTCATTTAAAAATGAAATAAATAGTTACATCAGTGTTTTATTATGATTTTACTGCTACAGCAAAATAGCTGTTTTTACACTGTTTACCATGGTACATTTGTGTTAGGTTATTTCAGCCTGGTGTTCACTTTTTATATATATATATATATATATTTCATGCATTAGTATAAAAGTGGCTTACAAAAAAAATAAACTTTTAGTTTCAGAGACTAAAGGAAGGAAAGGAAACTAAAGTGCTCCTATAAGAATAAACTCAATAAAACTCACCTTTTAACATTGCATATTATGAGACTATTGAGACATTTTGGCTTCCCATAAAAAGTTATTGTTATTGAATTATTAATTTTAAAAGCCATATATGACAGTGATAAAGCCCTGCTGGACTGTCAACAGTGAGTTGTTCACATTCAGAATCAGATGGGGAAAGTGCTTTGGGTGAACATGGTGAGTTAATTCACATTTATTACAACTGTATTGAGAACAAACCTCATGCTTTCATAAAAGTAAAGTTTTGATTATAAGTGCATTTCATGCATTCACAATAAGTGCACCCCACTCATTCCTTCTGCTGAAAATAAGTCTGAATTTATTCACTAAATGCAAATATCCCCTTCAGCATATCAAATGTTGTCAAAGAAACTGTAGATTCTGTGCAATTATCAAATAGCAACTTAAAAATATAAATTTGCTGCTAAATATCAATTAGCAACTCTTATTTGTAAGTCACTTTGGATAAAAGCATCTGCTAAATGATTGACCGTAAATGTACATATAATTTGTCTTAATTCTTGTTTAATATGTAATGTGAACTCTTTGCCTCTGATGAAAGAAACTGCTTGCAAATAAAGATGTTGGTGTTTAGTCGACAACTGCAAAAATATAACATCATAAAGTCCATAATCTTAAAACAGAAATTATTAATTCATGCTAGAATGCATGCTGGGAGTTTGCAAAGCCTTAAGACACAAAGCAACTTTTGTAATTAAATTGTTTATTTGGACTCTGTAAGGCTAGTTGAGATGATATTTGGGGTAATATAGTTGATCTAATGTGTTTGTGTAATATAGATTCATAGTCATAATTTGTTGTTATATGTGATTCAAAATGCCCTGCGTGTTTAATTCGATTTTAATCTCTTTGCATTTGCAATTGCATGCAATTGCTTTTTTTACAGAAGAACTTTAAAAATATATATATTATACTTCTGTTGCAAGCAGCACAATAAGCCTCTGAATATTGTGCAATACAGTGATTTTACCACAGTAAAGGAAAACTCCACTT
Organism: Siphateles boraxobius; assembly: GCF_051911475.1. NCBI lineage: Eukaryota > Metazoa > Chordata > Actinopteri > Cypriniformes > Leuciscidae > Siphateles > Siphateles boraxobius. The sequence goes on along the minus strand of NW_027509130.1, from coordinate 6,304,143 downwards.
AAGAATACACCCTTTTACACCATGGTAAAATCAATGTAAAGGAGTGAAATGTTGTTGATTTTCTTGTTTTCCTGTTGCTCTGAATGTCAACATGGCTGCTGTAATTCTCTCTCCCCCACAGAAAGGGAGTCTTTCTCAGGATCTTTGGCCCCATAACTCTTCCTTATTGCTTTGGCTGACTTTACCGCGGTAAGCGCTGACAGGGGCCTTTGTGCTCTTAGAGGAACGACGTGTATTACAGGAGTCAATGGGTTCACATCCGGCTTGAGATGCTGGATGCGGAGGGCAGACGCAGTGCAGAGGATTCAAAAGCTTCACAGTTTTCATGTCTTTACAGGTGAAGCGTTTAGGATGCTCAGATAGTTTGTGCTGTGCTGTTTAAGGTTAAGAGTCAGTCACTGGTAGTTTCACCTCCTGAAGAATGAAACTGTGACTCTGAGGCTCTTTTTACACCTGGTGTTAAGATGTGATTTGTTCGATCGGATCACAAGTGGACGAGGGAGACATATTCCCGTTTACACCTGCAGGCTGCGTCCCAAATCTCATACTCTCTTGAGTAAGTACCTATTTTGAAGAATTAATTACTTCATGACGGCTTATAAAGCCCATTCTATATAGTATGAAGGTAATACGGATGTACGTTCGCCATGTTGTCATGATCATGTGACCTACCAGTGTCGCTTCACTGTCATTCACAAATCCTCTCCCGTGGCCTCATGGGATAGTAAAGTGTCCATGGTGTCACCCAGGTAATTTTTGCCTACTCTGTGAATTCGGACATACTTTATTTTGTCACACACTGTTTTTCGCCTGTATATTATGGCGCTTTTCCACTGCATGGTACGGTGCGGTTCGGTACGGCACGGTTTGGCGCTTTTCCACTGCATGGTACGGTACGGCTCGGATCGGCACGGCTCACTTGTGGTGCTTTTCCACTGCATGGTAAGGTACGGTTCGGTACGGCTCACTTGTGGCGCTTTTCCACTGCATGGTACGGTACGGTTCAGTACGGCACGCTTTGGCGCTTTTCCACTACATGGTACAGTACGGCTCGGATCGGCACGGCTCACTTGTGGTGCTTTTCCACTGCATGGTACAGTACGGTACGGCTCGCTTCGGCTCGCTTTAAATGGTACCACCTCTGTTGAGGTTCCAAGCGTACCGTACCGATACTAAAATGTGACGTGGAAGCACTGTAGATCACTGATTGGTCAGACAGACAGAATCGTCACTACCAGCATCATTGTATTTGCGAGACATCAATCCCGCTAGATTTAAATAGCCAGTAACAGCCACCGCTGTAGCACCTACTAAAAACTACTTGCTTGACTTGCTTGAAGAAAAAAAGACTTCCAAAAAAGAAATGGCTGAATCGTGGTCAGTGGACGAGAAGCGCAGACGTTCCTCTTGTTGGTTGCCGAGGAGCGGATAAACTGTAACGATCATTCATAATCCCACCCACTTTGAAGCGGTACTAACTGCAGTGGAAAAGCAACCGAGCTAAAGCGAACCGAGCCGTGCCGCGCCGAGCCGAGTTGTACCACGCAGTGGAAAAGCGAAGCGAGCCGAATCGTGTCGCGCCGAGCCGAACCGTACTGAGCCGTACCGAGCCGTACCATGCAGTGGAAAAGCCCCATTAGGGAAGTTTGCGATTTCGAATGCAGCACATGAACATCTCAGAGACGTCTATTTGATGTCTGCATTTACATCTGCGAGATGTATTTTTTAGAGTGTTTGCTCATCTGAAATACGTCTCCTGTCAGATGTCATATAGACATCTAGAAGATGTCTGAACGATGTTTATGGTGTAGAATGTATGTAAAATTGCTCTTTCTAAGATGTTTATTAGATGTATTTACACCACAGATGTTTTCCAGATCTTTAGCAGACCCAGTCTGTCTAGAGCTCTTCTCATAATGTTTGCTCATTAGATCAGTAGGCGGAGAGAAGACAATCTTCTGTGGCTGTTTGAACACATTCGATCACAAGAGTGTTTACACTATGAAAGCAATCCGGTTGAATGTGTTTACCACTACACTGGAAGTGCTGGAAAGTGGACAAGCTCAAAACACTTTAGACCCCGTTTTCACCTGAATTTAGTGTCGTCCACTTGTGATCCGATTAACCAAAACGCATCCAGTTGTAAACAGGGCCTGATGCTTTCAGAACATTGATCTGTTTGATTGCCGCATCCACTTCTGGCTCAACCAATGATGTGAGTTTGGAGGCGGGACTATCTGTTTATAACCATTACCATTAATATGTTTTTTATGTTTTTTGTCAAAATATCAATAAAAAACAAATATTTGTACAGTTCAGTTTAATGCTGCACAGAACTTCACACAAACTTGATATGCAATTCCTGCAGGCTATGTTTCCATTTGCCTATTTTTATGTGCATTTTGATATATCACATAAAACCTTCAGGATGGAAACGGAAATGGAAAGATGTGCATAAATTCAAAAAATGAGCATAAAAAAGTATGCGCTCAATTGAAGCAGATGCATTTTTTATCCGATAAGATATGCGCATAAACTAGGATGGAAACACATTTACCGAATAAATCCCTCCATGTGCAAAAGAAAACTAATGCAACTTAGCCTCAACAAAGGATGTGATTGGATAACTGGACTAACCAGTGGACCAATCGCATTACAGCATCTCAACATCATGTCGGTTTGGTCGTTCAAAAAATGTCTGAGTCAAAGTCTGAAACACCAGCGTCTGAACGCAAGGTATGACAGTGTTTATTGCGTTTCATCTGCACGTTCTGAAGCGCAAGTCATTTATAATAGAGGAAAAAAGAGCCAGTTTCTTCCCCGATTGCAGCAACTTCCATTTTTATTACAGATATGTTGCACCAATTTCCCAGGAAGTGACGATTTTATTCTCTTGAACACATCTGGAAACGCTGCTTTATTCACAAATGTTTTATGCGATATTCCAATTTTGTGCACAAGTTAAATTCGTAACTTTGAATGGAAACTAATGAAATATGAGCCTCCAAGGCAGCAAAACAACTGTTCTTTAAGTAAAACTAAACCAACCGAAAAACCCTGCATGTGAATGTGAGTTTTATGGTGAGAAACGTTTCATCAAGGCAGAACAAAGAGAGCCGGCCCAGACAGCAACATAGCGGCGGCCCAGATCCGGCCCACATCTGGTATGCGTTGAATCCACATGTTCCTGATGTGGCCCGGATCTGGGTCCAAACTATGTGTATCTGGGGGTGCAATGAAGAAAAACTCTTCCCTTTAACTTCCAGCCACTAGAATGCAAAGCACACACAGATGCACTGTAAAACATTTAAATAATCAAAGGACATGTATTTACACAGATTTCAGAAAACAGCACTGGAATATAGTGTTTAAATGGGCTTTGTGATAAGAAATCAAATGTTCCCTCACCTTATGAAATAAAAGTTTATTGTGCTAAGATATATCATATCATAAATCTGTAAAAAAAAAAAAAATGGTGTTAAACATTTGTGGTTACAGTGTTTACATGAAAGACTTAGAGGCAAATAAATAAACAATTTATTGAAATATTACTATAATTATTTGTGCAATTTTTTTTTGACAAACATCAATAAACCTCTGAGGAAAAAAAAGTATGATATGGCTCATATTATTTCTGACGTCACAGACAGAGAAGGAACAGTCTGTGCTTTAATTCAGTCTTCTGAGCCCTGTTCTCTTGAAAACTTGCTTTCACTGGAAATATTATTGAGTACAAACATGTCCGTTTTGAAATCATCTTTCCTAATGAAATCAATGTGTTGAACACCCAGTGTTTGTTCTCTCTCTCTCTCTCTCTCTCTCTCTCTCTCTCTCTCTCTCTCTCTCTCTCTCTCTCTCTCTCTCTCTCTCTCTCTCTGTAAAGTCAAATGTCTCTGACTCACTGTGTTTCTCTAGCGCAGGTTTTCAAATGGGCATGTTAACTAATTACCTAAACAGACTCAAAAGTTTTCTGTTTGATCAGAGATGATGAGCTGTTTACTCACGACATCCTCACAGCACACAATAATTATGAAATAAACATCGTAATATCCTGCAAGATGCGCCATCGATGTCTGTTGTTTCTGAAACCCGAGATGAGAGCAATCTGTCGGAGAAAACATCTGAAACACCATTCAAATATTAATGAATCTGCACTTCTGTAGAGGATGGATGGATTAACTTTTTGTTTATGGTGAAAATGTGTTGTATGCAGTTTTTCCAGAGATGCCCTCTGACTGTCAATCATTTTGCATGTTTAGGGTCTTGATGAAGGCAAACCTATTCCGCATTTTAAAAGATAATTGTGACTTTTTATCTCACAATTGACTTTATTTCTCAGAATTGCAAGTTATAAAGTCAGAATTGCTTGATATAAAGTCGCAATTGTGTGTTATTGCAAGATATAACTACCATATGCGAGATATAAACTCGCAATACTGATTTTTTTTATTGCAATTTCAATTGCGAGTTTATATCTCACAGTTCTGACACCTTTTCTCAAAATTGTGAGATATAAACTCGCAAGTCCAATTGTAAGTAAAAAAAAAAATTGACCAGTATGTCCAGCCAAATCAACATTTTAAATGCAATATAGCCAATAAATCAATAGTCAATGTCAATACATTGCTTTCCATCTTGTATTATTACAGAGTTTTAACTAAACTGACTTGGAGACTTAGATAATCATTGTCTTGTTTTAAAAGTACGTCCCAGCTGGGTTCGTCACTTATTGGGGTCACCTGGAAACATTTACGTTGTGTTCTGTTCTATTTGCAGCACATTTCTGTATTAGGTTGTGTTGTGAACTTTTGCGGCGCATTTCTGTATTTGGTTGTGTTGTGAGTATTTGGAGCACATGTGTTGTAAAAAATAATGAAGATCTTTTTCTATGTGCATGCAAAGCCGTCTAAGGAAAGCCTGCCACTCCCTATTAAGCCCTATTGTACCGAATTTTGGTTGTAGTTCCACCAGAGTTCCACTGGGAGGCGATCGTCCGAGTGCAAAATGAATGGAAGTCTATGGGGCTAGACGGCTAAATTTGTCTCTTTCACCCGATTGCCGTTGAGAAATATCAGATTTGAATGTAGATTTTGCAAGTTCAACATAGGTTATATCGATTTCTTACAGGTTGAGTTGTGGTTGCCCATAACACGCTAGCATTCTACTAATGGACTTTGATTGGTCAGTGAAGGACTGATTACGTCCAGAGATTCCGCTTGATGGCATCGTGGCATCCGAAGTATTTTCGGCGTGGTCTTTTAAAACAACAAAACAAAAACCCTTCTAGCAAGTGTATTTAGCTGTGTCAGCGGTGTTGTCGATGCCTCAAGAGAAAAGAAAGTGCAGATCGCGAAAGCACCAAAGTGACTGAAGGATTGACGTAAAGCAGTTCTCTGGTCGTACGATGTGTATGACGCCATTGCCATTATAAAAGACTTTTTAAAGCAAATAAGTGACTCTAAAAAATCTAACACCCAGTAATCTGTAATTTATTTTCATCTCCTTTCGAATACAACATTCAAATTACTAGACAAAAAATTATATCCTGAGAAAAGTGGATTTTTCGGGGTATATCTCCATAGACCTCCATTCATTCTGCACTGGTCCTGTGAGCGCCCTCATATGGAGCCAGAGTGGAACTGCAACCAGTTCAGAACCCGGAAGTTTACTGAGAGTGAAACTTCTCCCCATATTAGACATTCTCTGGTGCATGTGTCTTCTTAATTTGCAGTGCGTTGAGCTCTCTCAGCCACCGTATAATCGTGCAGATTTTCTTGCTCTGAGTAGTACTGTACAGTAAAGACATTTCCCATATCCCGGAAATGTACATTTCTTAGAATTAATAAACAATTAACAGTGAGTGTTCACAGGACAAACAGGTTAATTGATTGTAATATTAATTTTACTACATTAAGTTAATTTTATTAACTGATCCAAATATTCATAATTAATTATAAAAAGTTATGATTCATTATTAATATTTCTTTTAAGCTAATTTGGTACACTTTTTTCCAGAGAATTGCAAGTTTATATCTCACAATTCTGACTTTATAGCACAACTGCGAGATATAAAGTCAAAATGGAGAGATATAAACGTAATTCTGGGGAAAAAAGTCAGAATTGAGAGTTTAATTCTTGTAAATCTGACTTTATAATACACAATTACAACTTTATATCATGCAATTCTGACTTTGTATCATGCAATTCTTTCTGACTTTATAACGCAATTGCGACTTTATATCACGCAATTCTGACTTTATAACACAATTGCAACTTTATATCACGCAATCCTGACATTATAGCTCGCAATTGTGAATTTATATCATGCAATTCTGGCTTTATAACACACAATTGCGACTTTATATAACGCAATTCTGACTTTATAACTTGCAATTGCTACTTTATATCACGTAATTCTGACTTTATAACACAATTGCGACTTTATATAATGCAATTCTGACTTTATAATGCAATTGTGACTATCATGCAATTCTGGCTTTATAGCACACAATTTCGACTTTATATCATACAATTCTAACTTTATAACTCGCAATTACGACTTTATATCACGTAATTCTGACTTTATAACACGTTAATTGCGACTTTATATCACTTAATAACTCGCAATCGTGACTTTATATCACGCAATTCTGAGAAAATAAAGTCAGAATTAAGAGGATAAAGAGATAAAGAAGTCACAATTGCCTTTTTATTTTTTATTCTGTGGCAGAAACAAGCTTCCATACAAACCAGCTGAAATCATATTTATGAAGACAAAAGATTTTGTTTACAGTAAAAGATTGTAAATTCTTTTTGTTTTTTATCAGCTTATATCGATCTATCTTACTGCAATTTACAACAAGTAGAGTAACGTTATAACTGTCACACACTCAAATGTATTTTTTGTATGGTTGTTTTGACCGAGTAAAACAGCGCATCACCCCACAATTTTAATTGGTCGAATACAGTGACCTGATTGAGTAGTAAATGAATCCACACTCATTCACGGCGTCATCAAGCTACGCCTTTGATTATGTTGTGAACAAGCGACCCCTAGTGGCGAAACTTACATACTGTGCCTTTAAGTTTGATTATATTTCCTTTAAATAAGTAGGTTTCTTATTTTGGTTGTTAGTTGAATGCAGCGGAGTGTTAATGTCCATCTTTTCTTTAATGTTTATTGTGATATATATTACTGTCACATGTTCTATTGATTTTTCTAAGTAAAGATTTCTTTAAAAATAAATCTGCCCTCAAGAAGAAAAAGTAGCTGATTGTAATTGCTTTCATAAAAAGGCATCTGTCATAAATGCTCATGTGTGAAAAGGGTGGCAGTTCAGTAAAACAAGCCTATATGACAGAGAAAGATCTTTTGGGACCAGCGAGGGCTTGGTAACAATCTTTACCACACACACTATCCTACCCACACAGTGTTAAATAAATAAGAAGCTCCTGTCAAAGGAAGGGGACATGATAAATCCACACCAGTAAACAAGGAGACCAAGAGAAATGGGCCGGTCTGCCGGTGAGTACTTGCATAAGTTACTAATGTGATCACCCATCTTGACAGCCACATTAATGATGTGTGTCTCAATGCTGCATTAATGCTAAATAACTAGTCAGTTTCTGCAGTCTTGCTGTCTACTGGGACGTCTACATAGGCAGCTTTTTTCACAGATTTCATTGCAATGCATTCTGAGATTGTCTTCTCCATGAAGGATGCACACAATGCTGCTTTCATTTGGAGAAATGAAAGAAAGAAGGATAATTTGGAGTATATTGCCATTGCTACTGTCCGCCAAACTAGTATTTTAGTATGATTTTATGGGATAATGTTTTTTTTCTGTGACGGTATGTCTTCTGCAGCTTTAAAACCACGGGCTCTTTAAACTTGAGTGGATTCTGATTGGCTGTCAATGTTTTTATCATATCAGCTAGAGAAATAATCCAGCGACATATTTTCTCAGTGTCCTAAAGTGTGGACGTCCCTATTAAACGTTCATTAAAACCTGTTGTGTTCGGTCCATTTTGACCCAAAGATGGTTTTATTTCCCCCTAAAATGTTAATCTTATAGCATTGGACTAAAATGTACTGACTTTGCTCAAACAGGGTTTTACTACCCAACATTTTTGGATTCATTTTTGTACTTTTGGGGGGATTTCTCGTTATGCTATAGCCTATTATCACCAAATATTGGATTCAAATTTTTTGTCAACTTGTTTTCTTTCAATTAGGACAGGTTTTGTATTTATTGTTGAAACTGACATATTGTAGACCTCATTGATTTGAGCTTATATTGGTCAAAAATCAACATTCCTTGAAAATAAATGGGGGAGATTAAAAATAAGAGAAACGTTTTGTTTAGAAGCATGTTCATCATGTTCATGTTCACATATTTTCATGTGTGCTTGCAAAGATAAAGGCCTTGGACCTCTGCATGCGTGAACACACAAACACCCACATTCATGTACACAAACAAACGATTTTGAGTATTATAGACTTTCAATTTCACAGAGATTAACTTCATATCCTCAGATCAATGAGGCCTACGATCAATCCGCTTCAAAAATAAATACGAAACCTATCCTAATTGAAGGAAAACAAGTTGACAAAAAGTTTGAATCCAACATTTGGTGATAATATAGCATAACAAGAGATGTATAAGCTATTTGTTTTGTAGGCCGGTCATTTTTGTAGGCCGAACACCAAAGGTGTTGCAGTGTTTTTTAACAGAGTGTAACGGTAGGGCTATACTAGCAAAATAAATGTTTATCTGTTCCAGATTTTCCAACTTTAGATCCTGTTTTCAGTGTTTCATGACCGATGAGTTCTCCGCAGCCTGTGTGGCTTTTGTTCGAAGCCTGGCGTGAACTGCTAGCGCTGGAATACAGGGTGATGTGTCTGATTTTGGGCAGATTTATCGAGTTATATATCTAGCTGCGGGGCTTTTCGTGTTACGGTAAAGAGGAACATGAAAGGACTTCCAAACCTCTCTCTCTCTCTCTCTCTCTCTTTGAAAATTCATTTATTTGAGTTTGTATCAGTGGATCGTTGTGTTTTCCTTTAACTAAGTTAACAACGTCAACAGGTCTTAACGCAAGCATCACTCTTCAGGATGCCATACAACAAAAACTGACACCCCAGCAGCTTTAAATCACCCCGTTATTCATCATAAGCGATGGCCGTGCGCTGATGTGATCAGTGTGACCGCAGCTTATTTTACAGGCCTCATAAAAACGAGCTGGCCCATAAAGAATGACGGTAAAATTCGGTCCTGAATGAACCGCTAGTGCAGTGCTGGAGGTTTCATAAGCTCTCGGGGTTTCATAATGCCTTTATCATCACAGAACTGCACTGCTGCAAGACTAACTATAGGCTACAATCTAAAGCCAACTTCGGCTGTAAATCTCTGCGGGACACAGCTTCACATTTAGACACCTCCTCTCCGCCGTTATATTAGAAAAGTTATTATATTATAACGATGAATTAATGATCTGGTGTGAAAAGGGGGGAAAAAAATATTTTTTCACACCACATCATTATTTCATCATTCACCTGATGGATTCCCTGCTGTAAAATCCAGCTTAATCTAGTGGATGTGTTTTGGAAAATGCAGCGGATTTCTTGCTTTATGATCTGGTTTGATAGGCCTATTATTAGCTGGTAACGTACACCTTGAATGCAGTAGCCTATGGATAAAGTGTCCGCCAAATGCTTAAATGTAAATCACGAACTAATAATGAATAATAGTTTTACAGCATTTATTATTAATCTAGGTTAATTTTCATTTATATAATATATTGTAACATTTTAAGTATATTTTCAACAGTGTTTTGACGAGACGGATCAGTTTCTGGGTGAGATGGAACATTAAAGTTCTGGTTTTCATTGCTTTATTGCTCTACAGGAGTTCAGTTGATATTCCTAAGGCTGTCGATAAACAGCTCACAAGCTTGGAAGTGCGTGTGTATGTGTGTGCGAGTCTGCCCATGTCCTCGTGTAAGTAAGTGTGTTCTGAATATTGTCTTTCAGAAAGAACACGGGCAGTATAGATTTTAGTTAGGCTATGGCTTTCTCTGAAACGCCCTGCTGTTTGGATTCAGAGCTGATGGTTAATAATAAAGCTCTACTGCCCTCTAGTGTTGAGATCTGGTAAGTCTGATTCATTCGCTTCAGTCAAACGCTTTGAGTCATCACTAAAGTTTTACAAGTCATTTTAATTAATTATTTTTTTACGCGAATATTTAATTAAATACATCTTGTCAGCTTAAAATAAATAGGTTTGTTGGAACACAGTCACATCTGTTTGAAATCAAATGAGCCAAACACTTTTCTCTCTGCTTTTCTTTAGACACCTCTCTCCCAGAATGCACTGGGCATTGAGAGTGAACTGAGAATGAGTGAGTTACATCCAGTTTTATTAAATAATGTTGCATTTGACTATTTAGTTCACATGTCACGTATTCTCTTACAGCAATGAGATAAAATGGAGGGCATATAGAGACAACTCCTGCTTCTCAGATGCTTAGAGTTTTAGAAGGGATTCAACAATATCTCAAACTGTGCTCAGATTCGACAAGATACATATTAAGTCTGCGATGTGTAATCAAAAGTCAAAGATCTTAATAGGAATATGATCTGAGCTGCTCCACATTAATTTTAAAGCTCAGTATACTCTTACCAGCTTGTCTTGTCAGGTTTTAGAGTGTGATTCATTTCTTGTATCTGAACACAGCTTATGGAACGCATCATTTCCTCTTCCTCTGAACATCAGATTCAGAATACGATGGAAAGGCTCTATTGGGAATATCTGACCATCATGTTTTAAACTTAATTACACAGTGATTAATGGATTCCTGACAGATAGAAGATGAGATCATGATACCATCAAGTCCTCATGGACCAGAATCTGCAGTTCTGTGCCAGCTGAGAAAACCACAACATCATTAGTGATAAATTGTGCGGACTAATGCACTGTGGGAGAACACCTGGTTTAGTAGACATGTAGTATCTATCTATCTATCTATCTATCTATCTATCTATCTATCTATCTATCTATCTATCTATCTATCTATCTATCTATCTATCTATCTATCTAGTTCCATCTATCTATCTATCTATCTATCTATCTATCTATCTATCTATCTATCTATCGCAGAGCGATGACATCTTAGATCATTATCTAGTCTCATGTAGGCTATACTTAATTTAGCCAAGGCGGCAAAACCGACTCTGTGTTACAAATATAGTAGAACTATGACTTCTACCACTAAATATTGCTTTATAAATAATCTTCCTGATCAGTTTCATCTCCTCAGGATACCAGATAGCTTACAAGAACTCGATGTTGCGACAGAAACGATTGACTCTCTCTTTTCCAGCACTACATGGTTGCTCCTTTGGGCTTAAAGAAGATTAAGGAAAAGAGTTAGACGCCGTGGTACAACAGACACACTCGGACACTCAAGTAAGAAGCCCGAAACATGGAGCGCAGCTAGAAGAAAACAAAACTAGATGTATTTCGCATTTCATGGAATGAAAGTGTTATTGCATACTGAAAGGAATCTAGACTTAAAACACATCTCTTTAACCTGACATACACATAATACAGTTAAATGATTTTTAGGCTGCATAAATTAGATAATCTCGAACCGGGAAAACTTCTTATAACACCCTATGTACTTGTTGCATCGTAAGAAGAATGACATCTTCGCTAATATTAGTCTGTCTGTCTCATCATTATTCTGGGGTTACTGTAGTCAGCCGGATCCGGTCCATATCCGGTCCAATAACAGAAGCAAACGTTCAGTCTCTAGACAACAAGCTCTGTGAGCTGAGAGCGCGGATCTCTTTCCAACGGGAGACGAGGGACTGCTGCATTATCTGCCTTACAGATACTTGGATATCTGCTGAGATTCGAGACTCGCCCCATCGAAACCACAGGGTTCTCAGTGCATCGAGCGGACAGAGTTAAAGACCTCTCAGGTAAAAGCAGAGGTGGGGGTGTATGTTTTATGATCAACAAATCCTGGTGGATCCTCAGAGGACAACAAATCCTCAGAGGAACGTACATTCTATCAAGTCTTTCTGCTCTCCTGATCTGGAATTTCTCATGCTTCTGTGTTGACCATTCTGGCTACCGAGGGAATTCACAGCGGTCATTATCACTGCTGTGTACATTCCCCCACAAGCCGACACAGACCGGGCACTAAAGGAACTGTATGGAGAAATAAGTGAGCATGAAACCGCGCACCCTGAGGCCGCGTTCATTATGTCCGGGGACTTTAACAAAGCCAACTTCAAGAAAATAGCACCTAAATACCACCAACACATAAACTTTAACACACGAGGGGACCGGGTTTTGGATAATTGCTACTCCCCTTTCCGGAATGGCTACAAATCCCTCCCCCGCCCCCCTTTTGGCAAATCGGATCACTCTTCCGTTCTCCTTCTGCCCGCTTACAGGCAGAAACTGAAACAGGAAACACCCGCCCTCAGAACGATCCAGTGCTGGTCGGACCAATCAGACTCTATGCTTCAGGACTGTTTTGATCACGCGGATTGGGAGATGTTCCGGTCGGCCTCTGATGACGACATCAAGGTTTACACTGATAGCGTAACATGTTTCATCAGGAAGTGCGTAGAAGACGTTGTTCCGACCAAAAAAATACGGATTTACCCGAACCAGAAACCATGGATTAATAGCAATGTTCGTGCAGCACTCAATGTGCGGACCTCCGCTTTTAACTCCGGGAGTGCGGAGGAGCAAAAACAAGCAAGGAATGCCCTCCGATAAACTATCAGAGCAGCAAAAAGCCAATACAGGGACAAGATTGAAGGACAGTTCAACAACACCGACTCTAGAAGCATGTGGAAGGGAATTAATAGCATTACGGACTACAAAGGAAACATAAACTCCACAGTGAACAACACTGCCTCTCTCACAGGTGAGCTAAACACTTTTTATGCTCGATTTGAGTGAACTAACACCCCCCTCGCGGAGAGAGTTCTCGCGGCTGAAGCTACAGAGGTTAGTACACTCTCCGTCCCTGTAGTGGATGTAACCCGATCTTTCCAACGGGTGAACATCCGTAAAGCCGCGGGTCCAGACGGTATTCCGGGCCGCGTCATCAGAAAGTGTGCAAACCAACTAGCTAGTATTTTTACGGACATTTTCAATCGGTCCCTCTCCTTGTCTGTAGTCCCCACATGCTTCAAAACGTCCATCATTGTACATGTACCGAAGCAAACCAATATCACCTGCTTAAATGACTGGCGTCCTGTTGCTCTGACCCCCATCATCAGTAAATGCTTTGAGAGACTAGTCAGAGATTACATCTGCTCTGTTCTACCTCCCTCACTGGACCCACTGCAGTTTGCAAACCGCAATAATCGCTCCACTGATGATGCTATTGCATCTACAATACACACTGCTCTCTCCCACCTCGAAAAGAGGAACACATATGTAAGAATGCTGTTTGTAGACTACAGCTCAGCATTCAACACTATAGTGCCCTCCGTGCTTGATGTGAAACTCCGGGCTCTGGGCTTAAACAGCTTGCTGTGCAGCTGGATCCCGGACTTCCTGTCAAACAGACGCCAGGTGGTTAGAATAGGCAGCAACATCTCCTCATCACTGACCCTCAACACTGGAGCCCCACAGGGCTGTGTTCTTAGCCCACTCTTGTACTCCTTGTACACAAATGACTGCGAGGCAACTCACAGCTCCAATAACATCATCAAGTTTGCTGATGATACGACGGTCGTAGGTCTGATCACCGACAACGATGAAACGGCCTACAGAGAAGAGGTGCTCACTCTGACACACTGGTGTCAGAAGAACAACCTCTCCCTCAACATCAGCAAAACCAAGGAGCTAGTGGTCGACTTCAGGAAGAACGACAGAGAACACAGCCCCATCACCATCAATGGAGCACCGGTGGAGAGAGTCAGCAGCTTCAAGTTCCTCGGTGTCCACATCACAGAGGAACTCACATGGTCCGTCCACACTGAGGCCGTCGTGAAGAAGGCTCATCAGCGCCTCTTCTTCCTGAGACGGCTGAGGAAGTATGGAATGAACCGCCACATCCTCACACGGTTCTACACCAGCACCATCGAGAGCATCCTGACTGGCTGCATCACTGTCTGGAATGGCAATTCTACAAGCCGTAACCGCAAAGCCTTGCGAAGGGTGGTGCGCACTGCCAGCCGTATCATCGGAGGTGAGCTTCCCTCCCTCCAGGATATTTATGCCAGGCGGTGTGTGAAGAAAGCTCGGAGGATCATCAGAGACTTTAGCCACCCGAGCCATGGGCTGCTCTCACTGCTACCCTCAGGCCGGCGGTACCGCAGCATCAGGACACACACCAGCCGACTCCATGACAGCTTCTTCCCGCAAGCAATTAGATTTCTAAACTCTTGATCCCTCATGATCATAACCATAAACAGTCTAACTGTCAACACAGCACAACATAACCTACTGCATATTACATAATATATATATATATATATATATATATATATATATATATATATATATATTTCCACCTTACGTGTATCTATTGTATGTATAAATGCCTATTTTTGTATTTTTGTATATTGTATATTGTACATTGTATATTATTTATTGTTCTTTTAGTGTATATGGTACTGTGAGTAATTGTGATGTTACCGAACATTAGATGTGTAATCTATGTAAATCTGATGTTTGCTGTAATTGTTTACATCACATCGTGTCATGACTGCTATGTTGCGCCGAACTGCACCTAAGAATTTCACCCACTGTTGCACTTTTGTATATGGTTGTGTGACAATAAAAGGATTTGATTTGATTTTTGTTTTGATTGATATCCAGATCAGATGGTGGACCTAGACAATCCCCTATGAAGGTCTTGTAGACATGACCGCCATTGGCACAGGTCCTCAAAAGAGACAAGAACCAGACAGGTCCTCCTCACAGACCCTATGGCCAGCTTCGGCTCCACACCGGTGTGATGAAACTGATCTTCAACCAGATGGAACTAGATTAAATATTTTAAATGTTCTGTTTCCATCTGGCTTGTAATGCTGCCTGAATCATAATCACACAGTGTTTGTTCGCTGGCCCCGACTGAGCCTGGTTTCTCCCAAGGTTGTTTCCCTCCATTCTGTCACATGTCAGAGTTTGGGTTCCTTGCCACTTTCACCTCTGGCTTGCTTAGTTGGGGACGCTTAATATTCAACAATATAGACGCCAAAATAACTAATTCAATAATTTATCATCTTTACAACAGAACTGAATAAACAGTGAACTGACTGAAGCTGAAATGCATAATTTTCCTATTATCACTGTAGGGCTGCTTTGAAACAATATGTATTGTATAAAGCGCTATAGTTTATTCATTCATGCATTCATTCATTCATGCATTCTTTCACTCTATCCATCCTTCCATGGATAAAAGGAGAAAAGTCATCTCTTTCTTGCAAATGATGCTTAAGAAGCAGATTTCCAGAACTCAAAATAAGACATTATTGAACAAAGCAACAAAGCCGAAATGCAGGACATTTGAATCTGTCTCTGACCAGGTCTCATCTTTATACACTCCTCTTAAACGCTGTTAACCAATGAGATTACAGCTCAATCGCCAAACCTGCTTCCCACCATTAAAGCCCTCTCTCCTTGACTTCCATCTAATTTTGGGATCCTGCCAATTTAACTATCCATGGATAGGATGAGAGAGTGTGGAAATCAGAGGAGAGGTGGGGGGGTTGGGGGGCAAATTCCACTTAGCGTCCATCCATACAAAGCACTTTAGCGCGCACACACAGAGACACACACACACACACATGCATCTGAGGTCTTGGATCATCTCGTAGCAGAGGAGTTGACAGGAATGATGCTCTTCTGACAGATCATACAGATATCAGACTTCAGATAAGAGGATACTCACGAGTACACAGATTGCTCTGTCAGGTAGGATCTATAATTATGTGTCTTTTTGACCATATTTATTCACAATGAAAGATTATGAGTATATTAATGATCAGAACTGATATTTATAACTTTATAAAGCAAATCTTTGTATTCGACAGAAGTAATGCATTTAACAGTCATCTTATTAAACACTCTTCACTTATACTATAGTATTATATTCGGTTATTACGGGCTGTTTATGTTTATGTACAGTAGCACATCAGGGTGTGGTCCTGTACACCAGTTATTTCACTACAGTAATACCGAGATCACCAACAACAACAACAGTGCATATAATATATGGTGTGTGTTTACTGTCATGTAGCTTATGATATTGTTCATAGATTTCTTTTTGGAGTTTATTAGTAATGCTTGCCAATGAAAGCATCGCTATTTTTACTGTCCACACAGTAAGTGTTAAACTAAAGATTGGTGCCACAGATATGAACGATTCCTCCAATCATGTGTTGTTGATGAAAGTTTTTGCTGACACTTTACTAACTGATCAGATGCACTATTTTCACCTGCTGGACCAGAAAACAGGTAAAAAAAGATATAAAATAGTCCACTGTAGGAGAAACCTGAGCATATCTTCAGACTAAAAGATCACAGAGACGTGAAGTATAGGTCTCCTTTTACTCCAAAGAGAAATAAACCACCTAGTAACGACAAAGATCACCATAGAAACACCCTAGCAACCACACAAAACATCCTAGCAACTGCAAAGCAACGACACAAAATACTTTAGCAACTGCTTAACAATGCACTAAAAACCAATGACCGCATAGCAGCATAACATCATAGCGGCAAGATTTGCAAGTGCACACATGCACATTTTCAAATGACTTAGGCACTGCAACATTAATAATAATGCATTCTTAAATTCGTTTTTTTTTTAAATTCTTGAATTCATTGGTTGAAATATTTCCCCAGACTCGGCCGAGTCCACGGGCGGCGGGACATCTGAAGACATGCTGTCTGTCCCGGAGCACCTGCCCCTCAGGGACCCATGTTCCTGCGAGCAACTGACGCCTCGCTCCGACAACACGGTCCTCAGCCTGTCCGGCAAAGAGATCCGCTGGACCCCTCTGCCCCCTCCAGGCAACTGCGAGTACTACTGGCACGCCATCCTCCTCATTACCTCCGGGGGCAGCGTGCTCCTCTCCGGGATGGTGCTGAGTGGACTTTACTTCGCTGGCGTTTCCACCATGGCCACCAATATTTTAGGCCCCGCCCTTCTGTCTATTGGTCTGATGGTGCTGGTGGTGGGTGTGGTTTTGATGCCCATCACACAGGAAATGAGGCATCAGAGTGCAGCGAATCGTCTCTGCAGTTTCTACAAGCCTCAGATAAACCTATGAGAAGAACCTCCTAAAGTGTCCAAACCCGGTCCCATAGAGACACTGTCCTGCAGAGTTTAGCTTTAATTGGCCTCAACATACCAGCCTGGAAGTTTCTAGGCTGTGTTCGAAATTACCCTCTATACCCTCATTCCCTACATTACTCTTCTAATTGCGTTCACTTGAGGGAATTAATGAAAACAAGCGAGTGAATTTGGACACTGAGTGCCGCACGGGCTGCTGCTTTTGCATAGTTTGTGCTGTTTAATAATCATTTGAAACTTAGCAAACTGGCAGCTCCAGTAGTAATACAAATATTTAACTTTGTCATGTAATCTATGTATAAACTCTAATTTAACAATTTCATAATCAATTAAAAAGGAAGTTACCTGTATGACATTACGCTGTACCCACATCGGACCAGCGATCTGGAAAATGCATGGATGATTCAGCTGCAGGCGCCATCTTCTGGTTAGACGTGGGTATTAATTCGATGCATGACTCTGACAGTGAATTATGGGTATTTTCTAGCCATTGAGTGTACATTGGTTGTACACTCGTTGTGGGATTGAATGAGTGACAGTGTCCACTATGGTTTCAGACACCACTACAAATGGGTATCCCTTCAAATAGTGCTATATCTAAGGGTATAGGGGGTGATTTTGAACACAGCCAAGTAATTCTGACAACCTTAATTAACTGGTTTAGGTGTGTTAAATTGGGTTTGGAGCTGAACTCCAGGATCAGGATTGGACATGCCTGGGCAAAACCATTAGGGTTTTTATAGGCACTGTTTGATTCTGCTTCCAGTACATTTCTTCTTTTTTTCTTTATATATACATACTTACATTTGTTAATTGAAATAAAGCTGGAATAAAATAAAATAAAATGTCAGATGAAAAACAGTATTTTCGGATTTATGGAAAAGATTTATCCAAACATTTGCATATTTAAACATTCAATTTCAGAAAACGTGTGAAACATTGTCTTGATGTACTGTGATTAATCAATTGGAGAGAGTATAGTGATATCTATTTAATTTTTTTTTATCCTATTCACGTAGTGTCTTGTCTTAATGGAAAAATCGCATTGTGGCTGTAAAGAGAGTCCCACTTCCTTGGCAAATATACTGAAACTTTGTGTACATGTGCATTAGCTAAGCCAATGTGGTTTTGGGCCTGGTTTGTTCGATGATCTGATTTGTTCTTTTTTGTCAGAGTTTTCTTGTGTTATTGAAACATTAGTCTCAGCCTCAGACGTCTTGACCACGGACAGTTGGCTGAACGTCTGATGCATTATGGCACATAAAATGGGAAACACTACAAATGGGAATTCTACAGGATTTCTCGTTCTTTAACCACCTGGAAACAAAGCAGTCGTGAAGCCAAACCCCCTCATGGAAAAAGAAAGCCATTGTGTTTACAAATATGACAATGAGTGCTTATCAGGATCAACTAAACACTATGTGAATTAATTTCACAACACCATTATTGCAGTAAAATTGCACAACGTTCTTGAATGAACTGCACACCGGTCTGTTATTGTGGGGGCATTGACTTTACATTTTCACACACCTAAACATGACACTGAACTAAACGAGCTGTGATTGGTTGCTTTATGTGTGAGTTAGACGGCCTCTTGGCTCTCCTTGACCAATGAAAGCTGCTAAGGAGTCAATCTGAAGGTCTGAGACTATTGAAACATTATGTTGGCAAACAATTTTACATTTCTTATATTTTAATTCCACATGACTGGTGAACTTGCATGCCTTGAACATATCTGTGTTAAAGCATTACTAAGATGGGTGCTGACTTGCTTTAATAAGGACTTTTTGATTATTCAGCTGTTCGGATGGTGTTTGTCTGTCTGATGTGATAAACACTTTGGGTCCTTAAAATCCCAAAACTGACCACACAAACCCGTTATATATAATACAGTTCAATGATTAGTGGTGTTTGCTTAGGAATCAGTGTCAATGTTGCTCAAAGTTTAGGAATTTTAACAAATGTATTTAAAAATTGTTTGACTATATTGGAAAAACATCTCAGCTGCATTATAACTTTATACTCAAATTTACAATAAGGTAAAACAAGCATATTGTGAATGTTTATTAAAATTCTGTTTGATTATTGACCCAGATTCGTATTTAATATGTGAGATGTATTTTTGTCTTTTTAAAATCTATTATTAATGTGTAAAGCATTTTTATACTATTATAGTAACTAATTATTAAGATTGTAATTTTAGTTTTTATTGTAAAAAAGTAGTTTCCTTACATTTTTAAGTACAATCAACTCAGATGTGTAAGTAATTTCAACTTAAATTGCATTAAACTGCCTTAAAAATGAGTTGAATCGTTATTTTGATAGTTAAAGCAATCTAAAAACATGTGTTGTCATAACTTATTGATCATATAGTTTGTTTATTTTTGTCATTATTATTATTAAAGTAATAGGGATTGATTAATAATCCACTAAGAATCAAACACTGGTCTATTGGAAAAACTAAAATATATTTTTCATCATTTCATCCAGTACTTGATTCTTGGTCGATTCTTTGATCCCATTTCTATCCTTTTAACGCTTCCAAATTCAATTAGCAATCCTTGTATTCTTTAAGGGTTTTTTCACCATGCTAACATGGTTAAACATGTCAAACAACATCTTGTTAAAGTCTTAGGAAGTGAAACTGGCATAAAACCTTTTCTTTTATCATCATACCATCCAATCAGAAAGTGTCTGAGATTAGAAACTAAAACATGACTGTACCAGAAAGATAAATGTGGCTTTGGAATAAAAAGACAACAAAGAAAGAAAACAAGAAAACAAAACTACCAGATCTCTCATTTGAATTACTTGAGCCCACATTTGACAGGCAAATGTTTAGGATGTAGCCTACAATCTGACACTGAATCCAACATACTGAGTTTTTTTTTTAGTTATTCAATTTTGCTTAACAATTGGCTATTGTTGACTCTAAATAACATAGTCAACAAAGAGGTCAGAATGGAGGAGTAGCCTACTCTTTACACTGCATAAATAATAGTATCGCTTAATTAAATATGCATGTAGGAAGGCCATTTGACTGCGTTGCCTTGCCGCCATGGTGACGTGCAAGGGCGTTCCCCTCGTGCGCGCCAGGTGTGTCTCTGTCTCACCTGAACTCGGCAGATTTTCCGCGATACCGATAGGAGCGACAGAACCTCAACCTCCTGAACATAAAGATGAAGGAGCTGCGGTGCATCGGCACCTGTTTGACGTTATTCGTCATGGCGATTTTCTTCGACGTCTTCGGTGTGATCATGCTGTTCGTCGGCGTGTTCGGGGACGTGCGGAGGAACGGCGTGTTTTACGGGGATTTCCTCATTCACACCGGCGCGCTGCTGCTGTTCGCCAGCCTGGCCTGGTGGCTCATGTGGTACGTGGGGAACATCAGGGTGGAGGATGAAAGTGTGAAGCGCAGATCGAGCGCCGCGCGCAGCGTCAAAGAGCTCGCGAGGAAACTCACGGAGAGACTCTCAAAGACACCCAACAGCGGTGAGAAACTCACAAACCAAAACATCATTTTCAAGAATCATTGAGAACTTTTGTAATCTCCAAAGAACCAGGGCGGTAACACTTTACAATAAGGTTCATTAGCCTTCTTTAGTTAACATGAACTAAGAATGAACAATACTTCTACAGCATTTAGTCATCTGAGTTCATTATTATTTCAACATTTACTAATACATTATTAAAATCAAAGGTTGTATTTGGTAACATTAGTTAATGCACTGTGAACTAACATGAACAAACAATGAGAAGCTGGATTTTTATTAACGAAGATTAATAAATAGGCCTACTTAACAATGTATTGAGCTCATTGTTAGTTCATGTTAGTAAATACATCACTAATGAACCTTATTGTAAAGTGTTACCAACATTTTTTATATCTTGATAAAAAAAAAGGCTTCTGTTAAAGTTATGGAGCTTAAAGGACATGATGATGGGAAGAAAAATACAAGCTATTTAAATGCTTCATAATATGATTCTTAAGATGAAAATAATAAGTTGTGGGACTAATGCAACTAATTCAAGCTACTTTAAATTTAGCAATTTTTTTTCCTCCCGTCTCATCATTTTTTTCTGTCACCGTCTCCGTATAAAGAACGATTGAAGAAAATGCACCACCTTAAAGTGCATGCATCCTTATTCTTTAGAGTTTTCTTTTAATTTTAGTATCATTCATTTTCAAAAATTCTATTTAAAGGTAAATACTAAATTAAAAATGAAATGATACACTCATAAATAAAGGTTCTTTATTGGCATCGAAGGTTCCATTAACAACCTTTAACACATCCATGTAATCATTCCATTCCACAAAAGGTTCTTTAGAATATTAAAATGTGCTTCACACTAAGATAAAAAAAAGGTTATTTTAAGAACTGTTTACTGAAAGGTTCTTTCCGGAACCCATATGGTTCTAATCTAGCCATCTATATTTGTTTTGCACAGCTGAGAAAACTTTTAGCAAATCTTCCACCATTCGAAATGTGACGTGGGGCAAATCCACATATTTCCCAGGACACAAGGATCTTGATATGATCAAATGTGATGAACTCCCCAAAGAAAAGTCAGATGATGATCAGTTCATGTACTACCAGAATCAAGGATACGAGGATGAGGAGTCGGGCATAGCAGTCTCAGTTGAGGATTCTGAATCAGATGTGAGCAAATGCAATGAAGAATCTCAGGAGAAAAAGCCAAAAGAAGATCAGTTCACCTGTTACCAGAATGAAGGGTATGAGGATTCAGAATCAGACGGGAAACCTCAGGAGAAGAAGCCAGATGATCAGACAGAGCCACAGAGTTTCGATGATCTGCTGTGAAAAGAGGCAAGTAAATATGAACCCTGAATTTCCTGCATTATAAAGGCACTTCAGTTAAGTTCAATTCAACAAAACAAACTCCCGTGTGACACGAACTCTACAAAGTTTCATGCTGTGCCCATGACATTTTCATAAATAAACATCCGTGTCTTATTTTAGCTGGTGTGTAATTGTTTACCAAGATAATCTGCGAATCTAAACCTACAAGTTATTTACATAATGTTGTATTTAGGTGTGTTTTTTATATGAACACACTTGCATGCATGCTTCATTATTCAATTATTGGGTAACACTTTACATTAAGGTTCATTAGTTCATATCAGTTAAATACCTTAGTTAACATGAACTAACAATGAACAATACTTCTTCAGCATTTATTAATCTTAGTTAATATTAACTACAACATTTACTATTAAAAGCAAAGGTTGTATTTGTTAATATTAGTTAATGCACTGTGAAATAACATTAACAACAAAGAACAGCTGTATTTTATTAACTAACATCAACAAAGATAAATTAATACTGTAACAAATGTATTGTACATGTTAGTTATCACATATTAGATAATGAACTAATTGTTACCAATTATTGTTTATTGTTAGTATTTTGATCATATATTTAGACCATTATCAAGATACATTCATTGAAGCAAATACATTATTAATTCATGAATTTATGTAAGCATAGTTTTACGCATGATTTACATGGGAAATTGTTGTACTCGTGAATGAGGCCTGATATCTTTTCACACGGAAGTTTACGAAAACTGTTGTTATTTTCCAGGTCCTGAAACAATGACTGAATTAGCCGAGAAGTCTTCAATAGTCTTCTACTATTAGCCATCAGCAGTACGCGTAGACACTGCACACATTTCAAACCGGGTCTGAAGTATAGAATTACGGCTTTAATATATTAAAACACGACTGTCTGTTGTTTTTATATGGAGTGGTCAATTCATATAACCACTCTTTACTGATAACCTTTACTGATATCTGTGGCTTATGTAATGGAATTTAGTGGCGTCACCAAACTGGTCAAATGAAGTAAACTCTTACTTTGCACATTATTCACTCACTTTTATACGCTTTGGCAAAGCTGTTGGCAAATTACCTCCAAAAAGTGGAGGTAACGCCAACAAATGTTGATCATTTCAAAATGAACAATGTGGTTCAATATATCAGTCTATCACTATTTTATTGTGTGATGATGTGTCCACTTGTGTCATGTTCCTGTTGATATTCTGTGTTGTTTTGAAGTGATACTCAGGTACAGCCCTTGTTTTTGCACCTTCTCATTTGTGAATTCATGCATCGCCTCATGCATTGTAGGTATCCATTTCCCTTTCAAAGCGGCAGCTGGGCGTTCATGCAAACTCCTCCACAGAGTCTAGTCATTTCACTTGTTAGCCGATCAACAGTCGGTGCTGTCTGTCATCAAACCAGTCCGACAGCAAATGCTTCAGCCTGAAAGTGCTTTAGGGGAAAGGGGGTCAAATGTGCATGTTATTTTATTGCTAAATATTGTGGCATAAAACTACAGTATATGAAGAATTATATATTGCCAGATCATGAAATTTCAAGATGTGAAACACAACTATATTTTAATATAGATTATATTTTCAGTAGTGGGTGAGGCATGCGTGTGTGTACATGAAGAATTGTATGATGTAGTGTATGTAAATATAAAACATGTAATCTTGACAAATCCTGCTTTCACTGTACCAATGTAATATGGAATGCATATAGAGTTAAATCTGTCTTTAGCTCAAGTTTGTATAAACGATCCACAATATCAAATTAAACCACATTTCACCCTTAATGACTATTTGTTTTTTCGCTTATTGGTGGTTTTTGTCAGTCAAGAATCACTTGACACAATCTCAGGGTTATTGATCCCATAATCTTGAGTATTGAAGGATTAGTTCACTTCAAAATGAAAATTATGTCATCATTTACTCAACCCCAAGTTGTTTCAAACCTGTATGCAGGGGCGTAGAATTTAGTAGGGACGCTAGGGACGTGTCCCTACCGTCTATGGTCCCTACCAATATCCAGAGACTCTTTTTTTATCCCAGGGGTAGGCAAGTTCGGTCCTAGAGAGCCGCTGTCCTGCAGAGTTTGGCTCCAACACTGAAAAAACCCTCTCCTGCCTATAGCCTTAGTAATCCTGAAGACATTGATTAGCTTGTTCAGGTGTGTTTGATTAGGGTTGGAACTAAATTCTGCAGGACAGCGGCTCTCTAGGACCGAACTTGCCTACCCCTGTTTTATCCCTAGCAATAATTTCGATAAAAAATTAAAATATATTTATATATATAACCACTGTTGCCTGGTTGGATCTTGTGGGTTTTATGTATTTCTTATTTTATTTAACCAGGAAACATCTCATTTAGATTAAAATCTCTTACAAGAGCGTTTTGAGAAAATGCGGTAATCCTGGTACACAAACGATTAATAGATCTAGGTCCCTCCTGCTTAAAACACATCGCTAAACTGATTGGCTTTGTGTCTTCTTTCTAACTTGTGAGAGGCGGCAAAGCTCCTCTGAAAGAAATGCGGTAAGCTAGGGAGTAATCTACAGTTCAGTGCACAAAAATACAGGGCAAATCACGTCAAATAATGATTCGGGGACATGTCTTTAGTGTGTGCGCGCAAAGAGCACTGAAACTTAGTAAAAACATCACTTAGTATGATTTATAAGCCGTTTTCCAAAAAAGGGGGAATAAAAAGAAAAGAAAGAAAATACCCATTAGGACAAGATTTTTTTTATATTGCCATTTTTGTAGGGACAAAGACAAAATGTCCCCACAAAGATGGCAATTTCCCAAATCCTTGTGGGGATTTTTTTTTTTTTTTTTTTTGGAAAACGGTTTATAAATCATACTAAGTGACGATTTTAGAAAATGCAGTATAAAAATCATTATGACTATGGAAAGGCCACATTAAACATGAAAACACAAAATTGCTTGGTCTGTTGAAATGAGAAGTCTGTTTGATTATGTTGAAACCCTTGTCATCCCAGTCTCATCAGCTGAGGCTGAAATAAGTTTCATTGCTCTTAGGACACTGAAAACTGGCTCAGAACAATGGCACAAGTTGCTGTGTGTCATGTCCTACAGGATAAACTGGACAGTGATGATGTGAAACAAATATGCCAAAAGTTCATTTCTGTTAACGGGACAGTTTCCTTAAAAAATGAAAATTCTGTCATCATTAAGTTGTTTCAAACCAGTTTCTTTCTTCTGCTGACCACAAAGAAGTTATTTTGAAGAATGTTGGTAACTAGACAGTTGATGGGCCCCATTGACTTCTTCCATAGTATTTTTTTTCTTACTATGGAAGTCAATGGGGTCCATCAACTGTCTGGTTACCAACATTCTTCAAAATATCTTCTTTTGTGTTCAGTAGAAGGAGGAAATTCATAAGGGTTTGAAACAACTTGTGGGAGAGACAGACTTTTCATTTTTGGGTAAACTATCCCCTTAACTATCCCTTTAATGACAGATGCAGACATGTGTTTGGCTTCTTCAAAAAGCAAGGAACAAGATTTATTGCATTGCACTATGAACGTAGTAAAGGTAACTCTCTGTTAAACTCCCTTCTTGTCTTTAATAGTAACATTACATAATTCATTAATATATTGTTAAGGTCAATATAAAAACCTTAATATTATCCCATTTATCCTATTAATTTCCTGATAACTCAGCTTCTGGGAATGTCCCCACCAATCTCAAAACCAAACCTACGCCCTTGCCTGTATGTATTTCTTTCTTCTGTTGGACACAAAAGATGTCATGAAGAACCAAACAGTTGATGGACCCCGTTGACTTCCATAGTATTATATTTTCTATAAAAGTCAACGGGGTCCATCAACTGTCTGGTTACCGACATTCTTCAAAATAGTTTCTTTTGTGTTCAACAGAATTGAAATTTAATGATACCTAAAATCGTGTGCCTTGCTGAAATGTGCAATGTGACTAATATGTGACTAATAGAAGTTGTTTGAGTATTACATAACTCAGAAAACCACTCTTATGCCACATCCGCAATGGTTCTTTGACAAAGGCTTTTAGAAGGATTTGGATCTGTTTACTTCAGTTTCCACTTTCATTGTGAGGAAAATGGTAGTATGCATAAAAAGTAGAGTCTTGACCTCTTGACGCATTTGACAGGTGGTTGGACTTGTTTTGGTGGTTGCAAAGCATGCCGTCAAAGGAATGGACTACGTAAGAATGTGGGTGAGCTGCTTCATAAAAGCCTTAAAAAACAAAGGGTTCCTGTCATTCTTTCATTCATTCTTTAGTGTCCTCAGCTTGCTGTACGTCTGTTGGCTCTCCTAACCTGAGCTTCTCCAAGATGGACTGCAAGGAAAGAGTGGGACGCTGCTTTATCTTTCTCTTCGTGGCCATTCTGTTCGACGTTGTCGGATTGGCTCTCTTGCTCATTGGAATTTTTGCACCTATCAGTTTTTGGGACTTTTTTGTCCTTTCTGGACCCATCCTCATCTTCCTTAGTCTGGTGTTTTGGATCTTTTGGTATATGGGGAACATCACAGTACCGTACCATGAAATCCTGCCCAAGTGAACATGAATAAGAGGAGGAATATGGACTGGAGAATTTGAAAATATGAACTCTTGGAAGTCGAAGGGACTCTGTGAAACGACCAACAGACAGGATGACGTGTCACTGCCGGAGTCAACTGTTAAACCATCATCGTGACCACTTGTCTTGAGCTTGGGAATTTAAAACTTAAACAGTTTCTCCATCTCAAGATGCTTCCAGAAAGAGAAAAGTGGAGTGATATCCTGACAATGAATTTTAATGGCAGAGACTTGATCAAAAAAGAGAGGAAGATTCTTCAATTCGATCTTGAATTCTTGTTCATTTTTAGCCATTACATTTTTCCTGATTATGAAAGACGTATTGCTGAGTATCACATAGTTCTTGAATCTTTTGGGTAGATCCTGTCATGCACTTTATGGAAAACGTTGGAAAACCTCAGGTGAAGTGCGGAGCCCATAGACAGTGATTACTATACTGAAAGCTAATTATTTATTTATTATCCATGGCTTGCCTTTTCCAAAGATTTTACTTCTGTTTACAGTCTAACAAATCAACTATTATTAATCTTTTCATTATAACCAATAAGAGCAGAAAATGGTGATGCTGAATGTGAACACCTGTACTGATATCATGATGTGGTTACTTTGAATGTTTCATATAAGATTAATTTATAAAATGAAGTTTTTGTTTGGTCAATGACAGTCGATAGGGGCGGTGTCTTTTATGATCTTGTGTTTTGGTCCGATGGCTTTCTGGAAACCAGATGAACTGGAAATGCCAGCACAAACGTCAGCATTGAATGTGAGAGATCCACCCTGTATGCATGACTCAGGATATGCTTTTGTTATATTATATAAAGTGCTTCCTCTTATGGTGTCCACCATGTTGAGATTATATGGCAAGGACATCAAGTGTTTATCATACCAATGTAAATATTCGATACTGAAGCAAAACCTATTGAGAACCAACTGACTTACATTGGTTGCAGAAAGTCTGCAAAGTTTTAAAGATCAAAGTGCACTATAAATAAAGTTATTGTCTCCTGAAAGAAAGAATTGATTCTGAACTGCTGAAAAGAGTCATCAGTAATTCCAGTCTCACTTCATGTAAACTTCCTGTAAAAAAAGACACACTGTAAATGGTTGACTAATCACAACAGACTGGGCCATCTGACCAATCAGAGCAGAGTAGACCAATCACAACAGACTGGGCCATCTGACCAATCAGAGCAGAGTAGACCAATCACAACAGACTGAGCCATCTGACCAATCAGAGCAGAGTAGACCAATCACAACAGACTGAGCCATCTGACCAATCAGAGCAGAGTAGACCAATCACAAGTGTGTACTGTAGGTTGGTACACTTTCCATGTCACGACCAATGTAAAACTAAGGGCTGCCGTTTACACTTGACATTATGCTACCTGTATCCGGATGTTGTCCACATACACATTGAAAAAACAAGTGTAAACGCGCTTCTGATTAGATTATTCTGTTATCCGATCAGTGTCCCAGTCCGGAGGTAGTCGAGTTATATACTTATATCACTGACAACAGTAATCCGGCTAGGATATTGTCATTTAAGTAAAAAAGTAAAAGTTTTTTTTTTTTTTTTTAATTTATTGCTTTAAACAACAAAACAATACAACATACACTTTAGAGACAGGGAAGCAGAGAAAGCACACATGAAAAAAAAAAATAATAATAATAAAACCACAAAATACAAGACCTTTGTATCAATCAAGGAGTTTGAAGACAGTGCATAAATGAACAGTCTTAATAGCTTTTCCATTAGTATCAGCATGAATAGTAGAAAAGTAATTTTCAAATTCTTTAAGGAATATTGAAAAAAGGGGCTTTATGTTAGAAAACTTACACTTATGGACGTGAAATTTGACTAATAAAATAAACAGATTAATTACAAAAGCCTCCTTAACCACACTGTTATCATACTTTGAATATCCCAAAATTACATTTTCAAAATGCAAAACACAATTAAAGAGTACCTTTTCCTTAATAAGCATACACATCATACCATAACTTATTCACATGACTACAATGCCAGAACACATGGGGTACTGTTTCCTAGTGCAAAGAGCAAAATCAGCAGCTTACATCAATGTCAAACTTACTAAGGAAATGTTTGACAGGGTAGAATTTGTGCAATATCTTGAAAGAGATTTATTTGACCTTATTTGTAACAAAAAACTTATGAGGCAATAACCAAACCCTCTCCCAATCAATTTCATTAAGAAATTTAGTCCAATAAGCAAGAGAGCAAGATTTGGTGACAACCTCCTTTAAAAATAGAGAATGAATAGATTTGTTATTGTTTTTGGACTGTAGAAAACAGATTTTACCACATACTGTGTCAGTTGGGTTGATTATGGGCTTATCAACTGATGAGAACACACCTTTACATAAGGAAATTATTCCAGAATTGATTGCAGAAAGTACAAGAGCAAATTCCTTGGGAGTCACAGGAAAATTAAAGTGTAAAAGAAACTTGTCTTACGTCATAAGGTATCCTTGAGTGTTAAACAAATGACAAACTAAAACAATACCCTTTTCAAACCAGCTTTTAAAAAAAATACTTTTGTGTTTACACAAAATACACCGGTTATTCCAAATAAAACAACGTTGCGGAGAGAAGTTGTGCTTGTAGATCAGTTTCCAAGCCAATAAAGCTTAAGCATGAAAGGCAGAAAGTTTCACTGGCAACTTATACATTTTATAATCACACATTAGTAAAAAAGAAAGACTAAAAATAAAAAATAAAATTCCACAAAGAAGGTTTTTTCAAACAAAATGTTAACCAATTTATTTTGAAGGTATTATTTAGAAAATCAAGGCCACCACTTTTAAGCGAATTTATGACGACAGATTTACGGATATAGTGCACACGATTCTTCCATAGAAAATGAAATAAAACCTGATCAATAGTTTTGATAGTTTTGTTGTCTAAATGTATAGATGAAGCAACATAGGTCAGTCTAGAAATTCCTTCTGCCTTTAACAGAAGGACTCTACCCCTAATAGACAAGTCCCTTATAAGGAGTCCTTCTGACCCCTTGTAAATGTTACATGTTTTTATCTGGTTAATTTCCCTGATTTTAATGTGTTACTTAATCCTACTTATTTTTTATTATTAATTTTCAAATTCACTGCCCTTGATTAAAACAAGTTAATTTTATTAAATTAAAAGTAATAAGAAAAAAATATGTTTAATTTAAAATTGTGGCAACAGATTACAGGCAATATTATTAATTAAATTTAACACATTAGAATTGAGTAATAATTAATCAAAATAATTCAAGGCTTTCAAGGCTAATATTTCACATTTTTTATATTAAGGTACAGACCTGAGGCATTTGAAAACAACTGAATACTTTTAATTGCCTGATGAACCAGACAAGAGTTTTTTTTTTAAATAAGGCTGTGTCATCCGCTAGCTGACTAATTAAAATACCTCTACCAGCAATTTGAATTCCTTTTAGCTTACCATCCTTAATAAAATGACAGAAGGCCTGTGGTACAATAAGAAAGAGATATACCGAAACTGTACAGCCCTGCCGTGCCGTTCCTCTTTTTAGAAGAAATCTCTACCATGTCCTAATTTCACTGAACTATCCCCCCCCTGCATACAAAGTTTCCATGGCATTACAAAAATAGGGCCCGAAACCAAAACGCTCTAAACAGAAAAAAATTAAAGGATGTTCAATTGCCTTGAAAAAGTCCAAAAAAAGAATTAAACTGTCATCCTCAATAAGATCAGAGTAATCAATGATGTCGAAGACCAGCCTAATATTATTGAAAATATGGCGGCCTTTCATAAAAGGGTGTTTCTGCAACTATGGGCACTTTTGACTATCCCAATTTTTTAAAAAATCAACCTCTATGAATTTCAATTTTAACCATCACAGTCTGTAATACATATAAAAATGTACACAAAATAGAATGTAGTCTTTAAGATTTTAATCTGGAACATGTTTATTTTTTATGTTTTTCGGGTCATCTTCTTAAAAAGTGTCCTTACCGCAATGTTACAATAACGTTCATTTTATAAATTTTTCTTTAGTAATTTCTATAAAAATATTTATATATTTAAATAGCTTTTTCAAATTTGATGCAGTTTTGTAAATACTGCTATAAAAAATAATATACAAAATAGGGAATTTCATGTTTTTTTCTATGCCATGTAAAAAATTTACAGTAACCTTAGATGTCAATTGTTTCCATACACACAAAAGATAACATATTTAACTTTTTATGACAGATGTTGCAATTTCAATGAGTTAATCATCTCAGCTTAAGTGTAAACATTTTTTTTTGCAAATGAAACTGTGAAAAAAAATGAAAATAGAGCAGTGCCGCGGTAATGACATCATGTGTCGGTAAGGACACAATGTTAAAATCTAGGGTTAAAAAATGGCATGTTTATATATATATATATATATATATATATATATATATATATATATATATATATATATACTAATATATATATATATATATATATATACTAATATATACTTCAGTACTAATAATATACTGAATATTTGTAATTTAATATACAGTAAACCTTGAATTTGTCTCTACCGCAACACAAGGTCTTTACCGCAACACCTAAATATGCTGCGGTAAAGACATGTTGCGGAAATGACATTTTTGCTAATATTTTAGCTCATTGGCAGCTAGCAAGGCCTACCAAATTAGTTTTGACTCTTAGCATCTTAATAAACATGAATTCAACAGTAATATACATTTATTTTTAAAATGTAGTTCAAAATATACAATTATTAAGCTGAATGGTAAGGACACACAATAAATACTAGAGCAGAAAAGATGATGTTTACCTTATTTTTTTGGTATCTTGTGAGTGAGGTAGTGTGGTGGCCCAGTCTGTCAGCAATTTGCTCAAGTGATAATTTCTGTTTCCATAGAAACTAGACTTGTTTATGTTTGATAAAATTTCATAATAAAAGCTTTTTTTCATTGTTGCGGTAAGACTCAAAAGTGTGGGACAGGCACATTTAGTTAAAAAAATCATAAAAATGATCAGTAAATGATTTCCATTACACGAGAGTAGATGTTAAAACTTCATGCTGATTTGTACTCGGCTTTCGCCTAGATAATCACCAACTAAGACGTAGCTTTACAGTAACCTATGCTTCTCCATCCATTTACGCTTCTTTCCATCTAGTGACGTGAATCTTCTGTCTGGTGTTAACACAGTGTATTGCGCGTCAGCACACACAACGGCTGCAACCACAGTGCGGTCCCCATAACAACCCTCTGGATTGAGCGGAGTAGGGAACATCTCTAGGGTCTTCAAGTGGGCACCTTCCGTCCTCAGTGTTTCGTCGACTAGCCCACGACACCTCAAGAGGGCTCGACAGTGACTCTGGCGTCCCAGAGTCACCCCCCTCCGTCCCCCACTCAACTCAGCCCAGCTTACTGACCTCTACTTCCCTCTTGCTGCTGAGACCTAACCACAATCTCACAATCTCTCCGCAACCCAACCATACGCGCCAACCCGTTTGACTAAGGCTGTCGAGCCCCACTGGTGCGTTAATATGCAGTTTCAGTGGCAACGGTTCCGTATGGCATACCACCTACCACAAAACACAATATCTGCCCAACCACCCGTCATTCACGCAATATACACAGGAACGTAATGACTGTAAATACTATACAACCTATACAAATAAACCAACAGTTGCTGCTGAGACCTAACCACAATCTCACCGCAACCCAACCATACGCGCCAACCCGTTTGACTAAGGCTGTCGAGCCCCACTGGTGCGTTAATATGCAGTTTCAGTGGCAACGGTTCCGTATGGCATACCACCTACCACAAAACACAATATCTGCCCAACCACCCGTCATTCACGCAATATATACAGGAACGTAATGACTGTAAATACTATACAACCTATACAAATAAACCAACAGTTGCTGCTGAGACCTAACCACAATCTCACAATCTCTCCGCTACCCAACCATACGCGCCAACCCGTTTGACTAAGGCTGTCGAGCCCCACTGGTGCGTTAATATGCAGTTTCAGTGGCAACGGTTCCGTATGGCATACCACCTACCGCAAAACACAATATCTGCCCAACCACCCGTCATTCACGCAATATACACAGGAACGTAATGACTGTAAATACTATACAACCTATACAAATAAACCAACCTTTCAAACCAATAGACCTTTCAAGTTTTCAAGAATTCTACGAAACCGTAGCATGGCGGCCTGTACACAGCCAGCTAGAATCTTTCCGTCTCAACCACAGCCAGTTGCTGCTCCTTTCTGCTGCTTCAGATAAGTTCTTTACTGTACGACGCAACTCTTGGCCACTGAATCCGACGTCTCTGAGGAACCGGGTTGTAGAGTGTGCCACAAAACCACGACAACCCACTTCCACTGGATAAACCTGGACTCTCCATCCTCGCTGTTCTGCTTCAGTGGCCAGATGAGCATACC
This sequence comes from Siphateles boraxobius, assembly GCF_051911475.1. Lineage (NCBI taxonomy): Eukaryota > Metazoa > Chordata > Actinopteri > Cypriniformes > Leuciscidae > Siphateles > Siphateles boraxobius. Next base: position 6,270,934 of record NW_027509130.1, on the reverse strand, counting down.
GCAGTTTCTTCCTCTCATATGCCTCATCTACCGCATCCTCCCATGGCACTGTTAACTCTATCAGTTGAACAATGCGTGCTGATCCCGACCACAAAACAATATCTGGCCGTAGGTTAGTGGTGGCAATCTCAGGTGGAAAAATAAGCCGTTGATCAAGATCAACAAGCATCTTCCAGTCCCTAGCAGCTTCCAGTTGTCCTGGGCGAGAATTGGTGTTAGCACCTTTTCATGGTGGTTGCTCGCCTGGGCGGAGGAATATTGTCTTCTGCGTGTAATGTTTTGCTAGAACAGGCGGCAATTTATTGGTCATACTACGCTTGCCTTCCAATGCTAAAGCCAAACATCGCAATACTTGGTCATGGCGCCAAGTAAACCGACCCTGGCTAAGAGCCACCTTACATCCTGTCAAAATGTGCCTTAATGTGGCAGGTGATGAACACAAAGGACAAGATGGATCCTCTCCTACCCAGAGGTTTAGGTTCTGCGGTGATGGGAGAACATCATATGTTGACCTAATAAGGAAACTGATCCTACTCTCTTCCATTGACCAAAGGTCTTGCCAGCCCATTTTGCGTTGTTCCACACTCTCCCATCTCATCCACTCTCCCTGCTTGGCCTGGGAAATGGCCTTTATACATCTCATCCTCTCCTCCTGCTTTCACACCTCGTTGACTACCAGCTTCCTCCTTTGGGCTGGGCCTGCCTTGTGCCATTTAGGAGGAGCTAAACTGAGCCCAAAACCCCCTCTTCCATGCTGTACCTGTCCCACGATATCCCCAATTTGAAGGTCAGCCTTTGCCTCTACTACAGATTTCTTTGCTGACCACTTTCTACCAGTTTTTACCACAGGGGCTGTCTCCCTTACACATTTGTCACGTGACTCTGCTAAAGTCATTTCCAGTCTGACCTTGGCACACTTAAACTCCTCGGTTAAAGCAGAGACTGGCAGCTGCAATACTCCTTTACTATAAAGTCCCACTCTGCTGAGGCAGCGTGGAACTCCCAACCATTTCCTGATGTATGAACTTATTAACGCTTCCAGCTTATCCACTGTTGTCAAAAATAATATAAAGAATTTTAAGATGCTTTAAATGAATCTGTACATTAAACAATTCCATTTGAAATAATGTCAAATTGTAATTAAATTAGCTTATTTTATGTATCTCAACGTTGATACCACAGGTGTGGGACATTAACAAAAATGGTGTTTTGAGCTATAAATGCTTCATAATATTATATTTAATCACATTAATCAGTAATTATATTTGTTGTCAAGGTGTGTAATGGCACTGTGAATATATTTATGAAACATCAAATGACAAATTTTAACATAAATCTAAAATTTCACTGCTGGGACTTAAAAGTGCCCGTAGTTGCAGAAACACCCAAAACCTGATTGATTTTCATCAATAATGGAGTTCAAAATCGACTTGAAACGGCTTGAGAAAATAAGGGCAAACAATTTATAATCATTATTAAGGAGGCTGATGGGTCTCCAGTTGTCTAAGAAAAGTATATCCTTTTTAGGCTTAGGTATTAAGCAAATGACACCCTGCTTCATACTTGCTGTAAGCTCAGAGCAATTTAAGCTCTCTATACACTTTGAGGAGGAAAAGGGATATAATCTCAGAATAAGTCTTAATTCAGAAGAAGAAGAAGTAATTCAGTCGCCATCCCGTCGTTACCAGGCGACTTGTTACATTTCAGTTGAGAAATTGCTTCCTTAACCGCAATTGGTGAATCACAAAAAACTTTTTCATTCTGATTAATAGAATTAACATAACCAAGGTGCTTACAGAAAGTATCTAAAATAGCTACACTAAATTTAGAACTATACAAATTTGATTAAAAAGTAAAGTTGCAGCCCTCCACTGATGTTGATGTTGTCATGTTGTGTTTTGGTCTGATGCGCTCCACCCTCCACCTATCACCCAATCACGGAGTCAGTAGTGTTGCGGCATCTGGGTTACCAGCTCTGCTCTAGTTACCACAGCTGCAGCTACAAACGTTTCAGAATCGGATCAAAAAAATGTCTAACGTTGCGAAACCAAAAAAACCTCGGTATGAATCCGAAATACTTCGTGACAAAGTCCGAAATAAAACAAGGATCTGTATAGGAGATGCCTTTGAAAGATGGAGACGGCTGAAAACGGAGAAGAATTTGAAGACAGACGCCAACGTTGCTAATTTTCTCCTGGACAGGTAAGATTCATTTATGTTTGGCTAACTTGTACGTGATGTAAATGGACATTTCAAATATTCATGACAGTCGCACAAGGTTATGCATGTTCGTGCAAAGTAACGTTACGTTAGCTCATATGGAGGAGGTGGGTCATCGAATTGAAAAGGTAAGGAATTGTTTTGGTAATAAAAACGGCGAGTCGTCATTGCTAACATTAGCAATGCATTATCAGATCCCGTCTCTCTGTCATTATGCTGAGAGCAGTAACTTACAAGTGCTACCTCAAAATACACATTCTCTACCTTTTGGGCTATGCACTTAGTTAGTGTTGGTTTTGGAAGCACTAGGCGCAATTCCACTGTAAAATAACCTTTTCTAACGTCCATAACACCAATGAAAAGTACATTGTAGCCTATGATGTGAATAATTTGTCCCACTTGGAACGTTTGTAGCCTACTTGTTTATCATGCAAGTTCTACAGCCAAAAATAATAGAATGACATCGATCTTATATATTAATAGATCTTTCGTATCATATATTTTAGCGTTAGTTAAAAAATAAAGCTGGTCGCTTTCACTTATAGCGTCATCTAAATGAATAGCTGTATCTTTGATATCTTTGACAGGGCTTGTACTTACGTTAATGACAGATGACTATGGCAAGCCGTTTTAACTTTTATTCATTTCCTTTATATGAATTGTTGATATCAACAATTCAATTGTTGATATCATCAATTACACTTTTGATATCAACAATTGAATTCTTGATATCTGTTTGTATTTTAACTAGTGAAATGTATGGAAAGCCCTTTGAGTATTTATTCAATATCCTACTAGTACGCATTTATTTAATCTTACTAGTAAGACTTTTGTTCAAACTAGTTCGACAAAATGGCGAACTAGTAGACCAAACGTCTCAACTGGTTGTCTTTTTGACGAACTAGTGGCCATCTGGACCGAACTAGTAAAGCACAAAGGCGTACTAGTTAACTAGTGAGCAGCAAAACCTTTAACATGCTAACTAGTCAAACATAAATTCGGCTTACTAGTTAACTAGTGGATGGCAAATTTATGCACTAGTTAATTAGTGGGCATTCTCACTACTTAACTAGTAAACTAGTTAACTTTTAAACTAGTAAACTTTTTTTTTATTGCTTTAAACAACAAAACAATACAACATACATTTTAGAGACAGGGAAGCAAAGAAAAACACACATAGGCCTACATGTATATAAAAAATAATAAAAATCACGAAATACAAAATATTTGAATCAATCAAAGGTTTTGAAGAAAGTGCCTAAATGAACAGTCTTAATAGCTTTTCCATTAGTACCAGCTTGAAGAGTAGAAAAGTAATTTTTTGAATTTTTTTTAAGGAATATTGAAAAAAGGGGCTTTATGTTAGAAAACTTACACTTATGGATGTGAAATTTGACTAATAAAATTAACAGATTAATTACAAAAGCCTGCTTAACCACACTATCATACTTCGAATATCCAAAAATGACATTCTCAAAATGCAAAACAAAATTACAGAGTTCCTTTTCCTTAATAAACACAGACACATCATACCATAACTTATTCACATGACTACAATGCTAGAACACATGGGGTACTGTTTCCAAGTGCAAAGAGCAAAAAGAGCAGCTCACATCAATGTCAAACTTACTAAAGAAATGTTTGACAGTAGAATTTGTGCAATATCTTGAAAGAGATTTCTTTGACCTTGTTTGTATGTGACGGGTAGTAATGATGTGACATTTCAACCGAGGCGTCGGAGCTTGTGTCGAGAAAAAATGGGCGTGCCAGATGAAGCCGCGATTCGAGGCTGGTGTTGTTAACGTGAAAATCACGTGTCTAATGACGAACGAGGCCTCGGTTTGTGTTGATACGTCATCGGTTCGGTCTGAGTCATCAATGTATAAACAACCTGCACCCGACCGACGTTTTCAACTAACCCGCCCGCAACTCGGGCCGCAAAAAAAGAAAGAAAATATTGTACCCGACCCACTTCCTGACCCGCATTTTTTTAAAGTAGTAAATGCTCATCGTAGCGTCATTGGGCCATAGACGGAGGAACTAGGGGTGCGTGTGCGATGTTTATGTTTCGACCCTGCTTGAAGAATTCATCAGCAGGTCAACTGAGAGAAAAGTGTGAAAGCCCTTAGGAGCGCAAAAACTGTTCTTTTTCTGAATGCTGTATGATATAGCCTAGTGTTATGTAATAAAGGCTTGATTTATTAATTTATTTCGTTTCATTTTCTTAACAATTAACATGCTGCATGTGTTTATCCAGTCTAATCGAAGTGTGCGTCTCTCCCCCGACTTTACCAACAAAAATCCCGCCCCCTCTCAGAAAATACATAAAACTGACATTACTGAGCTATATGCGCTTAAAAGTAGCCTATTAAAATGGTACAATGGCATTGCTCAGTTCAACATGTTGGGAAATCGGGCATTTTGTCCCACGTTTAAAGGTTTAATTGGCATCTTTATTTCAAACGACCCGACCGACCCCGACCCGATATCATTAAAAATATATTTGGATGACTCGTATCTGCGGCTGACCGCGGGTGACCGCAGGCACCTGCTCATTTTGGATCAACCCACGCATCACTGGTCTGAGTGTCTCTTCGAGTATGGGGTCTCTGCAGAACAAAAGTTAGTGTTTCTTAATTTGTGGGTGTTTGCAAACTGGTGGGTGTTTATAAATCATGCAATGAAAATGAGGCCTTTCACCTGACCCCGCCCCTAACCCTACCCGCACTGTGACATGGGCAAATCAGGTAACGCGGTCGAAAACGCCCCTCTGTTTATGGCCTCGCCCACTGATCTAGTAACTCCTATTACTGTCCTGCAGAGACCTATATTTGGTCTCTTCCGGATAAAGGGGTTTCGAAACTCGCGCCACCTTGTGGGTGTTGTCAGGAGTAGTAGAAGCACTTGTAGTAGTGTCAGAGAGTCAGAGAACTCTCATTGTCATTGTTGTTATTGAGTCACAGCATAGGCTATGTGTTAGGGCTGTATATTATGACATTATACTTATATATTGTTATTATTAATTATAGTAGTAGCTATATTATAGTCTTGTTATATTAATTAGATAAGATTATTTGGATTCCTTTGGATTTTTGGATCTGGCCTGTTTTTTGTTTTGGATCGCCCTTCAGGATTTCTTTCCTTTTTGTGACTCTTCCTTTTTCCTGGTAATGGAGCCGGCTAGAAAGATGAGATCCTCCCCTGTCTGGGCTCAACAGAAGCATCATATCCTCATTTATACCAGCTGGCACTGGCATTTTTATGTTCCCCTGCATCCTTGGTTCCTTGTGAAAAGATCTTTTCCAAGGCTGGAGAGGTTTTGTCCAAGAAGAGGAATCGTATAAACCCCAACATACTTTAAAAAATGTTTGTTTCTCAATAAAGATCTATTGTAATCCTTCAACAAAAACAAAACAAAAAAAAACACAGAAACTATTCTTAACTTTTTCCACCCCAGACTATTCTTTGCAGTTTGCTTTATTACTCTCCCTCCACCATAAGCACTGCACTCAACAGAGTGTCACTTTTGTCGTTCATACTGTTACTATCCAAACAATTTATGAATAATTAATAAACTGTGTGTGTGACAGTTCTCTGGGGTTTACGGACATCATAAGTCTGCTCAGGTCATTGGTTCAGAGAATTAATTAATTTGTCTGCTACTTCTTTGCACAGTGGCTAGCTGTCACTAGTGAGCAGTGCTGAATGAAGCTTCGAGTAATGAACCTTTGGGAGAAGCAATGGGCTGCGATGGTCTCTGGTTCAGGAAGCCTCATTTTGCCATCACTAACGGGTAGGTCCACGGAGGCTTCCATGTCGTTCCGCCATCTTGAAAAACTATAATAGCAGAGAGGGTCAAAAAGTACTAGACCAACGCGTTTCCACAACGCGTTTTCGTTCAGAGCCAGCGTCACATAACTGAAAGCAGCAGAAAAGGAGGAGCTGAGCATGAGAGGCGCTTCACGGCCCCGGCAAGTTTAAAAGGCTGCATTGCACTGTTATTTTTAATGGCGGACCGTACATATGCCGAGCCACAGGAGAAGAATTCCTCGTCGCCAAAAAGATCCAGAATTGAACGTAAAAGGAAACGTGACCGGAGATTACAAAAAACAAGAGTCAATGTCGGGATAGCTTTTTCCAGGTGGAAAGAGCTAATGCAGGAGAAAGATTTCAAAAGAGACTCTGAAGTTGCATGCTTTCTCCTCGGCAGGTAGGTCAGTGTTAGTCTAACTTACATGCTTTTTTTTCATTGCTTGGTTATGTACTTTATTATATAGACAGTAGAACATTTATAGTTAAAAGTTAAACAGGCTCTTTGATGAATATCAGCTATTGAGTAAAGTAGAGAAGGCGCTTAAAACAAGGTTTGTAAGTTTAATTTTTGTAACCTAGAAATTAGATAAGAATATATTTCCCGAAGGAAAACTAAACGAAGTTCTATTATAATGAAATGATATTATATTGTTTACCATTCAAGTTGCCCTGCATTTAATATTTGTAACATTTTGATGAATACGTTTTTGATATGCCTATTTCAAAGGCACAGTAATATTTAAGATTGTTTTAATAAAATATCCAAAAACCACTTGCACAGTGTGATATATTTCATGCAGTTTGTTTAAAGTTTGTAAATCCAGAGAAATTCCCATTTTAATGACTCGTTTTTTTGTTTTGTTTTTTTACTTTATTTTTCCTTGCAAAACATACAGAGATGACATGTTATGACATACATCTTTGTATACAATATACAAAATGTATTAACAATATGTTCAATTTCATCAGAATACAAATGTGAAAAGAAGAGTTGAAGAGCTAAAAAGTTTAGTTACATTGTACAAATTGAAGACGTTTACTTGGTTTCTTATTTCCTGAAAATGTAACTGTATTAAAAAACTTTTTAAGCTCTTTCAAAAACTCAGGAAAAAAAATCTAAATAATGGTCGTCCCTTGTCATTGTCGCATATCAATTACGTAATATCCGCGCTATGCTCGATTTCCGCTTTTAGAAACCACAGTATATATACATAGATTCCTCATTAGCGGCCGTTTCAATGGACCGCTACACGACAGTCGCCAACGAGGCATCTATGTATTTATATATATCTATGATTCAGTATCTAGCACGCCGCTGTTGTTTTCCCTCATCATCATGGATCACAATTATTCATTGGTGATTACAGAAATTCCCAAAAAACGTAAACGTAGACCAACAGAGGCAAGCAGGCGTTGGGACAAACGGAGAAATAAAACCAGGATAAATATCGGCGTGGCGTTTTGCAGATGGAGAGAACTTCGAGACAAACTTAGAATTGACAAAGACTCCGCTCTCGCATGTTTTTTAATAGACAGGTAAGCAAATAGGCTATATTGTTTATTGTACAAGTAATGGTCATTTGATGATTTCAATAGATTATTAATTTACTTTTAGTACGATTGTTTTACCGCTTTTTTCAATTGTCCTATGACATTTTCAAAACTCTAAACACATTTAGCGCAACATCCGTCTTTTGACCGTATCATTAACACAATTCATGTAGTTTTCACTCAATATTCAGTCAGTTAACACGTTTCTAATTTTACATTGTCTTTTTTTTTAGCTTACTCAATACCAAAATAATGGATCTTTCTGGTCTTATTTACAAATGCTTAAAACACAGCATGACAGTTGATGACCTAATGTTCCAAAACTTAAATATTGTATAAAGCCTCTTTATACAGCTCAAAAATAAATAAATAAACATTGAAACAACTGATAAGCATTTTTGGGCAGCGTTAACAGATCACTGAAATATTGAGAAATAGCTGGATCCAATCTCAGTTGGAGGCATGGTCAAGTATTGAAGTTTTACACAGTAAAAAGGGACTCTTGAATTGGTTTTGTTCAATGTGGATGTCAAACAACTCACAGAAGCAGAGAGAGAAAAATATATATTTGAGCAAGGGAGAGGAATAGTTGTGGAAACTATGAAAGCTCATTTCCGCTATGGAAAATAAAATAAAAAAGCTAATTGTGACTTTTTATCTTACTATTATTTTATTTTTTTATTCCTATAGTTTATATCTTATAATTCTAAAATTGTAGAATTGTGAGATGTAAACTTGCAATTGCAAGAAAAAAAGTCAGAATTGTGAGATTAAAAAGTTACAAATACCTTTTAGGCTATTCATTTTTTATTATGTGGTGAAAAAAAACCTTCCGTGGTAACCAAAGGCTATGTTGGATTTGTTGTTGATCAAAGCTTAGACTAAAAGGAAACTGAATTCTAGAAAACAATGGATTTCATATTTTGTACAGGTAGAACTGAAACGTGGCAAGTAGCCTAATGCAGATTTCATAATGCCATCAATTGTTAGTATTTTGACATATGATTAACTACGTTCATGTTGGAAAGGCAACTATAGTGCTAGTGTTTTGACAGAATGCTTGGATTTTGAGTCTGTTTTGATGTGTTTGACGGAGTTGGTATAGAAAAGTTTTTTAGCATAGTGAAAAGTAGAGTTTGTTTATTTAACAAAATGTGTTTTTTTGGCCATGCAGAAAATTAACTATTTAGCCAATTGTGTGATGTGTTGCTGTAAGAGTTTAGAAAAAGTACTTCAAGTATTGATAAACGCATGTTAGCAATTGTAAAAAACTGTTAACGTGTAGAACTGCACATAATTAACATAATAATTTGACAAATAGTCACATATCAGTAACTGGCTAATATAGCATTACATTTCACGTTCCTTGCAGCCAATTCATTATGATGACATATAATAGTGTGATCAAACGTACAGGTAATACAAACACTAATTTATTTCCTCATCCATGAACATAATTCGTGAATTAAATTGTTTTTGTTTTGAAAATGTGACCTCCAGCTGAGAAATTATATTGTGCATGTAATCTCAACTGACTTGAGCTAATAATTATTTTTGTATCAATATAAAACACAACTTTGTTGTTATTCAATCACAATCGATTACAGTGGATCTAACCAATCTATTGCACTATTCCAGTTCATACGTCCCTGATGTCATGCAATTTATTCTGTTTGTGATCAATTTACTACTTTTACTTCAAAGTTCAACTGTTGGCTAAACTATTTATATTTTGTTTTATATATGTAGTTGAATTGCAAATAAATTAAGTATTCAATATATGCACTGCCATTCTAAATGTTGTCAGATATTCAGATTGTCAGATATACAGATATCCATCAGGTAGTTAATTGCAAACATGTATATTCGTGATTTAAAGGTGTGATGTCACGCGTTTTTAGGCTGAAACATTTTTTTGTCACATACAGCAAACATCTCCTCACTATCCGCTATGCCTGTCCCCTGAACACACTGTAATTTAAAACGCGGTCTCTGTAGACAGCCCAGGCTCCACAAACTGCAACAAAAACAAACTGGGCCAACCCGCACCACGAAACATAACAAATAGGGTTCCGGCCAATAACACACAAGAATGTTTGGGGGGTTAGTGCGCGTGCACATGAAGGGGCACACGCGCGTGTGGGAAGTGGAGGAGAGAGAAGCATGAAGAGGAAAGTTAGCTTGAGGAGAGATGTCCTAGACGACTGACGTTAGAATTATATTCTCTTGAGTTTTGATATGGCCAACAAACGACCAAAGAGACTACGTTCCGATGAACAGATAGCAAAGGAGAAGGATCGCGCGAAGTCCCGAATTTACATCGGGAAAGCCTTCGAAAGGTGGCGATCACTCCGCCGGCAGAAGGGCTTTCAATTCGACATTCAGGTGGCTCAGTTTTTGCTGGACAGGTGGGTAAATCCAGTTTGGCTTTTCTAAATGGACGTTCATGTTCGCCTGGTCAGGGCTAACCTTGCTGAATACAACATATAGGTTTCTAGCAGCTATCCGTTTTGTTTGACAATACTTTGGACGTCAACAAGAAGTGACGTAACCCAACATCGCTTTAGACCACCTTTAAACCGACAAATAACAGGTCGAAGTGAACAAATGGTTGCTTGAAAACTTGGCAACCCGTGCCGGAACGTCTGTTATTGTTTTGGTCCGTGTGGCCCCGCCCACTGCCGGGTTGCCAGTTAGCGGAGAAACACAGTTGCAATCATGGAAGCCAGCGAACGAACTGTCTCAGAGATCGCAGATTCTACTCGACCTAAAAAGCCCAGGCATCCATCTAAAAAACGCTATGACCTGAATTACAATAAAAAGCGGATAAATATCGGAGATGCGTTTGAGAGATGGCAACAGCTTAAAGCCCAGAAAGATTTTAAAAGGAATTCAGAGTTGGCTTTGTTTCTCTTGGATAGGTAATGTTAACGTTAATCGTTGAGCTTCAGCTAAAGTTAGCTAGCTAATAGTCAGGCTTCTACTAGGAATGGATATTTTATGTTTCGTGACACCTGGTTATATTGAGAGACAGTGTACTGTTTACCACAAATCATCGTGACGAAAACCACAAGCTTGACTCGGATTTATGAATGCGAATGCAACCGAATAGATGTGGCTAGCGTTAGATTGCAATACTTTAGTTCAATGGTGTGTCATTTTTTGTATGCATAGTTTGATTATGGCATATTGTTTTATAGATACGAGGGTAAAAGCACCCCCATTCCTGGTAAACGTCGTAAGCGTTCCTCGAAGACTCCTGCACAGCCCAGTTATGAAGGTCCAACAACACTCTCAGAATGGTCAGTATCTGAATCATATTCGTTTGCAAACCACTTTGTGAAGTGTATGAGTACATAAGTAGCTAACACTTTAGAAGTTTGTTGTTAAATTCAATATGAGTGCATTTTTGTATTACTTGTCTAGACCGTTGCACAAATGTAATGTCTGTAAAATAGTGAAACAGTCTCTATAGAGAAGAGTTGCAACATTAAGAGAATATTTAAAGGGGGTACTTCACCCATAAATGAAAATTCTGTCAAAATTAAGATGATATTTTGAAGAATTTTGGTTATAAAACTGTTGATGGTAGCTATATGGAGAGAAAAAAAGTGTTTGGTACAACTTGAGAGTGCGTAAATGATGACAGAATTTTCGTTTTCGGGTAATCTATCTTTTTAAATAGTGGTCTCTTAGTAAACATGACAGTGAACTAGAGGCATACATATGCAGAATTTCTTTTGTGTAATATTTTTTATATTTAGTCTTCAAAATGTGAGTGTCCACAACAATGAAAACTTTATCATAAATGATCACTGACCTCAGTAAAACTGTGCAAGTTGTAATATTTGTTGTTGTTTTTAATAGTTGTATGATTCCTAGTTTCTAATCTCAAATTTTACAGTTATGATTGGGGAACAGATGATGAGGAAGAAGAAGAAGAACAGTATTCTGATTGCTATGACAGCCACGATGATGAATTTGTTCCTCGAAGGTATGTTGTGTTTTGCTCTTACCAAACCAACCTATTGCTGGCTCAATGTTTCTTAAATCTATAGTGTTGTTATTGTGTGCAATGGGACGAGTCTAAAGTCACTACCGATATTTAACTGCCATGTTTTCCTTCAAATATACTACACAATCAATCTGTGACAACTGAATCTTCATTTGCAACATGTACAGTCAAACCAAAAATTATTCAAACACCAGATATAATTTTTTTACTAGTGGGTGCAGGACACTATATTGCATTTATGTAAGTGAGGATACCAGTGAAATATCACCTGATTTGATAACTCTTGAGTTCTTGTCATAATTTATTACCATTTCCTAAACTATAGCGAATACACTGTGATGATGTGAGAAATGTTGAAGGTGTCTGAATAAATTTGGTTTGACTGCACGTGAGTGTGAGATGCGTATTGGCTAAACCAACATGCTAACTTTAAATGTGATGAATATATTTCGTGCGCCGACAGGAACGGTGGAGCGTTGCACGAAACGGGACTGGATGAGATTGTTTATGACGTCCGTGACACAGAGCCTCCATCCCCTCCCCCGCTCATCTTTCCCTCTCCTCCCGAGATCTTCACCGAGGACGACCTCACGGGGAAACGGGCATCCATCGCCTATGAGGACTGTCTGAAGCAGCTGGCGTCCTTCCTCACGCTGCCGGTGCAGAGGTGTCCGTACAGGTGTGACGTCAGTCATGTGCGGTGCCAACGCCTTCCCCCCTTCCAGGTCTCCATCACATGCAGGGGGACGGCGAGCATCATGGAATGGGTGAGAAATTGTAAAACGCTGTAACCAAGTCGTGTATTTGCAGTGAACGTGGTTTTGCGAGACCTGATTACTTGTATATGATTACTTGAACCACTGTATACTTTCATTTGAGAATGTTAAAGGAATTACCCCATGGTTACTTATTACACATTTATTATTGATTACACTATATTTGCATTTGAGAAAATTAATAGTGTGGTGCAGGTATGATGTCACTTTGAAGGCCAACCGGTTGTTTGCATCACACGTGTTTCCTCGAGGAAAAAGCCAATAGGATTTTCCCATAGGCTTTTGGATTATTGCTAAAAACAAGGTCTGTGATCAACAAAAGTTTATGATACTTGCACGTTTTGACCATCAAGATAAATATCACAGATGAACACAACTTTTGTGAATTTTGAAGCCTGAATCCAGTCGCCAGAAGTCAAAAGCTAAGGTAGGGTATTAACTAACTACACCACTGTCGCTCGACTTCAACGTCACCATCAATAAGCTTCCCACAACCTTTTCAGTTTTTATCTAAAAACATTTTCCCAAAACGTTTGAGTTAGAATAGTTTAAGAGCACAATTATAAGCATAATGAGGCTGTAAACGCGGACTCAATTTACCTGTTCAGCGTGATGACGTTTAAACTCCTCGACTGCCTTGCTAGCAACTGCCTTTTTCGAAGACGCATAACAGCTTAAAAAAATCATGAGTGGGGTAATACTGATGTATTTTATGTCGTAGAAAAAAAAAAACGTGAAAGAGCTTGTGTTCACCACAGACCTTATTTCAGCCATTTAACCAAAACCCCATTCAAAAAACCCATTGACTTTGGGACGATGGAACTTGAAGTGCTAAAAATGCTACTCGTTTCTACGTTTTTTACCTACAAAGTGATGTCAAACCTGCACCACTCTATTATGGAAGGATGTTTTTTTTTCCAACATTCTGCTGTTGACTCTCAGACCTGTCCCAATGGCCATACTGTGTGGAGGTGGAGCTCGCAGCCGACAGTAAGGTGTGGGATACAAGCGGGGGATTTCATGCTGGCCACTAACATCTTGCTTTCTGGGAGCAACTACTCCAGCATGGGTATGACGAGCGACGCGAGGTTGGCATGTCTTCTGTTGGACAGGTATGTCCATTACAACTAATTCTGTTCATAAAGTATAGGTTGCAGGGTAAGGCCTGCTATCAACCAATGCACTGGCAGATCATAGGGTTGATGACAAGACGTCTGCGTTTTCGCGAGTTTCCGTTTTTGAGGTTTGCGCAGAGATAACCTTTTTTTATTTATTTTTTCTCAGACACTAAGGGTTTTCTGTTAGAACGGTATCGTGTTAGCTGCCCCTAAGTTAATAACTAATGATCTTTGCAACGGAAGTGAATCAACCAATCAAAACTAACTTTAGCTGGACAATAACTTTATTCTAGAGCTGCTGTAAAGCCAAAACAATCTCTGTTACTGTAATTTCCTATTATCAATGTAAAGCTGCTTTGAAACAATCTCTATTGGTAAAATCACTATATAAATGAAGGTGACTTGACTAAACTATTCAAACATATTTTAGTTATTTATTTAATGAATATGCAAATGAGCCCCGCCTCCACTCACTCACACCAGCTCAGATCCACTCGTTGATGATCACACGTTGATCTGATAGTTTGTAGTTGGGTAGTTTGTGTCGTCAGAAACACCAGCGTTTTCAAACCGTGTTTTTGAGACTCTTTGATTCACTGCAGTTTTATAGGTGTAGTGTGTAAAAAATGACAGCTAGTGGTTGAAATAGGTACTGCAGTCCAAACTCAAAATATCGGAGATTGTTGTTTCCCCCGGCCCCTCCTCCTCAGACTCGACGCTCACGCGGGTTGCCAGTTTAAGGACACGCAACAAGGAACGATCGCAATTGACAATGAAAGTAGAGTAGACTTACACACTGTATGTTGATGTTGATTTATTCATATTTCAATACATGCTCGTCTCGTTCTTAGAGATTTCTAGATGGATACCATGGCTTTTTAGGTTGTGTGGAATCTACAATCTCTGACCCAGTTTGTTTGCTGGCTGTAATACACTGTGTTCCTGCCAACTGGCATCCCGGAGTGTCGAAATACTTTTGGGTGAACTGGCAGTGAGTGGGCGAGATCATACAGATCAAAACCAAAACAGACATTTCAACACAGAACACACATTTCAAAGTAAAATAACTGGCTGTAGAAGAAACGAGTATGTGAACATTAAGGACAATAAAGTTTTAACGGATAACGTTGGTTTTAGTACAAGTCTGAAGAGATTGTTTTTAGATAGGATAGCTTAACCTGTTAATAACCAACGCCCCCCCCCCCCCCCCCCCGCGAAAAAAAATTCATATTCAAATTTCTAAGCAACCACTGAAATGGAATAACACAAAATAGGTATCATTTTAAAGCTTAGAATCTCAGCTTTTTAATGCATCTAATCACTTTGACTCCTAACGAGTGCTGAGTAATCCCTCTAAAACGGAGTGTACCGCCAGCTGGCGCCACCTAGCTTCGATAAAAAATAATAATAATATTTTTCAAAAATATTACCTTGATCAACTTAAAATAGGTGTCATTTGAAAGCTTAGAGTCTGAAATTTACAATGAATGTAGCCAATTTTATAACTTCCTAAGTAGTGATGAGTTATTTGCTGATAAATAGAAAAAAAAAATTTCATAATTTATGAAGTAGTACATACTACAATATGTCAAATACATCATACAGCTCAGATAGTCATGTGCCATATGTCATTTGAAAGGTCTCAATGAGTAGAATAGAACAAGCATAATTGTTTCGGGCTTTTTACTAAACTTGAGTGAGGTTTTGTACAAGAAGCCCCTCAAGAGACCATATGTAAATCATATAAGGATGCATAATTTAAGGCACATTTCCGTTCGTAACTTCATTAAACATACTCCGATTGTGGGAAATGACACATCATTATTTACAGCAGATTCTTACGATTAAAATGAGTCCAAACTTAACATAATCCATCACTCAGAACTAAAGATATTCGTCATGGATTTCTACCACAAAGAAAATCCACAGACGCACGTAGCCAAGCAAGGTAGCTTAGACTTGGCCTTTTCACTCGTATCTTCATGAAAGATACATCGATCATGAAAAATGACATATCGTTATTTACAGCAGGGGCTCACGATTAAAAAGAGCCCAAACTCAATATATTCCATAAATCAGATCTAAAGATATTCCTCATGGCGTTCCAACACAAAAAATACCACAGACGTACCTAGCCAAGTATATACTGGTGAAGCACTCGCGTTGGTTTTTCGCTTATAACTTCATGAAACATGCACAGATCGTAGGATATTGCACAACATTATTTTCAGCAGACTCTCACGATCAAAAAGAGCCCAAACACAGCATAATCCATCACTCAGATCTTAAGATATTCCTAATGGAGTTGTAACACACGCACCCCCACAGGCGCACATAGAGCCTTGTATATAGATGGAGCACTAATGCCGCGATTTCACTCATAACTCAATGAAGCATGCATAAATCGTGTAAAATGGCACATCATTATTTACAGCAGATTGTTAAGATTAAAAAGAGCCCAAACTCACCATAATCCATCACTCAGATCTAAAGATATTCCTTATGGACTTCTAACACATGACGTTGCACTATGCGCACCAATGAAGTAGCAGTAGCAGTGATGCTATGTTGTTTTGATGTGACGTTTCAGCTCATAACTCCATGAAACATGCATGGATTGTGAAAAAGCGAACATCTTTATTGACAGCAGATTCTCACGATTACAAAGAGCCCAAACACAACATGATCCATGTCGTTGATCACGAGATATACCTCACGAAGTGATGCATGCTTGGCTAAAAAAACATGTATCTCATCTTTCCGGGATGCAATGTGTTTTCCAATGTTTCCGGAGCCATCCGTGCTTTTTTCAAACGTGGGATAACACAAAATATGTATCATCTTAAAGCTTAGAATCTCAGCTTTTTAAAGCATCTAACAACTTCGATCAACTCTGAACGAGTGCTGAGTAGTCCCTCTAAATCTGAGGGCACCGCCCGCGGAGGCCACCTGGCTGCGAAAATATTAATTATCATATTTTTCAAAAATATTGCCTTGATTAACACAAAATAGGTGTCATTTGAAAGCTTAGAGTCTGAACTTAATAGTGAATGTAGCCAATTTGAACATCTCCTAAGTATTGCTTAGTTATTTGCTAATAAATAGAATTTATTTTTTTCATAATCTATAAAATACTTTTTTTTACTATGTACTGCAATGTGCCAAAAACACAATACAGCTCATGAAAGATTCACAGATCGTTGAAAATGGCACATCATTTTTTACAGCATACTATTACAATTAAAATGAGCCTAAAATGAACATAATCTATTGCGTTTATGACAAGATATTCTCCATGGAGGAACAATTTTAAAAATGCCCATTAGGGGGCGTCAATGACTGAACAAAAAGCCTGTCTTGGTTCCAAATGCTGTAACTTTTGATTCCTTTATCCAATCACCACACAATTTTATCCAGATGCAGCTCACATGTAGAGGGAATTCACCAAAAAAGAATTTTCCACCTACCTTATTTCCTTCCTGAGTTATTATATGTCAAATAAGAAAGATATGCAAAATCATAATAAAAATTATATTTATTTTTTGTCTTTTATCAGCAGTTTCTCGGCAGGAAAATGTCCAAATGTAATTTATATTTTCAAAAAATTTGAAAAGTGTTCTATCAAACGATACCTACCTTTTGACTCTCCTTGCTATAGTTTTGGAGTTATGAGTCTTTAGTTTTGTGTGTCACTCAGAAAACAACAATTTTTTATTGCCTTTCAAATGTGAGAGGACGAAACAAAAAGGCTACGTTTGTTCAGAATGCTGTAACTTTTGAGTACTTTATGCAATCACCACAAAATTGTATCCAGATGCAGGTCACCTGTAGAGGGACTTCACCAAAAAAGAATTTTTGAGCTACCATATCTCCTTCCAGAGTTATTCCATGTCAAACAAGAAATATGCAAAATCATAATAAAATTTATATATATTTTTTTGTCTTTTATCAGCAGTTTCTCAGCAGGAGAATGTCCAAATGTAATGTAATTTATATTTTCAAAAAATTTGAAAAGTCTTCTATCAAACAATACCTCCCTTTTGACTCTCCTTGTTACAGTTTTGGAGTTATGAGTCTGTACTTTTATGCGTGTCTCTCAGACGCTTAACAGGTTAATAGATATGGATATATACCTGTATTTTTTTGTTTGTTTATTATAGTTATTTATTTTTTCGTGTGTATGGTTTGTCCTGAAAATGTCTCGTTAAAAAAATCAAGGTCCACAATGGAAATAAGTTAATGCAACTTTGTGTTATCCTTGACAAAGAAATCGTGCATTCATTGCATTATGCATTCATTATAGTGTTGGAATTTACTGGGTTTATGTTTATTATGCCTATTTGTCCACAGGGAAATGGCAGAATCTGAAGACATGCTGTCAGCAGAACAGTCCGCAGACAGGTAACGTGTATTTGAAATTATTACTTTTGACAAACGCATGATTTATTGAGGTTGCTAATAATTTGCCCTCTTCAAACCTATAGGAATTGTTTATTAAAGATGGGGGTGTACATACACACTTCAGTATTATTATTATTTTTTTAAACTTATTATTTATGGGAACAATAGTTAAGGAGTGCTTATGCTTGATTTATATTATATCATATAAAATAATATAGCAATTATGAACTGTAAAATTCTGTACACAAGCAGTTTAATCCTATAATTCTGATTCAACATGCCTGAAATGTATGGCTGTGAACCTTTGGGTACACAGCGAATCGATTTGCTTCATGATTCATTGTTTTTCGACTCAATTCAAGAACGATTTTTGCAAATTCAGAATGCTTCAATTCGAGATGATTCACAATCCAATATGAATAATGATTCGGTTCTGCATTTTTTTTTTAAGTGCATTCATTGGATTATTTAAATTCTTTCCCTGTGTCTTTGTCAGGTTGTGAATTAGACCGCAACCTTCAGGAGGTCAGAGAGTGAAGGCAAAACATAAAAACTTTGTTTAGAGCAAATGTTTTACTGTTCTATTTAAACTCTTGAATGAAAATAATGTCAAATTCAATTAGAATAATCAATATAACAATTTATGTCGTCAGGTAAACGTATCAATACAATTTCCTAATCAATTCAAAGATAATCAATGCAAAATATCAAATGCTATAGAACAAAGAGGAAAAGTTTACCCCACATTAGAAATGCGTGAGGCTGAGAGACTCGGCTCTCGACCTCACGGGCTGATCTGAGATACTGAAAAAGGCCCCGAGCTCTCGCTGCATTTCATTATATACCCAAACCTCATTTCAAATCTAAACATGGGTTCATAGTGGAAATTTACCTGCGGGTAACAATTTGCTAGCAGTGGAAATTTGCATTCAGACAAATGAGGTGTTAACTCAAAGACACCCCCTTCTGTGTGGAGGATATTTCTAAACTCTTCAGAACTGTATTACCTTTTGGTTTACTTCGTTGGGAATGAGACATTTGTACCAGTCGCACTGAGACATTTCAAATAATACCAAACATGTATAAAACTCGATGATAATCATTCACATTAAACCATTTAGATTCTTGTGTGAGTTTGGGGAGATCTCACCACGAGTGGGGGTCGAGGGAAAGAGATGTAGATCAGGATGAGGGGGGTGAGACCATCTTGGTAATGCACGAGAGTGAGTTCAAATGGTCCTCCAGTTTCCCAGTCTTACAAATGATTCTACATCACTTTATTTAATATCTTATAAAAAATATGCTTTATACATTAACTAACATTAGCCGCGTTTCCACTGCCGGGCCAGGGCCGAGCCGTGCTAGTGCGTGCCAGGGCCAGTCGCGTTTCCACTGTCACTTCCGGGGCTTGATCGGGGCTTACTCAGGGCCAACGGCCAGTCGGCCATTTCTGGCCCATCGAATACCTTGGGCCAAAGCGGGCCAGCTCGGGCTAGAGGTGTGGGCAAGGTAAAAGGCGGAGTTTATCGGTGTTAGGGAAAGTTGTGGTCTGCGGCAAAGGTGGCAAGATGCACATTTCACTTTTTTATATCGCGCAAAATAATCGCTGCTCGAATTGGACAATCGCCTGTACTGGTCTGTCGAAGATACCAAAGCTCTTCTGAACATTTGGGCAGAAGAAAGGGTACAACGTCAATTTGACGGCGTGTGAAGAAACGAGGACGTTATAAAATACATCGTTGCTGAATATTCTAAGCTAAGCGTTCAGCGAACAACGCTTCAAGTTCGGGAAAAAATAAAAAAGTTGCGGGCGCAGTATTGTACAAGGTGATTAAAACGCACAATGGACAAAGCGGAGCTCAGAGAAGAAACTTTCCATGGTTCGACTTGATGGACGGTGTGCTGGGTCACCGTCACTGTTGCCAACTAGTTTTCAGGGGAAGTTGCTAAAGGCAGATCGATTTGTTGCTAAAAGTTGCTAAATGACGTTGTGACCTCATTGCGCTATGACGTAATTACGTAATCGCAACGCAAAACTATGCCATTATGTTATACGTATTATTTGAAATGCTAGTTTAGATTTGCTTGTAAAATCCCCAAGACCTGTTTTCAATTGTGTGGCGATTTGTATAGCCCCAAGCAGCACATGAAGCAGGCATTTTTCTCAATTCCTGTAATGAGAGGTTTTGGAAAGTTGCCCTCTGCAATATGGCGGCGCCGTTGACGTACGCTCCAGTGGCCAAAAGGGCGTTTTATTATGTCTATGGCCCCGCCCCTGTGCTTGTTGTATTTTGTCTTTTGGTTTTCACAGCGATTTCCACAGTGATCTTAAGGAATTATGAATGAACCGCTCAGTCTATTTAGCTGGCTTGTACGAATGTGGTTTGGATTAGTCACTTTCCAAAAGTTGCTAAACTTGCCAAATAAATGTAAAAAATTGCTTTTTGGGTGCTTTTTGGAAAAAAAGTTGCTAAGGTAGTCAAAAAAGTTGCTAAATCTAGCAACAAAATTGCTAAGTTGGCAACACTGGTCAACGTCCCTCTGTTAGTGGCGACTCGCGAGACAAGTCGGGACACTATTGCAGCCACGGCTGGTGAGTTAATATACAAGCTATCTTCCTAACTTAAAAAATAAATAAATTCATAATACCCGCTGAAATGGGTTGGGTTATATGACGTTTGATCCAGAAAGGCGTGTTAGGGCGGGGTTTAGGGCAGCGTTGCGGGGCTACTGGCCCGGCAGTGGAAACTTGAGGCCCGAGGCCACTGACTCGGCTCGGCTCGCTGTTAGCCCTGGCCCGACAGTGGAAACGCAGCTAATACTCACTTAAATATTGGTTTATGTTAATTATTGTGGAGAATAGTGTTCATGTATAAGCTACACAACCTTATTACAGTGTTCTAGGTGCATTAAACACAATTCTTCCATGGATGGACTTCCCTAAAATATCATGCATATCAGTTCAGCTCATATCACGAGAGTTGTGACTTATTCGTGCATGCAATAATTTAATGTTTATATATTTAAAGCATTATATTGCTATTGAATCACGGTTCATTCAATTCCTAGCATTTTAAATCAATTATTGACTGAAAATGATTCACGTTTTAAAAATAAATGTTTCAAGAATGACGCGTATGTCAGGATGTGTAATCGATTCATATTGCACACCCCTTCTGAAATGATTTTTTTTCTTTTTTTTTTTTTTTTTTACAGTTTGGGGTTGGAATATGTTTTGTAGTTTCTTGTAAAAGCTTCTGAAATGCCATTCTGCGTAAGTGAGATGCTGTCGTTTTGCCACAGTCTCCCAGTAGCGTTAAAACACGGGTTTCCTAAATGGTTTCTGTAAGGGCTTTCCAATGTAATTGTCGGCAAGGCTTTCTGGAGTGCTGAATATTGATGTCTACACTCTTTATCTTAATAACCCATGCGATTGTGCATCCTAGTGGACATCGGTAGACACAGAAAATACCACAATGAGGCCCAAAGAGCAAACGATGCGTGTGTGAGAGAAAGACAAGCCTTAAAGAAGAAGAGATGCTAATGGCAGTGATAATGGGATGAGGCCAACCAAACAAGATATATTTCATCACATAAAGATTGTATTTCGAATGATCCACATAATTAATGAGCAAACTAATATAATGGCGTAATCCAATAATTCCCGCTTGTTCAATACATTTTTGCTCTGAAGACCTCATGACATCTTAATGGAAGTTTTATGGTTTATATACATTTAATGTTTTCAGGCTTTCTCTTTGGGCTAAATTAACCAAAAATATTTAATGACTCATCTCGTTCACAGGGGCGTATACTGGTTTTTGTGCAATCGAATAATCTCTAGAATGAACATTTCTCACTGTCCCTTTACTGACAATTTACTGATTTAATCTTTCACCATTTTATTCATACTTGCTCACTGACTTTAATTTGCTTCAGAGCACTTATATTATGGTGGCCACTTGTGATGTGGCATATAGAAGAAATATATAGAAGAAATTCTGAAAACACACATGACTTTAGTCACTACACTCTTAAAAATACAGGTTTCAAAAGGGGGTTTACACAGTGATGCCATAGAAGAACCATCCAGTTGGTGACGCTTGCTCGCTCTCATTGGCTATTGCGGGTATCCCATCAAAGGCAGCCGATCAAAAGTCATAAACATCAAACATGTTTGATTTTAAGATTTGGGATTGGGTAGGATCTGGGGATGATAAATAATCGTAATGACGCTACACAATTGTGGAGTTTTTGGACAAAAAAGTCAGTTGCAAAAAGCCTCAAATTGGGCCGCCCTCCTCCCAACAACATTTTAAAAATCTAAAGAACAAAAAACCGTAAAGAACTTTTTGTGGAATGACAAGATGCTATAGAGCAGGGGTTTTAAATTAAAGTTCCAAGTTCCACAATACATTTTTGGAACCGTTACACATTTCCTTCGGGGTTGCCGTAGTACTTTGTAAAAGTAAAAATCTTCATTGCACTCCAAATAGTCATCAATGATGAGAAAAGCAGTGGAATTTTGGCAAATATTTACCAACAAAAAGGTAAATATTACTCTAACTGTATATGAATATAAAAAGGTTAGAATAGGGGCCGGTTGCATAAACACAGCCATACCTGCAAGCACTCTGAGTTCATTTAAAGTTTGTCATTTCACTGTTTTTACTCAATATAGTGAAGTTTTAGCTATATAAAGTATTTAAATGCAGTGCAAAGTTTAATTGTGTATTAAAGGTACAATATGTAAGGATTTTTTGCCACCAGGGGTAGCTAACCTCTTACAATAACAAAGATGTTTATATTGATGACGTATATTCCACATTAAGCGTAATTATGGATCTTGACGTCAAGCTGATTGATCTTTTCTGGATGAGTGAATACATTGATGTTTTTAACATGACTGTGGTATGAAGCAGGGCGCGATTGCTAGACGTATACGAGCGCCACACGCAACGCGAGTCCCGCGGATATAAAGGAATAAGGACATTTCATTCTACTGAACTACACGCAAGTGCTGGATTAATACTCACATAGGTCAGTTTATTAGACGAATTAAACTTGAGGTAATGCAGCGCTGTTTCACTTGCTCTAACAGTTACACTATCACACTAAACGGCATTTGAGTGTGTTGAATGTTGTTAGTTAGGTTGTAAGTTGGCTGTATGAGACTAACTAAGCTAGATCAACATTAGAATAACATACAGATCATATTCTAACATTTCATCATGTTGAACTATTTAACATTGATTAGTTTTATGTACATTTGCTCACCTGTCTAATAAAGTACATGCAACACGTCGCGGACGTGGAGCTCTCGGCATCTCGAAAGATCCTGATCTTCATTTTAGTCCTTTTTTTGTCTCAAAGTCTGCTTGTCCATAATGTTTGAACAAAACAACAACAGCGTGAGCGTCCTGCTAGGCATAATGGGCATAACTCAGTTGTCCACGTCTGTCGCCATGGTTACTATGGCAGTGCGAGGTCAAACCTGGCGGAAACCGAGGGTAACGCGGATATGACGTCATTGACTGGCGACTCCTCACCCCTGCTCACACGTCCCGTTTCCTTGGTCCCGTTTCCTCGCAATTTTCACAAGATTTACAAATAGTTGGAAATATTTGGGATATTGTAAGTCATCAACTAAACAAAATGTATAACATTATTCTAGTGGTTTTTGGATATTTTACTGCAAAATTCTTACATATTGTACCTTTAAGGAATATCATTGTTTTAGTGGACTCAATTAAAATAAGTTCAGAGTACTCATAACTATTGTTTTTTATAAAATTGAGGCTATAAACTTGTTGGGTTTTACAGTGAAAGACAGTGTCTTACGTTTTAGTACGACCCACTAGCATTTGGTCAGGGGGAGTCAGTCTTACTTTTCAGTATCAAAGTAGGCCAATCTCAGTTTTTATGTAACTGATAAAAAAAAATGTATGAACAGTCTTAAGTTGTTTTTATTGAAATGCTCTTACTATGCTGATTAATAATGCTAAATGCATGCTACACATTAACTTGTCAAACCTGGTATAGTTAAACAGTCTGAGTTTTTATTACAGATAAAAATAACTATTTGCTGTATTCTCATTTTCTGCAGCGTTTTAGCTAAAGTATCTATTCTGCTGCTCAACGTGTTTCTGCTGTTAAAATAACCAGCTTCATCTGCGTCTTTATGCGGTGCTTTACGTCTTTAGCGGGAGAGAGAAGCAACACGCACAGAAGCGGAAGGGCTTGAATTAAGTGTGTTTGGCTCTAGATCAAAATATTAGAAGATGTAGCACCAAAAGACCATTACGGTAAACGACTTGAAATGCACTGTTGTTTTGACACGCTGCTTACTTTAAACTAGAAACGGTAAAATGGCGCAATTATGTCCCTTTTGCCTTCACTAGGCCTTTAAGTGTGACGCATTCAAATTTCTATGTAGTCTATGAGTTAAAAATGAACTAAAAGCTGCATGCATCATATAAGAATTATCAAAATGCTGTGCCTCTTCCATCTATTGGCCATTGTAATTTACAATCTTGTTTCTACAGTGACATTCAGCATGTTTCCTATGACAACATCTGACATTACGATTATCGTGGCGTGAGAAACTCGCATAAACCATGTGAAATCCAATGGGAGCAGTCAGACTGAAACGGATTTCCAGAAATGCGATTTGAATAGGATTCAAACACATGAATGTAGCTTGAAACTGATTTATACAAATTGCATTTCATGTGATGTTTTTTCGACATTCACACTTGCTAAATACGATCGGATTCTAAACGGATTTTGAGCAGTGTTGAAAAGGCGTGTTGAGCGGTCTCTGTTATTGGTGGAGTGAAAGATGGGGGGCGTGGCTAAAGGGTTCTGCCATTGGTGGAAAGAGGATCTGTGAGGACCAATGGGAAAATCTGTGGAACCTCGCTACATTTCCTTTAAAGATATTTTGAACACGAAGACGACGGTGGTAAGAGATTTTTCTATTGTACTATTACCAGGCATATTTATTTTGCATATTTTATTTAGATTTTATTAATATTCCATACAGTCAGTTATATTTTTGTGTCACAGACGTATTTACACATTTAGTTACACAGGAAGCTCAGACTTAGTTTCTAAACGCTCAAATCATGACAAAAAAACCTGCATTAACTGAACAGAGACAGTTGTTGTCGGATTTCATTGGTGATTTCATATATGAAATTTAAGCGTTTGCTTGGTGAACAACTTTGGAGAATTTGATGTTTCCCCATTCAAAGAGACACAAGCTGCACTTGCATGACTGAATTAGCGTTTTAAAGATGGCCGCCGACTGAAATGACTTGCTTTAAAGGGACTTTAAATAACATTTTGTCTGTTTTGCAGGTATTGTCACTGGCATTGTGTCCATGTAGAGGTGAAAAAAACAAGTATAGATGTATAAGTACAAGATGACCAGTTGTGCTGGACGTGGACAGTTACTGTAAATTGAAGTATTCACTGTCTGAGACGGTACTACATTTGAACTTGAATTTACTAATTTAAAAGTAAGTTCTATATGACAGGGTTCGTACAAGGTGCTTAAAGTGCTTGAATTTGACTTTTTGTCCTGGAAAACCCATGAAAACAGCCATGTTTATGAAAAGGTACGTGAAAAGCGCTTGAATTATTGATATAGAGCCATTTTGCATGGCTATCAGTGTGAAATTGCTCGTAAATATCCAAGTATATGATGCAGCTTTCATTCTTCAGGTCAATAGTTATTAAATTGTTTTGGTTTTGCTACTCATTTTCTGTGATTATCTTTATAAGAATAAATGTTTTCCTTTAAAATAAATGGTTTTTAATACAGATGGATGTGTAGAAATGTTGTTTTTTTGCCCATAACTGTGATGTAGTTCACTTGTAGTGTTCAAGCTAAATAAAGCATTAATCTGTCCTACAATCATTCTGTGGCTGTAATGATTTTGTGATCAATGAAATACAGAACACTTACTTTTGGTTGGCCCTTTTTATTGATTTTCAGGCATAATATGCAAATAAATAACAGAATAATCTACAAGCAAAACAAACATTGTGTCATGTATGTTGTATGTGTCTCAATACATTACAAAAGCACCTCATAAGTGTTTACTTCCACTGCTTAGTCAGTGCTAATAGAAATTTGTTTCTGATGTTTCATTGACAGCGAATGAAATCACACTTCTCCATTTTTTCTTTTATGCAGTCGGTTTGTGATCAATTCATAAAAACTCAACACGTTTGCTCATCTGGATAATTAAACAGTGTGTCCTGTCCTATTGTTTGGATGTGTATTGTGTTAGGTGACACACAATCAACTGACACCTGACCTCACGTTGGATAAAAGAATGATAAATGTAGTGTATCAGGCTTTATTAGCAGGTGTCAGCCTCTCGGTCTGCAGTTTTTTTTGTTCCACGACTGGTCATTTGAAAGAGGTTCATGAGGACTGAACTGCTGTCAAATAAACAGTTTGAAGGGTTGTTTCATTGGGAAGGCTATCATCACCACATCCTCCTAAATAAATGACAACAGCGTAAAGTCTCCCTCTAGTGGCGGATGTACAACTGACTAGTCATGAACAAAGAAATAGGCAATTACCAAGCTTTTCGCACAGACTTTCTCAGGCAATATACGCTTTATACAAAAAGCACTTCACTTATATGTAGACTTTATGTGAATTGCATTTATTACCACTTGCATATAAGCAAGATGTTTTTGTTGTTGTTTACACTTGGTGCAAAACTGCAAACTACCAGATATATATTTAAAGTTTGGACATTACATTTCCATAGTGTTCCCAAAGTATGTGAGTGTGTGTATGTGTTGATCTGAACATCCTAAAATCAAAATACATTTGCTTGAGATGCAAAATGATATAAATTCTTGATTTTTTTTGGCTTGGTTTATGCTTAAAACAAGACCAAGTATGTGTCAATGAGTTATAAAAACTAGTTTTTGCTTGAACTAAGCCCATTGGCAGATATCTGTTGATTTTTTATCATAAAATCGATCATGATATTTAGGCATTTGCATTGGAAAACAAGACAAATACTGAGGAAGAGCAGCGCTTTTTTGCAGTGTGATTAGAAGTAAAAGTAAGTTGCATATTCATGTAGTTGGGAGTAGGTGTTGAAACCATAAGCTACTTTTTTGTGTAAAAGTAATTCAAATATAGTATGGAGATCTGTTGGAACAACTCATTGTGTTTCTCCCTAAGCATTTATATTTAGAAAACATATTGCTCGTATTTTGCTCACAATTTATCTTTACTTGGTCTCAGAAAGGTCTTGAAAAGGTGTTACATTTGCCTTCATAGAACATACAAAACCCCTGCTTAAAGAATCATGGTATATGCTAAAATAACAAGGTAACAAAGACAGCATATGTCTAAAAAAAAATACCCTAGTGTGTTTCCATAAGCATGGTTCTACTATATACTTCCTACTGTAAAATAAACAAGTGAATCAATTGTGGTACGTGTGAAAGTGATTATGCAGGACAAGATTCTCCATTGTTCCACAAACAGCATGTGCTTCCTCTCAGAGCCGTTTACGGGTGTAACGGGGTGTGATCGTGAACGCTCCCGGGCAGCTCACACCCATAGAGCACTGTTTACAAACACCAGGAAGAGATGACGTCACCCTGCACGAGCACATGTTCTGCGCGTATGCTAGCGCATCTCCCTGTGCGCGTGCACTTCGTTGTGGAAATTACGTCTGCTGAACGTATAGAGCGTCTTTCTACGTGTAGTTTAAGGAGGGGGGGTTCGCGCTTAAAACGAGGCAAAAAAACGCGTTTGTTTTCATGACCTCCATACTCAAAACACACACGCTGACGGGCGCTGAGGATTGTGGGGGATTCGGCGACTGCAGACGCGGAGAACCATAAAACACGGAGTGGATTTCAGTGGGATTCTGCTCTAGGGTTAATCTGTTTTCAAATATACAGGACAATAGATAAGAGTATTTTCCCCCCACTCAAGAGATACACTTTATTTTTAGTTTATAAAGATAAATTATTATAAGCTTTTTTTGATTGAAGATCAGTGAAGGATTATACAAATTGCATGTCACATTAATTCATTGTGGCAACATTGTTAAAATGGTTTAAACATTAAAATGTTCAACATCTGCCCATGACCCTGGTATAAAATAAAATTTTACTTTTAATGTACTTTAATCGGCAGAATTGATGCACGTGCAATATTCCCAACGCATAAATAGGCGCGCACACACACAGAGGGGAAAACATAAACAGTAAGAAAAATATGAATAAAAACAACAATTTATATGAATAAAATTTAATAGTTACTCTATTACAAGAATTTATTTGTATTTAAAATATTGTATTCTATAAATCCCTATTTTATTTGTATTCGATACTTTCTTATTGTAATATTATATTTATTTATTTGTTATAAAAACCATTTCACGTCCTTAACACAAATTTCCAGTCCACTGTTTACAACTCTCCACGTACATGCGTGTTGAGGCACAGCGCAACCGACCTTCATCCGTCAAACCGTCCATGTTTTTTAGCTCATTGGCTGCGATTGAATTACCGCATTCCTTAGAGCGCCTCTAATTTGTCGCCGCACCCGTCAATCTCAGAACCCCCTCCTCCAAAGGGCTTTGATTTGCTAATCCTCCTTCCCTTTCTCTCTGGTGTATCGCGGCGGTGGGTCGAGTCGCCGCCGCTGCTGATGCTGGTGTCTCCGGTCGGGCACGTTTAACGTTTCATATTTTCCCTTCATATTCATATCGTGCCCCGTTCCGTGTGCGGAAAGATAAAGATGGCAGCGGTGGCTCGTTTGGAGGGCCGCGAGTTTGAATATGTGATGAAGAAGCGCTCGGTGACGGTGGGTCGGAACTCGTCGCAGGGTTCGGTGGACGTTAGCATGGGCCACTCGAGCTTCATCTCCCGCCGGCACCTGGAGATCTTCACCGCGGCGGCCGAGGACACGGGCTCGGGCCCGGGCGGAGGAGAGTTTTATCTGCGCTGTCTGGGGAAAAACGGGGTGTTCGTGGACGGGGTGTTTCTGCGGCGGGGGGCGCCACCCCTGCAGCTTCCGAGAATGTGAGTTATCATAACCTTCATCATCCTTCATCATGCTTATCAAACCATCATCATCATCGGCGATGTTATTGTTGTTGTTGTTATGGTGAAACGCCGGGAGCACGTGCTAGTGTGCCTATGCCGCACAAAATTTTCGTTTCGCTTTCAGAGCCTTTCTGGGCTGTGTCTCATTCCCTAGTGAGTTGCCTAACTAGACATTATTCACGCGCTTCATGTGTTCATGCAGCATTTTTGGCCATTGTGTGGAGAAGCAGGGGCCTTTTTAGAGCATCATGCAGAATTTATGGGCCACCAACACAATTCTGCTTATATTTTGGTTTACGAGGGCATGGCAGACCACATCTTATTTCACCATAAATGCATGCATTAAGTTTGGGGTGTCATGGACACATGCTGCTACAGATTTAGAGCATCACATGCGTGCATTTTTGCGTGAATCATGTGTATATACATTTTTTTGGGGGGGGGAAGGGGGCATTTTACATGCTCCATTTTGGGGTGTTAAAGGTGTATGCAATATTTTTGGCCATCCATGGGTGTGTGTAGCAGCATTTTTGAGAAACAATAGGTGCAGCATCATTTTGGGGCCTCATGGGCACATGCTGCAGCATTTTGGGGCATCATAAGCGAGTGAAGCAGCATTTTGGGGCATTATAAGCATATGCAGCAGCATTGTGGGGCATCATAAGCGTGTGAAGCAGCATTTCTGGGCATCATAAGCGTGTACAGCAGCATTTTGGGGCGTACTAGGCGTATGCAGCAGCATTTTGGGGCTTCATAAAAGGCAATGCTAGAATTTCAAACACCACTTCTAAACAAATGCATATGCATGAAGTCAGAAATGTGCACAAATGTATAAAATTAGTTGTGTGTCATGTAAGATTGAGTGTTGTTTTTGTCTCAGATGGACTGTAAACACTCATAGGGTTAGATGTTAACTAGGGGTTTAGATCTTGACCGCATCATATTATGCTCTTGCGCAAGTTTTTTTTTTTTTTTTTGCATCTCAGAAAAGCCCCGTCTGTCAGTTAGGTAGGTTTTGCTGTCAGATGTTTGCCGTTTCTTATTTGTTTGTCTTGAGAAGATGTTGGCCATCTGGCTGTGTTGACATTATCCTGAAGTCGACTTTTGGATCGTGATCATTGTGCGTTATCTGTTTTGAATGAATTGTCTGATTTGTATTTAGTCTCACCCACAGCTGGCCAGCGTATTTCAGAATCATTTTGCACTGTAGATTTCAGGTATCTCTTTTTGAACGACATCAAATCACAGCGCCGAGCACGACTGTAGTGCACATTTATCCCTTTGTTTGTTTTTTTAACACATGACCCACATATCTCAATATAACAACAAATCTGTTGCACCCTACAATGCCAGCCTTTAAAGCTATTTTATGCACTGCCATTTTCAGCTCGTCTCATGTCAGCAAACCTTTCTGTTGAACTCTGCACAGGTTTAAAAATGCAAATCACCTCTAGATCATCTTGATATGTGGTGTCACATTAGGAGTGCAGTAAGGAAGTGAGCTGATATAGTTGGACTGATTAGCACTTTCTAAATATGGAGGCACGCATGTTTGTTTGAGTTATAAAGAGACACTCTGATGTCTTTGTGCTGACAGACTTGATGCGGCTTCAGAAAATGTAAATAAGGCTTTTTATAGCCAATATTTATCTTTAAAGCTAAGGCAGGAAATCTGGTATTTCTTTCCCTAAATTTAGTTTTTTTGTTTTGATGTTTCTGGATTCCATTGTAATGGTTTAATTCAATTTTAATAATGAAAAATAATGTTTTATCTATTTAATTAATACAATTTTTTATTTTTCTGGATTCTGTTTTATGGTTTAGTATTATCAAAAATAATGTGGTAATCGGATGAATGCATAAACATTTAATATTTTAAAATGTTAGCAAATGAAATTTGAACAATTCCTTTTATTTTTAATGGCAGTCAAAGTGTTGCGAAACAGGTTTACTGTTATGTACAAAATTAAGTTTTGATGAAAATGAAACATCCTATAAGGAATAATAAATAAACAGAATTAGTGTTATTTAGGGCTGTCGCGATAACCACAATATTGCAGTACCGCGCTACTGACAGGCCAACCGCAGCATCCGCGAACCGCGTTTTCTTTTTTCAAAAGGCCACCCTTCGTGGTTTGTACCGTGTGTATTGAATGTTAAATAAGTTAATAATGATAACAAGACTGTTTATCATGGTGATTTGTACTGAGAATTCGTGGATTTGGACTTAAGCTTAAACAGACAGTGAATGTGATCGACTGAGCGCGTGCGATTACCTGCGTCTGTTTTTGAAGTCATGTATATTCGTGAAAAGGTTGCCGTTTCCAAGGAAAGCGGAATATTTGTTGTAGGCTACCATCCTTTTAACGTTTAAGGGTATTTACCATGAATGGCGTCAGCGCTGGTCAGCATTTCACAGCGCGAGGAAGCCGTGGGTGGAAAGCAGCGAGTCACGCATTTAATCAATGCCATTGGTCTCTATTAAGTGAAGCATCGCTTCAGCTTTGCCCAAAAGCGAAGCATTGCTGGCCAGCTGAGCCTTGAAAAGTGGAGCTCAAAGTTAAAAAAAAAATTAACACCTTGTTTCATTACATCTATCATTTAAGGAACCAGCTTTTTTGAACGTTTTCGTTGAATGAACGATTTAATGACTCAAAGACAGTCCGTTGGCGTAACAACTGCACGCTGAGTGACAGTCTTTCAATGCGCAGAGACGCTGTTTAGTTTCGGTTACATTGGTTACATTGTTTTTGTGTATGCTGACCACATCATAACACATTTATATAGCAACAAATAAATATAAATAAATAAATAAATGGCGGTTAAACCGCATATCGCGCTGTTGAGCCACTCAAAATTACCGCAAGGGAAATTCCTACACCGCGACAGCCCTAGTGTTATTATTAACGAAGTACATTCTACTGTGCAATAGGGGTGGGAATCTCACGATACACCAATTCTGCCATAATCAATATATTGCTAGACAGTCCTATAATGGTACATCACGATATCTGTCTATACAGGAAAAAAAATGACCGTGAAAAGGTCAAGTGCAGTTTTTTTTTTCTTTATTAAAGTCCAAACTTTTAGAAAACAGCGCAACATTTATTCAGTCTATAAATTAAATTGAACATTTTAATTAATTTTAACATTTTATGCTTATACTTTTTTAAAAGCTTAAACTTGTCTTTGTGTGTAAACTGACACATTTAACTGCTTATTGACTTGCATGTCAAAAATTTGCCAACCTCTTTTATTTAAACCTGGGAACATCTCAGTGTTTACCAGCTGCTTCCTTAAAATAAACGTGGGAAAGTGTTGTCAAAGGTGCCGACTTGGGTATTTTAACATTTAAAAAAATGTGATGACACCAGCATTTCCAACCTAGCATTTCGAGCACTGTTGAGCGGATTTTAAACACCTCTGATTGGCCTAATGTGTTCACACGCTCAACATTTATGTCTGTGATTGGCTAGTGGCTACAATGATCAACCAGGGAACTACACTGCGACCAAAATGGTCGCATATGCGACCTTTTGAAATGCCATTGCGACCCTAATTTTTAATGGGTCGCAAATGTATCACCGTCTGATTATTTTTGTACCTACCTAATGTTTTAGGCAATATGCTATGATTTACTATGAGCATTTATTAAAACAGAAATGTGTATTTTAAGAATAAGTTTTATAACGCGCTCTGAGCATTCAACACATCAAGTTGGCTTCGCGGATTCGCGCTTGTTTAACTGAGAGAACGAGCAGAGAGAGTGAAAGCCCCAGTCGCGCGCGCGCTCTCTCTCCCTCCCTCGCTCATAATAATGAATTGAGTTGACTGAATATCTTTGAGAATACACGATGGTAAAAGGTCGGAAGACCGAAGTTTTTTTTTTTTCTGAACTACCACTGGTTGTGAATTGTGCTAAAATAACGTTGCCTCATCTTCTCTGAAAAGCTTTCCACACATTCAGATGGCATAAACCACTCTTTCAATAGACAAAACAAAAAATCTATCTGGTGATGAAATGTTTTCTGTGTTGAGACAAATCTTGTGCGATGTCCTAAACTGCCTGGATAATCACACAACGTGTGCCGTGGTCCGTTAATGACACGTCCGATTCGCGAACTGACTCCTTTGAACCGATTCACTTTAATGAATGGTTAAAATAACAACTGATCTGTCCAACACTGAACTCAAGAGTCATTCTAGAATGATTCATTCTTTCCAAGTAGAGCTATTCAAGTCATCTGGTGAAATTGTTTTTATATCGCAATATATATCGCAGAAAAATCAAATATCGCAATGTCATTTTTTTTACCAATATCGTGCAGCCCTACTGTAAATTCTGTGGGCCTTCAATTGCAGGACTGTCCAAATTTGTAACTGCGTCAAAACAATTCAAACACGAATCATTGAAGCTTCACAATGACATATTATATTTATTTTACTTTTCCTTAAGAGTTCAGAAGTCTGCCCATCTGTGCCAACCATAGCATGGTGAAATCCAAAAGATATTAATTTAGCACTTTATTGTGTAGGCTACTGTATTTTCTATTGCAGTAAATCTATCCCAACCATTTTTAAAGAAAACAAGAAGGCATGTGTTTTAAAAGATGGAGAGTAAAATAAAAAGCACATCTGTATGCAATACAGTTTCACTATTGGTCATTATTATCCAGAGCGGCTTACTATATAAATAATTTGTGCGACCAAATCATGTTTTGCGCTAGTAACTGAAAAAGTTAGTAGCGCAAGTGCCACCAGTGGAATATGTTAGTGTAGTTCCCTGTCAACGCTTCCAAAATATGTTGTAAATGGGTCAATGACGCCTAAATTTTCTGTCCGATTGCATTTGTTCAGGTAAAAACGGTTTTAAATGCATAAAAAGATACTGTATATTTGTAGTACCTCTCCCATGTATGTACTCACTTTAACTTTTAAAAAAACATAGTTAATTGTAACTTTTTTTGATATTTTAAGTGTCAAAATATCATGTGGTTCGACCGTCCGGCCCTAACTTCTGTTTTGAAAACGTCTTTGAAATTACTCTAAATTTATTAAAAAAATATTTTCTGCACTCTTTGGCATGATTTCCAAAGTGCTTTGTAATTCTGTAAAAAAAAATCAAAGCATTTGTAGTTATATTTCCATCATAATATACAAACAAACTTTGTCCGATGATGTCCATTTTATGAAATATCATGTGGTGCGACCATCAAGGAACTACCATTTTGGGACTTTTATGTTGAAAACTATTCAAACACAGGAAGTTACATCATATACCAATTTACCAAGGACCCATGGAAGCCACAAGCAGGTTTGTAATTCTCTCAAATAGGAAAAAAAACAACCTTTGTAATGGTTGGTATGCAGTTACCAAAGTTGGATGTCATGTGGTATGACCTTAAAAAAAATTATATTAAAGTTATTTCTACAAATATATATTTTTATTCTAAATTTTATATTGACCTTTTGGAATAATTTGGAATAGAATTTTATGCAATTTGGGATTTTTTTTATATTTCAGACGGTTTATGTTTACTCTTTGTACAATATGAGAAAAATGCAACAAAAAGTTATAGCATGTAACTTTAGTTTAGTAATTATGCATTTATTAGTAATGTTTTTATTATTGCCTATTTATTTATTTAAAACTATTTTAATCTATTTTTTAAATTATTTCAGCATCATTACTCCAGTCTTCAGTGTCACATGATCCTTCAGAAATCATTCTAATATAATGATTTGCTGCTCAAGAAACTTGATTATTATCGATGCTGATCTATGCTCTAGAGCTAACGCTCAATTTCCGGATTGAGGATTTTAGTTATACTATTTTTGTTACTACTGGAAATTGTGGAAACTGTGATAATTTTTATATGTCAGGATTATTTGATTAATAGAAAGTTTAAAAGAACAGCATTTATTTTAAATGGCATCTTTTGTAACATTCTAGCCAAAATATCTATACTGTCACTTTTTTATCAATTTAATTTATCCTTTATTAATAAAAGTATTAATTACTTAAAAAAACGATTGACCCCAAATGTTACCTATATACAATATTTGTTTGTATGTATATATATATATATAACATTATTATTTGTTAGAAAGAAACTCTAAGTCAAGTTAAATGAAATGGTGCACTTATGTTTGCGATGTGATTTTTTATATAAAAAAAATGTTTATAAAATGTTTGTGTTCAGGAAAATTCTGTGAATTTTGTATAAAATTTGGTTTGAATCTATTTGTATAAAATGCATTGTTCATTGATCTCTTTAAATCGATTTTTAACTATATAAGGTCTTCGTTGTCATTTGGAGCGACCACTCATCATGTGGTGCGACCAATAAAAGCAATCTCTGTATTAAATTTAAAATAAAATATCTTATTTCTGTGGCTGAAATATGAATCACTGATAAAGTATGCTTAAGTGAATGATATTTTTAAAACATTTTTATCAGTTTTATGTGATTTACAGGAAAAATAAGTCTGTTAACTAGATTTAAGGCAGCAACTCTAAAATTATAGAACAAAAAAATGTGATCATTATTTACAAAAACTTTGTTTCTAAACACTTTAACTACTAAGCACTTGTAAAAAAAATGTTAAGCATGTTAAGGAAATTAATTAATAAATCACGTCACACCACATGACATTTTTTTAAGGCTATGGCCAATTCATCTAGATGAATAAACACTAAAATCACTTAAATTAAAAATGTTATATGAATTTGTGTACACAACATCCTTAATGTTTGAACAATTGCAACAGGTATTATTTTTTTTTTTTTTTTTAAATCGGCCTGTTGAAAATCCTTATACGTCATTGACCCAAATAGACATCGTCTACATTTAAAATAACGAACTTGAGTGCGTAAAAGACGCGACGTGAACCATTTTATGACTGCATTTCGTGTTCCGTCTGTCTCTTTCACAGAAATCATATAGTGAAAATGTGCTATGTTTTCCTTTTTGCCTTCATGCATTTGCCAGATGCTTTCATCCAAAGTGACTTAAATTGCATTCAAGGCTATTTTATCAGTTAATGCATGACCTAGACGTGCCTAGCGCAGTGAGGACTGGCTTATAATGGTTTACCTATAGGTGACTGCACTGAAACGGGTTGTTTATAAATGTTTGTCCTTAGCAGTTTTGTGTGTCTGTAAAGTTGTTAGCGTGCCATACGTGCTGGATGCTGTTGCTAATTACACTGCCACTTCGCTAAAGATTAGAGACAGAGCCACGTCCACACTTTAATTATCAAGAAATCAATGCGTCCCGCCCGCTGAGACGTGCGGTACGTCCAGATGGTTTGTATGGACTATAATGGACTGCACGTTTGAGGTAGAGACGCTCTGAGTTACTATATTGATCAAGAAGCTAAAGAGCATTTAATTAGTGGAGATTCGCTCCTATTGGCTCTCTGTCAGCACAAAGAGATGCTGACGTTTCTACACATGTCTTGACCAGGCCTAGACAGAAACCATGAGATCTTTTCAGCATTATTTTAGTCTTTATTGTTTGGAATGGATTCAAACATGCTTTAAAGCATCCTATTCTTGTCTTTATGCCCCGGTCAAACACTGTTTATATATCCATCGATCCTGGGGGTCTTTTCCAGAGTGTTTCTGATTTATTATCATGGTTTTATGTGCAGAAGCAGCAGGTGAGGAGAAGGTCATTGGTTTGGGATTTGTCGTAAAAGACTGTGCTAAATAAATGCACGTCCCGCTAGAGTCGGTTGAACCCAAAGAAACCCAAACACTGAAGATGAACCCACTGACCTTCTGGAAAGAAACAGAAACTCATCCGTGAATGAATTTACGCGGTAAATCGTGGATTGAAGTGAAGATGTTAGAGCTTTACGATGCTGGATGAATTGAAAATCCAATTTTTTTGTTTGTTTCAAACATAGATCATGATTCTCCCACTATTCTCAGCTGACAACTAGTTAGACAAAATAACATCTAATTTACTAGAGGTTCTGACAAAATGTTAATTTCTGCAGTCTATTAAAATTTTGAATGATTCAATGACTCACTCATAAATACTTCACTTGTTTCATGACTGGATGAATCACTGTTTTTGAACAAATCTCTTGAATGAATGATTCAATGACTCTCTCATAAATAATTAACTGTTTCACGACTGAATCATTCATTCAAAAACGTTAATTCATCCAAAGACATTTTCTAACAGAATCTTGTCGATGTAATTAGCGATGTTGTCGAATTACATAGCGATGTAATTGATATAATCTTAATTTGAAGTGCCATGTTACTTTCTAAAGGTGATTTCCTCTATTTTGATCGCTTCTGTAGACATCAATATTTATATCTGAACTGTAGATTTTTATCCCGGTTCTTCTGTGATTTGAATTTTAGATGAGGGTTAGGTTAGGGTTTCTGTAACAGAAATAAAGATACGTTGTGGTTGAAAAGACTGTTTATGAAGTGGTTTCATGATCGCTGCTCTCTGGCTCATCGGCAGCATCAACCCAGTTTTTAATGTTCGCTGTGGTTTTGTGAAATGTTTAATAGACCCCGGCGAATCGTTGTCGTTTAGGAATAAGATTGAGATCTTTTATCGATTAGTCGTGCAGCTCTAGAAGATTTAGAGAGGGAAGAGTTTTGTCTGCCAGACTCTCCATCAGAGATCTCTCTAGTGGAGGGGTTCACAAACATTTTTCTCAGCCGGATTAATCTCAATATTATGAAGCGATGCGAGGTCTTTGTTTGTACAAATAACATAATTTACCGCTTTATTTACTAAATATAAATCTCCAATGCACGTTTACGCAACAACATCTGCTCTCGCAGACGCGCGAGGGACGCTCATTCATCGTGCAGCTCTCGCGCTTTGGAAAGTGGTAAATTATGTTAATTGTTTTTTGTTTTACAAAGAAAGCACTTGCGTTGCTTAACAAAATTGGGGTTAAACCACTGGAGTCACATGGATTACTTTAATGATGTCTTTACTAGCTTTCTGGGCCTTGAAAGCGATTGTTTCATAGACTGTCAAGGGAGGGACAGAAATCAAATGAACAAATGTATTGCGTGTTTGGAACGTGAGGGTTATTAATGAAATAATTTTTTGTGTGTGTGTGTGTGAACTAACCCATTAAGATTTGAAAAAATGGCAAACTAATCTCTAATGACATTTTTTGTTTAAATATTTTGTTGCTTATTCATTATTTAGTTTAGTCAGCTTAATTTTATAGTTCAGTCCGAGTCTTTCCCTCTGTGTCTACATCTTGGTTTACTGTCATGGCTCTAGACAGGACTAGACCGCCGGAGGAGTGAGTCAAGTTTTAATATCTGTTATAGTGTTGTAAGACAGTGAGTCACTGGCATTGGGATTGTTTCTGTCTGGAAGTCATTAGGGTTAGCTTTGGTCCGTCTTTGAGCACATACACCCCAGCTGATGACGTGATCTAGTTTTAGACTCCACTAACTCGGTTCTTGCTCTCTTCTGTAGCTGTCGGGAGTCTCTTACACTCATGAAGCTTAACAAGCCGAAAAGATTTCATACCACCAATTAAACTCTTCTATTATTTTATTAAAATATATGTATTTTTGTTATGACGAGTAGCTGTTGTTCGTTAGGGTACTTGCAAAAGAGTGTTCCTTATATTTTGTTTCTGTTGTTTAACTTGAATGTCACGCCACTAAGACTAAAAGAAAGCTAAACATCTGATGGTTAATGTTGTGATACTCCAACAGTCTTTGAAGTTTTCATTAGTAGAGGTTTATCTCTTTGTATTGGTGGCCATCATCAGATGCATTTAAACACTGCATCATGTTGCAGTTCTCTTTAATTTACTTTGTTGCATTTTCACATTGAAACTTGTATTTTCTGTAAAATTGCTTTGAAACCAAATTAGTAGAGATGCACCAATTGATCGGCTGGTGACCGGAAATGGCCGATTTTCACGTGATCTTGACGTACGTCCGTTTCACACCGCAAGTGTTTTTTTTTTTGGGTGCATGTTAATCAATGAGTGCATTCACACCGAGATCAGGAGCGTCGAGCGGGAGCGTCGTGTGAGCAGCAGTAAAGCGGGGTTTCGCCTCAGAGTCTATTTTTTGGTGCGCTGCTCGAGCTCAATTAAAGTGAAAGCACACTTTTTATGGACGAAATAAATATGATTTCACACAAAAAGTGCCCAAAATGCACAGAATTTGCATGTCTGGTGTGTTTTAACAAGAACTGGAGTAGGCTATGTCAGAAAAGAAAAAATAATTTTCTTTTTGAAATGAACACATTTTTTTAGTTGGATATTGGATGTGAAAAGAAGGAAATGGTTCTTCCAGAACACTGCACTTTAGATGTGTGTGAATTTCCCACACCAGGAGTAATCGGATAATCAGAATCGGATAAAATTGGTATTGGCGGGTTAAACTTATTGAAAAACAGGAAATCGGAATCGGCCTAGAAAATTGTAATCTTCGCATCTCTACAAATTAGTTAAATTGAAAAAAATCCAGTAAGTTTATTATGTGGGAAATAAACAGACAGACCAGTTAGATGCAATTTCTTTTGCTACATTACATGATCTTAAAAACACTAACTGTGTTTAAGTGTTGCTAAACCCAGTTTGTAAAGAGTGTAAGTTTTGGCGTGATTCCTCTCCTTAAAGTGTTGAGCGGTTAAGTCTGATGGTAGGACGAACACTCCCACTAGGGCTGTGCGATACATCTAAAACAAAATTGTCATCACGATATAATGTTTCATATCGTTTGGTATAGATATTGGTATTTTTTAATCACTTTTTTTTTAAAGACAAGTAGAAAAGTTTGAATTTAAACCACTGTTTAAAAATAACTTCATGTCTTATATTAAGATAAAAAAAGTAAGTGTTAAAGAAATTCTTGAACTTAAATAAAATGTTACAAAATGTGTGCAATGTAAGTGTAAACAGAACAATCAAGGCGAACTTTTTGAGGTAGATCAACATCTGTAATAAGTAAGGGTGTAACGGTTCACAAAGTTCACGGTTCGGTTCGATACGGCAGTGGTGTCACGGTTCAGCACGTTTTTGATACAGCAAATAGAAAGAAATGCAGGAGAAATTCTTTAATTTAAAAAATATATATATTTATTAAAATAAATTATTTTTAAATAAGTGGGCGTTTTCCGACATCTTGAAACTTTTAGTTTTATAAATGGGGGTAATCTTTGAAAGATGAACAAATAATGTTTTGGTCATCACATTAAAAATAACATTTAAATATGTTATTTGAGTTTCGAAGTGCTGGAAAAAGATGTGTGATGTACTTGAAAGCATTTTACTATTCCTGCCAAACTTCCATGGTTACAGTTAGTGTTCCTAGATTAAAGCCATGGTGAATGTTGCTGATCTGTGGACCCTATAACTAGTTAATTCATGGAACAATGTTTCTCCTGATTTCCACGTCAGCGCTGTTTGATCCGTTAATAAGGGAGAAATTCTCAATAGATCTCGCAGCGATGTTATTACTTCTGTGGCGAATTCAAATGCGTCCTTTACTGGATCTCTTAGCGCTGTGTAATAACCGCACTAGATCGTCTCACGCTGCACTTGCACTTGCAGTCCAAACTGAGCGTGAAGCACAAAATAATGAGAAGCGCAGTTTTCCTTCCGCTTTCATTACGATTGCCATTTGATGTTGGGCAACGTTGTGCTAGTTGCGTAATCTTTAACTTCGCATTCCATTCGTTTTACGAATCCCAGTCAAATGGAACGCACCTTCAGTCAACATGATGTGGAGAGCGCGGTACATGGTTGCATAGCAACAACAGACGCCACGGGAGCGCGAGCGCTTTGGAAAGGAGGAGAAAGCAGCTCAGCCGCGCTTTCTACGAGTTTTTAGACGCGATATGTGAACAGCCCCTAAGATCTACGGGTGATGCGCGCATTTTAATGAATATATCGAGCGCTATATCGAACATTTTACATACCAATACCGTTTTAGCGACTAGCCCAACTCCCACCATAGTCGAATACCTTCAGTGGCCAACACTTTTCCCGCTGTTTACATGGTAAAGCTGGACCATTTTGGTAAAAATCGAATGGGGGGGGGAACTGTTTGTCGAAGGCCACGTTTACACCTGGTATTATTTGTTCTTTATCTTGTTTAGTTTTGGCGTGATTTAAGTGTTAAGCGGTTCAGACTGATTGGTTGAGCTTGTCTGTTTGTTTGTTTTGTGTTGTTATTTCTGTGCGTGATTATATGGAAATTAAAAAAGCTTTTTTTGTCCATTAGATTGAAAGATCTGAAAAAAACATACTTTTTCCTCCTTAAAAATAACACTTTAAGAGTAAAGCGATTTAAGAGTGCTTAAATCACACTTTTGCTTTTCAAACATGATTTGGTTTTTTGTTAACTAGAAAAACCCACCAAAGTTCGAGGTATTTAAGCAAACCATGCTTCCTGTGTGAGATCGGTAATGTATTTTTGTAGAATCTTTGAGTGTTTTTTGGGTATCGTGGGAGAGACGCAAAGGAGATATTTAGGAACGAGTCTGTTCGGATCTCTCTCTCTCTCTCTCACACACACACACACACACACACACACACACACACAGGGAGGAATGTGAGGGGTTGAGATCCCAACATTCCTGTTGTAAAGAGCCCCTCGTAGTTGCCATGACTGAATTGTGCTTGAAATGGCTGCTTGGAGCAGAAACACAGTGAAGATTTTATCCTGAATACTTAATTAAATTTGCATCAACAAAACGATTGTTGGATATCTGACAAAAGCAACTGGCAAAGATTAATGAAGGTTTATTGAAAGAGTCAAGATTCTACAAGATTGATAGTTTATTTCTTCTCTGAAAAATACTTGTTAAAAACGGCTGTATGAAAATGAGTTTTTCATTCATTTTCCAAGTCTTGTTTTGTAAATGACTTGTTTATGATTCATTAACCTTCATTGTCATATTAGTATTATTTATACACAATATATTATAGTTTATAATTATAGTTATTAATATTTTAAATCAGCTTTTATTGTAATATTAAAGTTTTAATTGTTTAGTAGTTTTAGTAATTTTGTAATTTAGTAATTATACTTTTTAAATATTGCCATTTAGGTTTAATTTGTTTTAGCAGTAGTGCAGTTTTCATTATTTATTTCCTCTTAGTACTTTTTAGTGCTTTAACTTTAACGCATTTCAGTTGGTTGCCAAGGCAACATTTTCGTTTACAGTTTTTCATCTAGGTATATATCTTTATTTTATTCAAGTTTAATTTCAATCAACAAATGTTTTTAATGGTTTCAGTTAACAATATACTAAGTGTTTATGTAAATGTTGTTGGTCATTGGAGCTTATTAAACATGATTGCGATGTCTTAATCATGAATGTTTCTGCGTTCGTTGTTTTTGTGTTTTAGTTTCAGAGAATGTTGTGGTTAGACTGGAGAGGAATTTCTGTAAATTACTGTCGTGTAAAACATCAAAATCCCGTTCGAAGAGAAGGAATCCTGTTTTCAACAACACGAGCTGAAGGAATGGACTCATTACTGCAGAAATGTCTCGCAGATGTTGTTGATAAAGCGTCACAAGCTGCTCGTTCATGACCGGTGCGGATCTGAATGAACCGTCACGTGAGAAATCACAACGCCGATGTGTTAGACTGTAGAAGAAATCAGAAGGACCAGAGTTTATCTGTCAGATCATGTGTTATCCTTATCGTTTGTCTTGCTGGATGTGAAAAAAATTAGCTTTTTTGTTTATAAGTTAAGGATTTATTGTAGTTGGTGCCACATTTTCCCTCAGACTCTAATCAAGAGCAGATTTACCGCCTACAGAGATTGCATATTTGGTAACAAACACTTTACAATGTTTCATTTGTTCACATTAGTTAACATGAACTAACAATGAACAATACTTTTATCATTTATTACTCTTAGTTAATCTCTGCGTTTAGTTAATGAACTAACATGATTAAATGATGTGGAATTGTATTTTTATTAACTGACATTAATCAAAGTTAATAAATTATTTAAAAATTGCTCATTGTTTTGGTCATATTCTCTAATACATTGATTAATGTTAACAAATGAAACCTCCAAATGCTTTCAAATTAGCCTACGTGTCGCCATCATACACATCAGCATAAATGCTCCTGATAAATTATTTGTTATTAAATAATAACACTCAAACCACTGTTATAACAAAAGCAGGCAGGCTACTGCGTGCATGGTTTGGCATGACTGCACGCAAAGTGCGCTCCCTTAATAATTCCTAAAAAGCTGACATCAGTTCATTCGCGATCTCACACATCTCTGTTATTATCAATGAAGCTGACTGCACAATGAATCTTTCATAATATATACACTGTGTTTGTTATAATTAGAGGATTTGCCAGCATACAGAATTCAGCTCTGAACAAAAAGTCAATTTTGAGCGGTGAGGGGAGTCTATCTTGAATGCTTCTGATTGGCCATTGCGTTCAAGAAATCAACACATATGTATGTGATTGGCTACATCGCTCAACGCCGCAAACATGTTATAAAAAGAAACTCAGGCCTGTAAATCGTTTCCATTTTGTTTTAGTTGTTCTTGTTGCTTTTCTGCAATAGATAAATAAAAATGTATTAGTTTTTATGTTTTATTCATAGACATTTGTAGTTTGCGGGAGTCCCGCGAATCGTTTTATTCTCCCGCAATCCGCACACACAAAGTGAGTGCATTACGGTACGCACAAGCTCGCACACGCACACGGCCATCAAATCTAGTCCCGCGCCCGGCGCGCCACACTTTTGCGTTGGGAGTCTCTAGATCAAAGAATCTAAGCTCTAATGATCATGTTAACCATGTCTTAATTTCCACCACGTCTGTTTTTGAATCAACTGTTGAAATTTAGATTAGACTGCTGCCGACGGTTTGTCTCCCTTCCAAGCAATTTACTAGTGTTACCATTAGGGA
Organism: Siphateles boraxobius; assembly: GCF_051911475.1. Classification (NCBI taxonomy): domain Eukaryota; kingdom Metazoa; phylum Chordata; class Actinopteri; order Cypriniformes; family Leuciscidae; genus Siphateles; species Siphateles boraxobius. The sequence goes on along the minus strand of NW_027509130.1, from coordinate 6,227,029 downwards.
TGGGACGGTATGAAAATTTCATATCACGATTATAGTGACAGAAATTATCGTGATTATCAATATTATCACGGTTTTGTTAAAACAAGATGAAAGTGTTAAAAAAGAACTGATGCTCACACTGAAAACATTTCAACAAGTTTTATATTTGAGAATCAACAAACAAAAAATAAAACGAGCAGCTCTATGCACTTTCTAAAGCAAGATTCTATTCTGTGGCATTTCCTTCCTTATAATGACCGTCGTCAATAGCATTAGCAACATATTATAACACAGCGCACATCCATGTAAATCACAACGGACACACGCTCTCATTTCATTCAAATATAACTTGTCATCTTACGTCTCCGTTTTTGATTGTATTGAAAATGAAATCAGAGATGATTTATTGTTTACAGAATTTGATAATATTGTTGTGATCATCTTGTCCGGACGAGTTTTGTACGCTGTACAAAATGGATTTAACAGGTAGGAATAGAGACATTAATCTCTATTCAATATGTCCCCGTAATTATGTGTAAAAAAAAAATCGGTGTTATAAGTGTACAATGAATATACATTATCTCTTAAATGTCACTCTTAATACTCTTGTTTGAACTTGTTCGTTCGTCTTTGGCTCAAAGACACTTGCTTTGAACGCTTCTTCGCGGAAGCTTCAAGTTTATTTCAAGTGAGTGAGAAAATATTTCAACTCAAAACAACATTTTGTGCCGAATTATTTCCCAGACGTAGTTTTATTATTGAGATCAAAGTTAACTTGCCTTGCGTTCGCTATACAACAGTGGATGATGGTCACACAGGACGACTCGGCAGATTTGAAGTGTTTAAGTTACACCATCACAGCGGCTTTTTTTGAGCATGTTCTGCAGACAGAGTGACCATCCTCGATTAAGTTTCCCTCAGGATTTTTGTAAATGCCAAAATATGACCACACCTCAGATTTGGTCCTCTTAAAAGGCTGAAAAAATAGTGAGTTATTAAAATCGCAATAATCAAACACGGTTTTAATGATAATTGAATTTTAAACGATATTACTAACCGTCAGTACATTTTATCGTGGTTTATAGTGAAACCGGTAATCGTCCCATCCCTGGTTACCATAGGAACGCTTCGGCTTTTGCCACCCGGAAGAACGTCTATTACTGTTGTGACGTCATGATGAATTGTCGTATACATCGATTAATTTTAACAAATGAAACCTTATTGTAAAGCGTTACAGCAATTTCAGTACCTGTATCTGCTGAAAAATACCAATTTAATGAAATTAAATTACCTTGATTTGAAAATTGGCGTAATGAAAAGGAAAACTATTGTCGTTACCTAAAGAATAAAAGCGGGAGTTTGCAAAGGAACAAAAACTAAGAAAAAAACGAATTAAAGGAGGATTCGTTTAATTTGACACACAAAATGTTAGTTAAGTTTCTTTTGCTGCTGCATTTTTTTCCCCTGATTAAATCGTCAGTGGCAGAATGGAAGTATTGTTGGTGCTGTGTTTTAAAGAACGAAAGCAAAAAATAATGCGTCAACTAACAAAGATACAAACAAAAATAAAAACATTTGGCATTAAAATGTCACTGAAAATAGATCAAAATGCATGAAATTAAAATGAAGTTTCTAATATAACAAGCATCAGATTGTATTTTGCAGCCTGAAGAATTTGTCTTTGTTGAAACTGATTTCAGATCAGCACCTTTGCTCCTCACGTTTTAATTCCCTTAAAGCCTAAATGTTGGTAACTCAGGACTGAGTTTATTCCAGACACGTACGAATGCCGTCTCTGTTTCTGAACGAGAGCAGGATTGAATCCTCCTTTCAGTTGTAAGTGAATAAGCAAGATAGTCTTCCGCTGTATTCTGGGATAATTGAAGACGCTGGGTGTGATTGGTGTGTGTGTGTGCCAGGGCTGCAGGGTTTAGGACAAGGCTTGGCACAGAAACACGTCACCTAGTGCCAACCATATGGACCGTGACGCTAAAAGAAAAGGAGAGAAATGGCCCTCGTCCATCAGACGTAGCGCATCGTTTCTGAACTCCTCCAAGGGGGCGCTTGTGTGCTTCAAAAAATGTCCTCTTTGCTTAAACAGGTTGTTGTTTATAATTGAAAAGTATATTAAAATGCTGTGAGTCTGTTTACTATGTCAGTAATAGTGGCATAACTTTAAGCAACTTAAAGCGATAGTCGCGAAATTGAGAAATACTGGAAGTGTACTTTTAATTTTGATTTTTCACATTATTGCAAATATTGCTGTTTATTGCTATATTGGTGCATAATATATCCGTTAAAGCTATAATTAACTTTTTTTAAATAAAGGCTTTTTTCAACCTCATTTATTTGAGGAGAATTGTGATGTTGATTTAAACGTGTTAGTTTTAGTTTTTTGTAATGCTGTACTTTTTTTTTATTGTGCATTCTGATTAGCAAAGCTACAATAACTGGTTTCTGTGTGAGCCATGTCATGTTTTCATGGATGAGGTGACTTGTTTACTCCTGGGGCTGTTAGTGTTGAGACTGCATATTAGTTCATCAAGGGGCGTCTAATTTTAGCATCGCTTGGAGATCCACTTATACTCCTGAGCGTTATTACCACAGTCATCTTGGTCATAAGAAAACTTGTGTCTGAAACACATCGAGGGTGTTTACGTGCACCTAATAATCTTACACCGATTACACTTATTAAACCGACTGCACATAAGGTCATATAAACATCATGAACTGTGCTCTTTTATCAAGCAAATGTTGACACACCTAGAGCTTTGCCTGTTTCTGTGGTTTCGTTTTGCATGTAAACAACCTTAATATCCCTACAGGAGCTTATTCGCTGGACTTCATTTATGAAACGCGAGCAGTTTTTATGCATTAATTCTTTAAAACATTCTTACGTGAATGAATATTGTCACTTCAGAGCCTCTTTAAATGTTAAACGCCCTGTTTTCCACCTTACTCCACCCATGTGTTTTGGCTGCTGTTCCCCTTCCTGGCTTCATGTTGATGCTTGTTTGATCCATAAGGATTACATCTCTTTAGTTGATAATTGTCTTTCTCTCTTTCTCAGGTGCACATTTCGGTTCCCCAGTACGAACATCAAAATCACGTTCACGGCACTGGCGAGCGTCAAGCGTGAGAAGAGGGAGCCGGATTCTCCGGTGAAAGCGGTTCAGCCACAGATCTCCCCTTTAACCATCAACATTCCCGATAACATCGCTCACCTCATGAGCCCCTTGCCCTCGCCCACCGGCACCATCAGGTACTCTCTCTCTCACACACACACACTCACTCACTCACACACTCTCACTCATTCACTCTCACACAATCACTCATGCAATCTCACTCACACACTCACTCATTCACACACTTTCACTTACACTCACACACACACACACACAAACTCACTCATGCAATCTCACTCACACACTCACTCATTCACACACTTTCACTTACACTCACACACACACAAACTCACTCACAATCTCACTCACACACACACACTCACTCACTCACACACAAACTCACTCACTCACACAAGCACAACATCAGGTTGAAAAGCTAAATGATTTATGAAAAATATTAGGGATGCTCGATATATCCGTATCGGCCGATATATGTTAATTTTTAATGTTATCAGCCCTATTATAAAATTTGGCCGATATATTTAAAGTGACAAATAATGTATTATTTCCTTCAGCTGAGACACTTCAGATGCGCACTGTTTGCCAGTGGTTTTGAATTTCTTGAAATATGATTGGAATCACTTTTGATTGAGTATTGATATCAGCCAAAATGTTCATTGGTGCATCCCTAAAAATATAACAATATTATGATTGTATTGTCAACGTGAACCTGAGAATATTTTCAGTTTTAATTGTAATTACATTTTTGCTTAATTTAAAAAATATTTTTTGCCTGTTTAGTTATATAGTTAGTATATATATATATATACTTTAAACAAAATAGAAATGTTGCCTTGGCAACTAACTAAAAATATTTCAACTTTTTTTTTGTTTAATTTCATTTAATAATTTAATAGTTTTAGTTAATGAAAACACTTACTGAAAGATAAGATATAATTGATAAAGCAGAATCACATGGAAGTTTTTCTGATCTATGAAGCTTCAAGGCGAGTTGAAACTGAAACGCTGATGTTCGTGCTTCATCGGGTTTGGTTGTTTTGTGAGTGTCTGCGTTTGAATTGTGTGTCTGCAGCTGTGTGTCCTTTATAGGCCACTTCTGATTTGAGTGATTTAATTGAGTTTGGCTTCCCCACAAATGATGCAGTTTCCTGTTCTGAAAATTAAACTCCCTCCTTCCCTGCCTTCCATCTGTTTCCATCGGCCCGTTTTACTAAATGATTTTGGGAGTGTATGGTAATGCATTTTGTGTGTCGTGTGTGTCCCTCAGCGCTGCTAACTCGTGCCCGTCCAGTCCGCGGGGTGCGGGATCCTCCGGCTACAGGCTGGGCCGAATCGTGCCTGACCTGCAGCTCATGAATGACAACTCTCAGTCCGAAAACGACAAAGAGGCGTCAGAAGGAGACAGTCCAAAGGTGCCAAATCTCAGGATAAAACATCACTACCGGGCAAATGTTTGGAAAACTATGATTTATTTTTATTGTTTTTGAAAGAAGTTGCTTATGCTCACCAAGGCTGCATTTATTTGTATGTAAATTATTATGTGAACAGTAAAATTGTGAAAAGTCACTAATTGAAATGAGTGTTTTCTATTGTATTATATATCAAAGCTGATTTTTCAGCATCATTACTCCAGTCTTCAGTGTCACATGATCCTTATGAAATCATTCTAATATGATGATTTAATGCGCAAAACACTTTTCTGATTATTATCAATGTGGAAAACAGTTGTGCTGCTTCATAGTTTTGTGGAATGATACACTACAATTCAAAAGTTTAGGGTAAGTGAGATTTAAAATAATAATCATTTATAAATGCTTTAATCCAGCAAGGATGCATTAAATCAGAAGTTACATTAAAAACTTTTGTTACAAACTATTACAAAGGCATTTATTTCAAAAGATTTCTATTTCAAATAAATGCTGTTCTTTTATATCTATTCAGCAAATAATTCTGAAAGAAATGTATCTCACTCGCTCTCACACACTTACAAAAATATTAATCAGCACAACTGTTTTCAACACTGATAATAATGAGAAATGTTTCTTGATCATCATAATCATTAGAATGATTTCTGAAGGATCATGTGACTGAAGCCTGGAGTAATGATGCTGAACATACAGCTTTGATCACAGGAATAAATTACATTTTTTTAAAAATATATTTTAATAGAAAAAAGTTATTTTAAATATTAATATTTCACAATATTACAGATTTTAGTGTATTTTTATCAAATAAATGCAGCCTTGCTAAGCATTAAAGGCTTCGTTCAAAAACAAATCATAATTATTCCTAGCTTTTGACCGGTAGTGTATAATACCTGGAGAAAACGGTCCATCTATTCTAAACGACTCTGAATGATCTTTAGTTCATGGTCAAATCTCTCTTTCTCTCTCCAGGACGACTCCAAGCCCCCGTACTCGTACGCCCAGTTGATCGTGCAGGCGATCACGATGGCGCAGGACAAGCAGTTAACACTAAACGGCATCTACACACACATCACCAAGAACTACCCGTACTACAGGACGGCAGACAAGGGCTGGCAGGTCAGTATCACACACACACCAGATCATCCAGAGATGAGGCTGTTCACACAGGCTTACGGTCAATCATCCACAATATCTGGAAAGCTGTTTTAAGTAGATGCGCTCTGTTACTCTCTTTGTGTGTAATAAACAGTCACACCAAAAACTATTCAGACACCAGATATCGGTTTTGGATTTTTTTTACTAGTGGGTGCATGACACTATTATAGTTCATTTATGTAAGTGAGGATAGCAAAATGAAGTAAACTGACACATTATACCCAAAAACTCCTCATACAGTGACTACCAGTAAAATTGATCAAAATTTGGGACCAAAATTTTAATCTCACCATGTTTTTGCTGAAATGTTTTTTCTTGAATTGCTAATGTGACCTTTTTACAGCACAGACTGAACAAAATGAAGCATTGTTTGGTCATTGGTTGAGCTAAATGTGTATTATCTTATTGTGTAGTTAAATTTAACATCTGACAGATATTCAACCTAATTCTGTGAGACCGTCTAACAGAAGGACGGACAAAAACAACTTGAATATCAACTGATTTGTTCCTGTCATATTTTATTACCATTTCCTATACTATAGCGAATAAACTGTGATGATGTGATAAATGTTGAAGGTGTCTGAATACATTTTGGTTTGACTATCATTTTACAGTCATATTCAGTCCTTCCAGAAAAACTGGGTTTTTTTGTGATTGTTGTGGGCAAAAATCCTTGATTATGCGGCCTGTTTTCTTTAAAAATGCGATGGAATAAGCGGGATTTTTATGCGATGAAATTGCGGGAATTTGCAAAAATTGCGGGAACTTGCAAAAACTGCGGTTTGATGAAAAAGAGAAAAAAAGTGATTCCCCCAACACCCTGTTCTCACTAGGCTACTACCTTAATGTAAAGAGTCATTTCTTATTACTTCCTTTGATAAGCAAGTATACTACATCATATAAAGTGCTGGGAATATTTAATTTCTCATCTTGTTTTATTTCAGACTGTAACGAGTGTAAATAAGGTGTGGCCCCTTTAAGAGCTGCCCCTGTTGAACTGTCTGCACTGTTATATTGTATGTGCGCCTCGAACACCCCATGTGTGCTGGTAATTTCTGTTTGATGCTGCTTTTATCTTATTTTGTTTATTAAGTAACGATGTGACGGTAGAACGTGTGGCAGACAGTTATACGAATACGATTTGGGAATAAAGAGCGAGTTGTGAGATGCCAATCGCCTCCGTAAGTCTGTCTTGCCTCTGCAATAACTTCAGCTGTGAGCTATCCCGTCGCGTAATTGCTTCACTTCAAAACGTTCCCATGGAAACAGAGGGAAATGGCTGCTCTTGTGTGAAGCAAACGCAACATTTTTCAACTTTCTGTTAAGATATATGTGACTTTTGCAACGAAAATGCGAGGATTATGAAATCATGCAAGCCCCGTATATTTTGCAGAGAAATCGTCAATTTATGCGGCGAAAGTGCGGCGTATTTGAAAAATGCCGCCCCCGCATGTAAATGTGGACTTTGCCTGATTATGCACTACATCATGTGATCGCATAATCGCGTTTTTCTGGAGGGACTGCATATTGGATAAAGATTTCAGTGGACAGTGTGAATAAATTTCTCTGTTTCAGAACTCGATTCGTCACAACCTGTCCCTGAATCGGTACTTCATCAAAGTCCCGCGCTCACAGGAGGAGCCGGGCAAGGGTTCGTTCTGGAGGATCGACCCGTCGTCCGAGAGCAAGCTGGTGGAGCAGGCCTTCAGGAAACGCAGGCCGCGGGGCGTCCCCTGCTTCAGGACCCCGCTGGGACCCCTCTCGTCCAGGTCCCAACAATAACTGTTATCACATGCCATTTCACGCAACTCCAAAATATATAAGTCAAGTTTTATATATAGAGGACAAGATTAACACAACCAAAGTGCTTTACAATACAATAAAAAGTAGAGGGGAAAAAAAAAAAAACTAGAGATAAATATGAAGTATCAAAATATTAGTGGATTAATTTGCATTTTTGCTTGTAAAAATGTCACTAAATCTTTATTTTTGTGATAAACGCTAGTTATGATGATCTTAAATGTTGCATTAGACACCACTGTTTAATAGAAAGTTTGAAAGAACAGCATTTATTTGAAATCACTTTTGATGTCGTTGCTGAATAAAAGTATTAGTTACTTTTAAGTAAAAAAATCTTGCTGGCCCCAAACTTCTCAGGAGTAGTGTATGTGAAATGTGTTCTGATGTGTTGCGTGTTTGATGACAGGAGCGCCCCGGCGTCGCCCAATCATGCGGGCGTTCTCTCCGCCCACTCCAGCGGCGTCCAGACTCCCGACAGCCTATCACGCGAAGGCTCACCGGTTCCCATGGAGCCCGAGCCCGCCTCGGCTCCGCCCCCTTCTGCTGCTGCTGCTGCTGTCCAACCCAAACTAGCCGTGATTCAGGAGGCCCGTTTTACCCAGAACACCTCAGGTACTCCATCACAGATGAACAAACATTCACTTGAGCTGATCTTTTTGGATCAGAAATTCACAATCTTTGTTTTCTTTCAGTTCTTGACATTAGAATTTTTTCTTTGGCTTCAAAGCATTAACGGCGGTTGTTATAATATATATATATATTTACACTTTTTTTAACAACCGCTGTTAATGCTTTGAAACCTATTTATAATGCTATATATATTTATTTTTCATAATAAGTTTATTTTTTTTATCATTAGTTTTATCTGTATTGGTCTGATTTAGATTATTTTTTTATAATAATATAGACAACTCATTTAAAAAAAAAGTATAATTATTTTTGTTATTAAATAATCACCGCTTACCAGTATCAGTCAGAATCAGTAGAATACTAATTTGTTTTGTTTGTTTAATGAGCCTTAACATAAAAAATCAACGCTTTGTTTTCATATAAATAATAATAATAAATGTGCAGTTTTCATCCGTATCAGTCAGAATCTCTGCATCAATATTGTTTATTAGTTTACAGTGAAATTGTAGACTACTTATTATGTGTTTGTTCGTTTGTTTGTTTTATGAGCCTTAACAGAAATAATAAACACTTTGTTTTCATATAAATAATAATAATAAATATTAAACATGCAGTTTTCATCTGTATCTATCAGAACCATTGCATCGATATTGTATATTAGGTTAAAGTACAATTGTGGACTTCTCTTTGTCTTTGTCAAACATAAGCTCTTACTGGTACCAGTCAGAATCTGTGCATCAGTGGTATATAACAGTAGACATAAGATCACTGAGCATGTGCATGTTTTCTCTCTCTCTCTCAGTGTCTCCCATCACCACCCAGCCGGTCCTGATCGCGGTCCAGCGCCCGTTGACTCAGTCGATGAAGCCCGTGACATACGCGTTGGCCACCCCCGTCACGTCCTCCACGTGTGCGCAGCCCCTGATGCAGACGGTGCACGTGGTCCACCAGATCCCTGCGATGACCGTCAGTGCCCTGAGCGGAGCAAACCTGCAGAACGCCATCAAGACAGAGCCGCTGGAGAACGGGGAGTACGAGGAGGTCAAAGGTGACGAGCGCAGGTCAAGGAACATGAACTGGTTTTCATTTCTTCAGATAACGTTAGTAACAAACGTATGTTCTGTCTCTCTTTAGTCAAGGTAGAGTCGATTCCTGGCATCGCTCACGGCTCTATAGGCTCAGCCAATAGGATCATTCAGAGCAGCGCCGGAGCCACGCCCCTTCAAACGGTTACCATAGTGCAACAAGCCCCATTGGGTCAGCACCAACTGCCAATCAAAGCCATCACCCAAAATGGCACTCATGTAATGCCTATTGCCACGGCAATACAGAGCCAGGCTAACTCAGGTATTCCATTATTAATGATATAATTAGAGGAAGGATATTATTACAGAACAGTGGAATTTAAAGTCCCCCTGTAGTCAATTTTATCACTTAAAACTCTTCTTTGATCACCAAAATGACATATTTAAGTGTTTTTTTATTCCTTAAAATAGCTTGAATGTAACTCGACACCCTTGCCTCATTTTGTATGCTCGGTTCTATGAATATGCAAATGAGCCCCGCCTCCACTCACTCCAGCTCAGACATCCACTCGTTGACGATCACACGTTGATCTGATTGGTTACAAGGAAGTTTGTGACGTCAGAAACACCAGCGATTTCAAATCGTGTTTTTGAGACTGTATTTGGTTCTGCGGTTTTAAGGAGAAAATACTCAGCAATGGTGTCGACTTATGAATTTACACATGGTTTGTCTTAAAGCATATTAAAAACACAGACATATAAACATTAAAAACCACACGGGGACTTTAAATACAACATTTTTTCTTTGTTGGTTTTGTTGTTGTTCACTTTCACGCATATGTGCATATATATTTAATAGTGATGAGGGGGTCACACATCCTGTCCATGTTAATAATGGTCTAATTTGACAAGTTTCTGCTAAGTGATAGATGAATTTGCTTCAAAATATTGTTTGACTGGGCGAAGGAAAACATTTAATTCTATTTAAATGGCAAATGGCAAGTCTGCTTATTTGTGTTATCCTACCTCTGGATGATTATATGCACTTTATTATATGCATTTTTTTTCCCTACTGTATTCAACCGTGTCCAACCTAATATTGCGTTCACGCCATTACGGTCATTTTGAAAATATATATAGCTTACAAGTTGTAATTACGAGCTCTATGAGGATGTGAACACTTTACACAGGTTGAAATCTCGTTATTACAACATGGTGTGAATGCACCTTAAGACGACTTAAGAATCTTATGTTAAATGTCTCTTTCTGTTTGTTTTGAAAACATTTAATCCTGTTTAAACGGGTTATCCTAACTCCTTACTGTATGCACTTTAAGACTTGGGAGGGAATCTTATGTTAAATGTCTCTTTCTGCTTGTCTTCAGTGTCGAGTCCGTTACACATGTTGGCCACTCACGCCTCGGCGTCCGCCTCTCTCCCCACGAAGAGGCAGAACGGTGAAAAAGCAAGTGAGCCGCCGGAGAGCAAACGATTGAAAACCGAGGACGAAGAACAGAAAATCGCCTCTGACCCGAACGGGACCGCCGCGGACACAGACTCCACCAACCAGCACGGCAACCACAACTAGTCACGCATTATACACCACCACTTTCCCTCCTTCTGTTTTTCTTTTTTTCCTTTTTCTTTTCCTCTCATCACGGTTTCTCTTCCATCCAGCTCATGGTGCCAAAACTGGAGGCTTTCACGCTGGACAACCGCTGTTAACCTTTTCAAGTGAAGCAAAAATAAATTCTAATGTCAAAAAAAAGAAAACCAAACGCATAAAATAGCGTCCGTTACTGTTGTAATATGATGTTTTTTCGCAGCAACCAGCTGCCTGTTTTCCGTTTTATGACTCGAGCCTGATTGAACAAGAACTCTTACCCCCGAAACACAAGAGCAACTGCCATCTGGTCCGTAACTGGGCATTTTATTACAGACTTTCACAGACCCTGCAGATGTTGTCCGATCGGAGGCGTTTGATTGGCTAGGATTCTGCTCTTGGGAGTCACGGTGATATTTAGCATCTCGCAGCCAAAATTGGAAGCATCTTTAAAAAAAAAAAAAAAAAAGCACTCTTTCCTGGATGTTTTGCGACATGCGATGCCCTCCGGATGTGCAGATGTTGATCCTCTGCGGACCGTCGGAACCCGAAAGATTCTAGAACCTCCGGAACCCTTGCGTTGTTCACAGTAGACTGAGAATTCCAGAACTCCCGCTTGTGGAATCTGGATCTCTGACAGCGGAACACGGGCTTCCATCCAACATTCCAAAGTTTGGCAATCAGATTGTGGAGGGGGAAAGGCCAAGAGGATGTCCTGGAATGGAATTACACACCATGAACCACAAATAGGTTGATGTTGTTTTCTTTTTTCCTTTTTTTAATAGTGCATTCTAGGGCTGTATGTGGAGACTGTCTTCAGCCAAAGGGATCAAAATATTCCGAAACACATCACATATTCCGAAACTTTCGGCAGCTAGCCTGACAGCATCACCCACAATCCCCTGCAATTGTCGTAGTGGATAATATGCAGTATTTTGTCGTTCATACGTGGAGCGTAGGATCTGGGTGTGTTTTCATTTATAGAGACGTTTTAAAAAGTAATAATAACAATAACGATATATATAAGCAGCAGCATACGAGCAGAAGAGGATTTGGGACGCCCGTCTCTTTTCTGCTCTGTGAAACTAAGCGTAGTTTCTTTTCTAAGATGGAGAAAAATGTATTAATGGAGTATTTCCTTCCTATGTGTTTTCCTTTGTTTATTTTTAAATCTGAGCAAAACCGCCTTTGTTACACTGACATATTTTCATACATGCACAGATGCTCGAGCGGACGTGTCATTTCCATGTGTAGTTGAACTGTTTTCATCCAGCTTGCATGTAACGGACTAGACAAACATACCTGATCCGGCGATTTAAACGTAATCCAGAAGAAAAAAAACACAAGAACCTGCTTTGAATCGGACCAGATCTGCACTTGATTAGACTCCTTTTGTTTACTTTTTCCCCCGTTTTCTTTGTTTTGTTCCCTTTTTGTTTTTGGGCTGTATTGGTGTAGGCCGATTGTGTCTGCTTAATGATTTGATTCCGGTCAGGCCGTTGAGTCTGACTGATTATGTTTCAAACAAAAGCAAAAAAAAAAAATATGATTGATGTTTGTTCTGCTTCAGTGGGTCAATGCTTTTTTTTTATAAATTAATTTAAAACCTTACGCTGATGATGTTATGGTCTTTTCTTTGATCAAATTAGTCTTTTCATACATTGACATGTCATATATATATATATATATATTGGTGATTTTAAATTGTTTGTAGGGGTGAATACAAAGTTTGGGACTAACAATTTATGTTTTTGAAATAAGTCTCATGCTCTCAATGCAGCATTTATTTGATCAAATATACAGTAAGATATTAATATTGAAATATTGCCATTTCAAATAACGGTTTTCTATTGCAATATATTTTAAAATGTAATTTATTCCTGCAATCAAAGCTAAATTTTCAGCATCATTCAATGTCACTTGATCCTTCAGAAATATTATATTATGATGATTTGATGATCAAGACACATTTCTGATTATTATCAGTGTTGAAAACTTTGTGAACAGTTGTGCTGCATATTGTTCATGTGGGAATTATGATGCATTGTTCATTTTAGGCCAAGATTTTTCTGGCTTGTTGCACCGATAGCACCACAGTGATGTCACATATTTTCTAATCCTCAAACATTAACTTACATTAGTGAAGTTGATGCTAATTAAGATCACTAACACTAATTGAAAAACTAGTTCAAATATTCAATTATGTTGCAGTTTCATTCTAACCTCTGTTTTTTAAAAGCAATATAGTTTTCTCAACAGTACTTGCAAAATTAAATGGAAGCAATTTTAGTTGAATTTAGTTAGTCCCAAAATAATGGTCGTCTTCTCACTAAGGTAAGATGTGAAATCCATAATCAATTTTCAGATTTATCTATGAGATGCCTGCTGAAGACAATTAAACTATCTAGATGGTAATTTCTCAGCTCACCACTGTGTGGCGCTGGTGTGTAAGCGTTCATTGGCTGTATGTGGCAGCAGAACTCAAATGGCTTCTGATATTGTGTATGAAAAAAGGTCCATTTCAAGTCCTGTCGTCCTACAGATGATCTTAACCTGCTGTATTGGTAATCTGGTCTAGATTTTTCTTAAAACCCGCCGAAAATAGTTTAACCTTTAGCCTCTTTTCATAAGGTGAATCTCGAGAGAATACGAGCTCTTAAGAGCACTTTTATTAAAGATGATTTGATTGACCTGTACAACCCTCCTGAGGGGCTCGTCCTCTCGGTTGAGTTTTGACCTCTTTTAGTGCTGAATTTGAACATGCAAAATGGCGTCTTGTTTATTCAGCCTGAGATTTGCTTTAACGGCCGAAAGGTTTTAGTAACTTAAAATGATATTGCATTCGAATAAAATAATGGTTTTGTGTTTATCTGGCTCTAGTAGATCATGATGATGTTTAATGTGATTAAGATTTCAGGTCAGTTTTGATGAAATCCCCTTAATGAGAGTTAAGGTGCGGTCACTTTTACACATGCGCGGGAACATTTCGCGGGCGAATCTGCGCGTTCGAAGGTTTCGCGTGAGGCTGAACTAGTTCCACACGCGGATTTCGCTAAATTTAAAGTTCGAATTCGCCTAGTTAGTCGACAGAAAGCTGCTTGTGAAAGTGATTTCCTTGTGAGCTGTGCCTTATTCATTGCTACTCTTCTGACAATGGACCTTTTTTCGGTAATGTGATCGTATTCTGAATACGAGACCGTTACCCGCAATGTGAAAACCATAGGTGAAAACCCTAGTAAAGTGAATGGAAATTATTTGAGTTTAGCATGAAATGTTCTTGATATTCTTCATGATATCCTCAGACAGCAGGAAAAGGCAGCAGCAGATCACAGGTAACTCTATCTGATAGAGCGCGAGACTGTGGGAGGTAAATTAAGGCTCTAATGAACACATCTCACTGGCACACAGACGTGGGATGAGTTGTCATGGCGACCGGGAGCTGAGTGATGCTGATGAGAGTTGCGGAACCTGAGATTGTCTTTGTGTGTGTGTGTCAGACGCTAGCATCCGTCTACAACACACCTTTTCAAACGCGTCTCCTCTAAATAAAGCAGGACCTTGTGACAAACTCACATCTGATGCAGAAATTACTGGATGTCTCAGGCCACATATTGAAAGAAAAGCCAGACAGGCATCGGACAGTTTGCATGCAAACATTTTTGCTTTGAGATGTTTTGCTTAGCAGTTGTAAAAGAGGAACTTTTAAGTATGGATTATGAATCATCTAAAATTGTTAGCTTTTGGAATAACATATACTTCTCATATGATTTCTTTATGCAGATTTCCAGGGCATGTGGAACAGAAGATCAATACTACATTTGCCACAATGAGCAAGTATGCAACAGAGTAGCCTACCCACAATGCAATATGTTTGACTTGAAAAGTGCTCATATTTGGTAAAAGGGTGAATTCATGCTTACTGGGTACAAAAAAAGTGCACTGAAATGAAATCCAAAAAGGAGGGAATACAAATATATAAAATTCATTACATTTTGATTCATTATAGGTTCATGATTATTTTATTGTTTTGAAATACTGAGAATATGAGTTTATGCAACCTACAACTACTATAGCCAACTTTACATATTATCGTTTTATCACAGCTTTATTTGCTGGATATAAGTATATATTCACAGTATAAGGTAAAGCAATATAACAAATCTGCTTGATCGTTTAAATTGTCGCATCGCACAGCTCTGTATAAAGTTGGATAGTCAGTACATCCAATTTTACACACATACATACAGTATAGCCTACTGAAATAAAGCTTTACTATATACATTATATATATAGTTAAATTATACTGTAAGGCACGAAGATATTATGATAGTATTAACATTAGCATTATGATTTTCTGTAAAGCTGCTCTAAAACAAAACAATGTCTTATTGTGAAACTTTCGATAATAAACTTTTTCAATATGTTGCTTTAATTGTAGCTAAATATAGTCTCTTTCCTGTTAGCGATAAGCTCGTTCCAGACCCCTCTAGATCATCTTGTGGTGCTTTGAGAGCTATTTTATCCTGACACTAATCTAGATCCTCTGCTAGCCCACAACCCTGTTTCTGACCCCTGACACAGAGGGCAGTGAGGGATTAGCCACAATCTGATTATCTCGCTGTTGTTTTGCTAACAAGCTTCTTTGGCTGTTTGGCCAAACTTTTTCAGTAGTCTGGGTCACTAAATTTAGTTAGTCTCCATCTCTGTAGCCGAGGTTATATATTTACATCTTCAAAAAGGTGCTATGGTGTGTGTGTGTGTGGAATGGAAATGTACCATTTTCATAATTAGGGGCTGTTCACACGACTCCATTTTCAACTAAAAACGTAAAACCTTTTATGCGTTTTTGGATATTCGTTTACATGACAACAGCGTTTTGGGTGCCTGTAAACGAAAAGTTTTGAAAACCGGTTTCAAAGTGCAAGTTTTTGAAAACGGTCTCAGTGTAATCTACAAGAACGCGAATTTCTGAAGATGATGACATCATGCACATGCGTATTACATATTCAGTCTATAGTGTTTCATCGCCATCTAATGGCTTGGCAGCAGAACACAGCGTTTTCGGTCGTTTTCGCGGATCCGTGTGAATGGGGATCGTTTTGACAAGGGTGTCGTCCGTATGCGGAAAACTCGAAGGAAAAACGTCTCCGTTTTAAGCATATCGTTGTCGTGTAAACGTACCCTTACTTGGTCAAAAAGAATCATGCTACCAAAATACTAAGGTAATTTGAACATGGTACCATTGTAATACTAAAGTTTTGTTGTTGTTTTTGAAAACACTTTAGAATTTGAGGTCAATAAATTTGACTGTCAAGGAGGATACACATGAGGTTTTCACTTACATGAAGATATATTGTGGTATTGGAGAATTTGGGTTTTTTAGGTCACATATCAGCGATGTACTAAAAACGGAAAAGTTTTTCCTTTGCATTTTTCGTGCACAGATGTTGTCAAAACGATCCCCGTTCACACGGATAACGAAAACGACTAAAAACACTGTGTTATTGATGCCAGGCCAGTAGTTGGCTATGTCACTTTGTAAAGAAATACTACGCTCCTATAGACTGAACATACACGTGCATTACGTCAACTTATTTTTTTTAAGTCTTTTTGTAGTTTTACATGAAAACGATAACAGTACTGTTTTCAAAAACTTGCATTTTAAAACCCGTTTTCAAAAGCTTGCATTTTAATAAAGTACCGTGGTAATATCAAGGTTTTTCGGTCATGGTAGGATTAGATTTCTCTCAAAGTCAAGAAAGCTGCTTCCAGTTTCCACAAACCAAAATTTCATGACAATGATTTATTGAGCAACTGCCAAGTGAGGGTGAATAATTCCCTATGAAAATGCTAATAAATGGCGATGTTTAGTCGTAGTTCTCATCCGCATATTGAAGCCTGATGCGGTCGAGACCGTGTACGTGCCACAACAACACACGCTCAACAATCACAGCCGCTGACAATCGCTCCAGTGTTTATCAGCTATTTTCAGCGGATGGCTCATTGATTGATCCCTTGTGATCCTTATTTTGAGATCACAAAGCCGAACAACAATCTCTTTTGTGTTTGGAGTGTGGAATTCTGTGGCATTCGGGCCCGCGAGGAGATTACATTATGAAAGAGACTCAGGTTAGCTTGGTTAGGATCAGCTAGTGCTAACTTCCACCTGTTTTTAGCTCTGTCTGCTGTTGTTTTGCACTGGACGCAGGTGGTGTGTTTGGGATAAGTGTGTTTGTGTGTTGTTCTTGGGTCAGATGGGACAGACGGGTCCTCAGACTCCCTCGTGGAGGCGCTCTAGAGCAGCAGATGTGTGCTGGAGCAAATCTGCAATTAAATTGACCTCTTTCTATCAGACTCCAGGATGTAAATGAATGCATTTCTCACTATTCGGTGTCTGTCGGCTTTCTCGTCCAGTAATGCTGGCGTAACGACAGCAGGAGAAGCGAGTTTACGGAGAGAGTGTGTAATTTCCTCTGTGAAAACCAAATGACGTTTGGCAGGACTGTTCTCCTTGTTATCATAGTGAATATTTATTCCAACTTTATTATAACTTTGCGTGAGGAACAGATGCAAGTTTTTCCACCACATAGTAGATCATAATTATGATATAAAAATGCCTACAATTAATGACATTAATTGAAATTATGAGAGAAGACATGTATGACAGTCATAACTATGACATAAAATTTCAAAATGAATACATAAAAAGATATTATAAGATAAAAAGACATAAGAATGTATCATTACATTTTTTTCCATCTCGTAAATTTTACTTAATTTGTCAGTTCCTCATAATTTCAACATGTCATCATAAATATGACTTTTAAATATCATACTTTAGCTTTTTTCCATAATTTTGGCATCTCGTTATTTCTACTTGTATCATTATGATTTATCAAAGCATGATTTTTTTCTTATATGGTGTAATTGAGCTCTCACTTAAATGGATTATTGAATTATATTTTTTCCATCTACTTTGGGCGTATGAAAAACAGAAGCTCTAACATTTTATTTACAGAAGAAGAAAAAAAGCTAATGTGGAAAGGGAATGACATGAGGGTGAAAAAATGATGACAGAATTGTCATTTATTTGTGAACTTTTTGTGCTTTTGCAGGTTATTTGGACCCATTTTAGATGGACTTTCTGCAAACCAAACTTCATCAAAATCATCCTGAAGCTCCATTTTTCATATATGGTAATGATAAATGTCTCCATGTCGCTCACAATCACTTAGTCATAAAGAGCATATTGTGACTCTTAAGATGTGATTTTATCATGTTTTGACCCATTAAAAGCTGCACTATGTAACTTTTCCGCCGCTTGAGGGCGTACATTCAAAACAACAACAACAACGGCTTAGCTTGATTCATATACAACGAGACATTCAGACAATAAGACTAACACTGTCTTCTGTGTTTTCAACTTTTCTGTCAGTAAAGGAATCCAACCAATCACTCACCTGTCTATTAAATGCAATATCGGCGTCTGTCCAGTTGAAGTTTGTCACGAAGTTCTCTCCATTTAGGAAATGCCACACCGTTGTTCATCCTGGTTTTATTTCTCTTCTTGTCCCAAAATCTTCTTGGGTCATTTGGTTGACATTTCCGTTTATGGGACTTGTCTTGGTCGACAGAACCAGCTGCAAACGGTAAAGAATAATTGTGTTCCATAGCGACTGCGAGACACATGCTAGTTGCTTGATAGACTCTACAGCTACAACTTCTGCATTTGTCCACGAGACTGTTGCCATGGTTTTTACTGCAGTAAAAGCCGTAACCGAGGGTAACACGGACATGACGTCATTGACTGGCGACTCCCTCACACCTGCTCACACGTCCCGTTTCTTTTGTTGAAATCGCTGTTTTCTCACGATTTACAAATAGCTGGGAACATTTGGGATATTATAAGAAATCAACTGGGGCCGGTTTCACAAAGATAGACTTTGACTATGACTTAGATTTAGTAGATAGTCAGACTTCAGATAGACATCTAAATCATACTGTTGCACAAAGCACTTAAGACTCTGACTATCTTAAGTAGGACTATACTGCAATGCATTCTGGGTAAAATAAGACACTTTTCAAAAAAAAAAACATGGCGGATCGAGTAAGCGCATTCAACCGCTTAGTGCAGTTTACCCCAGCGGAAAATATGTGTTTGTTGGAGGAGTATAACAGTTACAAGGACTTGGGAAATTTAGCAGAGAATGTAGTAACAAGAAGAAATGTTTAATTTGGAAAAAGATTGCTACGACAGTTAACAACTGTGGCGAGCAGGACCAGGACGAGAGCCTTGAGAGACCGGCGCGAGGCCGGTTGCGTGAGTGATAATGAACGTCACCTGTGAGACGCACCGGTCTCGATCTTCAGCGTCGTCGCTCCTCCTTTAATGCTTCCGCTCCTCCTTTAATGCTTCCGCTCCTCCATGAGAGATGCGAGACCGGTGTGTCCTCGTCCTGCTCGCCACTACAGCGTTAATCCGACCGTAGAGCAGAGCGTTAAAGACGTACAGAAAATATACAAAAACATGGTACAAGATGCCAAAAAAGAAATATTTAAGAGGAAATATGATAAAAACCCTTTCCCTTCTCATAGCTCTCTCCATAACATCGTCAGCAAACCACAATGAGCCATTTTCCCTTTTCTTTTGGCTGTTTGTAATGTAACTGTTTGTTACTGCTGGTTGCCAAGGTAACAGAGTCTTAGACCTAAGTTAGCCTGGGGTAAGGCGTCTCATTTTTTTGGTCTAAATTAAGTCAGTCTTTATTTTTGCGAAACAGTCTAACTTGCATTAGAATAGTCTATGAGCAAATTTTAGACTTCTCTAACACAATAGACCGGTCTAAAATAGCTTTGTTAAACCGGCCCCTAAACAAAATATCTAACACTGGCCTAGTGGTTTTTGGATATTTTACTGCAAAAATCTTACATAGTGCACCTTTAACATCTACTATTTTGGCATGAGGAGCCTGAACTCATGAAACAAGTGTCCAAACGGAAACATCACGTCAAACGGCCAAACTAAACTCAACCAGATGGAAAACAGACTGAGGTGTGTTTTTTGTTTCCTC
This sequence comes from Siphateles boraxobius, assembly GCF_051911475.1. NCBI lineage: Eukaryota > Metazoa > Chordata > Actinopteri > Cypriniformes > Leuciscidae > Siphateles > Siphateles boraxobius. The sequence goes on along the minus strand of NW_027509130.1, from coordinate 6,207,194 downwards.
ACCTTATGAACACAATGCCAGTGTTGTATTCTCGCAATAACTTTTGCGGAAGTTATAACGCAATAACTTGCAGAATGCCTTCTAATTTTAGCTCTTGGTGTTTGTGAAAGACTTTTTTTCTTACAGCCATTGTTTACGTCATTGGTTGACAGCTTATTACTCACGTTTTCAGCTTGAGTTATAAGTTGACATGTCAGGCCTCTCAAGCAAACAGGTCAGTGTTGCGAAAGTATCACAGAGTACAAAATACCTCTTCTTTATCAGTTTTAAGTCAACATGAGATCAGAATTGACCTAGTTAACTTATTGTATGTTCCTAATGGGCTATTTAAAAAAAGAAAAGGTTTCGCACAAATTGAATAGCTTCTTTACTTCTTGGACAACTTTATTTGTATGTATTTGGCTGATGTCATCCTAGGCCAAGCAAACTATTGGATTATGTTATTCAGTAGCCGAATCGCTTCAGGAGAAGAGTATAGTCCTCAGTAATCATCTCCATCCTGGTACAAAATAACCACTTTTCACCAGTCAATCTGGTCTTAATATATAAAATCAAGTTTTGCTGAATATCCCAAACATGTCTCATTGAATGTCTCAAAACATGTCTCAGGACCCCATTGAAGTCACTATATGGAGAAAACTCCTGGAATGTTTTCCTCGAAAACCTTAAAGTCCCTGTAAAGGTAATAAAAAAAAAAGAAAATTCTAAACACATTAGAAATGTTAGAAATGTATTGCTTAAACATATTACAAAGACTGTGAACTGTGAAGTACTGAATTGTGGAGCTAGACCGTTAAACAGTTTTTAACCTGATTGCTATTTTCCGGATTTTTTGGGAAAAATCGCCCCTACCTGATGATGCACTGGAGTGCCTGAGGCAGACCGCTCCCCTAACAATATAAATAGAGCACATTCGCATCAGTTTGCCGCTCAATCGCGAGTTACTGTCAGTATTATTAGTTACTACAGCTTACAGTTCGCTAGTTAGCTATGTCTTCGTCACGGAAATGCGCACTACCTGGATGCGATCACTTACACAACAGATCGGTGTCCTTATTTAAATTTACAAAATACGATCACATCAAGAAGAGGTGGATTAATTTTGTGAAGAGCCACCTTGATAGAGAGCTGAGGATCACCACCAAAACCCGCCTCTGTAGTGATAATTTTACACGGGATAGTTTTATAAACTTTCGTCGGAGATAACTGGGATTCATTGACAATCCGCTGTTACTGGTGAATGGGGCCGAACGACTATCTCCCGCCTCGGCCTTTATCCTCCCGTCGCGCCGACAACTGGTGCCATCATCGGCAGTGCGTGCCCACCAATGAGTGTAAGTTGTCTTGTGCGCTTATGTTATAATTAACCTAATAAGCTGCTAGGAGCATCCATTCCGGCTTTATCGGGTCGTGACAGTGGAGTGTGGCAATGACAGCTTTACCGCGAGTGGGCGTGGCTTCAGCGCAGCCAGCGGACACGCCCCCAGCGTTTGAGAGCAGAGACTACTGCAAATTTTTTCAAGATTTTGATAGCTTATTTTATGTACTTCCCGGCTATTTTTATCATTCAAATTTGGCTGGGTGGCTAATAACACATTTTTCTGTGATATGACAAACTCAGAACACATACTTCATTTTGACTTTGCAGGGACTTTAATTTCTTTTCGATTGAAGAAAGAAAGACATGAACATCTCGGATGACATGGGGGAGAGCAAATTATTGGGAAATTTTTATTCTGGAGTGAACTAATCATTTAAGGAAGTAAAATAGGTTATTAATACCACTTCATGTTGTTTCACTTCAAGCCCCCCTGTTGTGAAAATCCAGATTTAAATGTTGTTTATACGTCTATGTGGTGTTTTTAATATGCTTTAAGACAAACCATGTGTAAATTCATAAGTCGACACCATTGCTGAGTATTTTCTGCTTAAAACTGCAGTGAACCAAATACAGTCTCAAAAACACGCTTTGAAATCGCTGGTGTTTCTGACGTCACAAACTTGTAACCAATCAGATCAACGTGTGATCGTCAACGAGTGGATCTCTGAGCTGCTGTGAGTGAGGGGAGGCGGGGCTCATTTGCATGAGGCAAGGGTGTAGAGTCACATTCAAACAATTTTAAGGCATAAAGAATTTTTTTCAAGGAAAAAATGTTTCAATGATATTTTAACTTAATTGTCATTTAAGATGAGTTTTAAGGGATACAATTATTGACTGCAGGGGGATTTTAAGATTGCACACCCTTTAGTAAGATCATCGTCCCGTTCTTTGCTTGTAGTCAGATCCGTTTCTACATGACATGGCATAAACCGAGATTTTCCGCTCTTCGAAGCAAGTTTAATGTTTAGCCATCTGTTATCAGACCAACATAAACCTTCTCACTGCCAGGCCAGCTATTCTAGTAAGCAGATATCGCAGGTTTGTTTGTGTGGAGTTTCTAATCAATAAGCGTGCGAGTGGAGACATCTGCGATTCCAGACTTTAATTAGACACTAATGGGAATGTATTGCCAAACTCCTGTACAAACTCCTATCCTTCCGTCTTAGCGCTGGATTAACAGCGACTTCTGGAAGCTCCAGGCCATAATTTTACGTCTGAAACACACACACACACACACACACATCGGTCATAAACGAGTTCCTCGAGGTCTGACAGCTGAACGCAGGGTCTCCGAGTGGAGTCGTTGCACATGCAGTGATGAATTGGTGTTTTCTGCTGAGGGTCAGAGGTCAACGCCACTGTAGGGTCACACAGAGGGCAGCTGTTACTGTAAAGATCGTCAAAACTGCATTGTGTTTTACTCCTTTCTTTTTCAGCTTTCAGTGTCAATTATTTTACATTTTGCTTCACTTGTTGTTATTTGAATTTGCCTTTTTAATATTTAATTTATCTTTTTCATTTTGTTGGCTGTTCTATTTTGTTTTTTAAGTCTTGTATTTGTTAGTTAAAATACTTTAGTTGTATTTTTTTCTTTCATTTTGTTTCCTTTCTCTTAGTTTATTTTCGTTTCTTAGTTTCATTGCTGCTTTTAATTTCTTTTTGATCATTTTCTTTTCTTTTTTTCTTTCCCTGACTTTGATTTGCTAGTTTTCATAACCCTATTTTTTTTTTTACTTTTATTTTGTTCTTATTTTTCTCTCTTCATTTTTTGCTACATTTATTTATCACTTTCTTTTCAGTCAATTTCTTTTTATCAATTTCTTATCTTTGGGGTTGTTTTTTGTCTTTTAATTTTGTATTCTTCTTGTGTGTTTTGTCTAATTTTTGCCTCTTTTCTTTAGCTTTTGTACCTAGTTTTTTGCTTTACATTGTTTATCCATTTTATTTCTCTTTTATTTATAGTTTTTCTTTGTTCTATTTTGTTGTTTTTTGTTTCTCTTTTGCTGTTTTTATTTTTGTCTCAGCATTATATTTTCTTTGCTTCCCCTTGTTTAATTTCTTTCTTAAATTTTTTTTTTTGTTTGGCTTTTTGCTGCTTTTCATACACTCTCATAAAAGCTGTCACTGGGGCTGTACTCTTTCAAAAGGTACACCTTTGTACCTAAAGTGTGCATAATAGTACCTAAATGTTATTAAAACCATTTTAAAGAGTACCATCCCACTGACAGCTTTTTGTAAAAAAAAGTCCCTCTTTCTCTCTCTCTCTCTCTGTCGAGCAGATGTCTCTCTCTCTCTCTCTCTCTCTCTCTCTCTCTCTCTCTCTCTCTCTCTCTCTCTCTCTCTCTCTCTCTCTCTCTCTCTCTCTCTCTCTCTCTCTCTCTCTCTCTCTCTCTCTCTCTCGAGCAGATGTCCTCCTGCCTCACACAGGTGTATTCTGGGTCTTAGACATGAGCAGTCTAATTCCTTCTTCACTGTGGTGTGTTTTGACTATATTTGGGTCTCAGTGGAGCTGTTGTCAACAGTTTCTGTTTTCCAGGAAGCTCTTGCTGTAGATTGTGTTGTAGTTTCAGCATGATAGACAGAATGTCACATGGATACAGCTGCCCTACACCTGTGTGCAGGAGATTTGAGCTGGGCATAAGTGGTTTCCAATGAAGCGGCTTCAGTTTGGGGCAAGAGAATTAAAAGCAGTGAGATAGTGAGAGCATTGCTGAATCTAGTGTTGTGCCAATATATTTGTGGTGAAACTTTTTTTTTTTGGTTTGTTTTTTTGTGCAACTTGACAGACATCTGTATTGCAGTGGATAAATGCATCCTTGTTAACCTCTGGGCAGAGATTTCTCAGAAATGGGTTTAAAACTGATGTGCCCTAAAACAAACACTGATGGCATGTTTAATTTCCTTTTCGAGCTATAAAAAGCTGCTTGCGTGCTTATCAAGCTCAGGGAAGCCGCAAACCTCATGAATGAACCAGACTCGTCTAATCTCTGGATTAGAACATCTGTGTGTCATGAACGAAATGCTCTCTTCGAGTCCAACAGCATGCTCTCTTTGAGTTTGAGTTTTCCTCAAGTTATTTAGTGAGACCTTTGGAATAATCAAAGAGAGAGAAAGCAAGGAAACATTATTTCCATGATAAATGTGGTTTTAAACATTATAGGTTCTCTTTACATTCTTTTATAAGTTCTAAATTATTTTATATCTTTATAAGTTATTTTATATGTTCTCTATAAGTTAAAGTTATATAATAAAGGATTATTATGAAGGAACTCTAAGTTATTTTTTTAGGTTCTTTTAAGTTATTTTAAGTTTATCTATAATTATTTTATAAGTTAAGTACTCTATAAGTTCTTTTATATGTCCTCTTAGTTTTAAAGTTCTCTATACTTTTTTTATAAGTTATCTAAGTTCTTTTATAACGTTTAAGGTCTCTGTAAGTGTTGTTATAAGTTAATTTTTCTATAAGTTATTTTACAAGTTATAAGTTCTCTACTAGTTATTAATATGTTCTCTAAGTTATTTTATAAGTTTTAAGGTCTCTGTAAGTTATATTATAAGTTAATTTTTCTATAAGTTATTTTATAAGTTTTAAGGTCTCTGTAAGTTCTATTATAAGTTAATTTTTCTATAAGTTATAAGTTCTCTACTTATGTTATTATGTTCTCTATAAGTTATTTTTTAAGTTGTAAGGTCTCTAAGTTCTGTTATGTTACTTTAAAAGTTATTTAATAAGTTATATGTTCTTTAAGTACTTTTATAAGTTTATGGTCTCTGTAACTTCTATTATAAGTTACTTTTTTTAGAAGTTATTTTATAAGTTATAAGTTCTCTACTAGTTATTGTATAAGTTATCTTCTAGTTATGTTAGTTATGTTATTTTATAAGTTTTAAGGTCTCTGTAAGTTCTAAGTTAATTTAAAAGTTATTTTATAAGTTCTCTGTTCTCTAAGTTATTTTATAAGTTTTAAGGTCTTTGTAAGTTCTGTTATAAATTTATTTAAAAGTTATTTTATAAGTAATATGTTCTTTAAGTTCTTTTATAAGTTTAAGGTCTCTGTAAGTTCTATTATTATAAGTTAATTTTTCTCTAAGTTCTTTTATAAGTTTTAAGGTCTCTAATTTCTGTAATAAGTTCTCTAAATTATTTAATAAATTATAAATTCTTACAAGTTATTTTATAAGTTATGTTCTCTATGTTCACGTTTAAATGCGTCATTAACTAGTTTGTTGATATCGGTTCCTCACACACTGTGTAGAATTTATGTAAATGTGGTTCTCACTCTCAGTTGCAGAATTACAGTTGTCATCTTGTAAATGACTGAACTGTGTGTGAACAGTACAGGATTAAGCACTAAATAGTGTATTGACAACAGAGTTTAGCTCCAGTGTGCATGTGGCCTATAAGTACGTTGTGTATAAAACTGTCTTATAAATGCATCAGCATCTCTATTATTGAAATACCCTGACTACGCCAGACTTCGTACTTCCGCTCAATTTCATTTCGCTTCTGTACTTAGTCTGAGACATCGACATGTCTCTCAGTTTTCTTCCGGCCTGAAAACAGCCGACCAATCAACGGACAGAGGGCGGGCTGAGAGCCGTGACGTAGACGCTAAGCGCCGAGTTTAAGATTGTGGAAATCGAAAACGACCGCAGATATGGAGACACAAGAAGAGTGTTTGGTAAACATTTTGAATGGAGGTGATGTTGTGGCCCTACTCCCGACAGGTTTTTGGTAAAAGTTTAATTGATCAAATATTACCGAAACTGGGGAGGCCAAAGGCCGGCAAGGCGACAGTTGTGATTGTGTCCCCCTTGGTTGCACTCATGGAGGATCAGGCAGCAAAACTCGGTCAGCCATGTTCACTCCGGTATTTCGCTCGATGGTTTCGTTTTCGCATCATACGTGTTTACAGTGGAAGTTCGATGCGGCTGAGCTGGCACAAGCGCGATAAAGAAAACACTTTTCAATGATGCCATTCCAGACTCTGTCTATGAAGCAAAGCGAAGTAGCAGAGTTTGGTATTACCAGGCTACTCTTGAAACTCTATTTAGTTTACAATTCTCTGCAATAAAAAACATGAATGAATATCCAATGACTCTTTATATTCATGCTCCGTACATAAAAAAATTACAAAAAGCTGAAATTCAGGACAGGAAGTCACCACATCCAACAAGTAAATTCAGGTGTGGCTTTATGACGATAATGTGAACGTTACTGTTTGCTCTGTAAATAAATCATGACATTGTTCTTGTGGTTTTGTGGCTCTTGTGTTCCTGCAGACCTGCAGCTGGATGTTTTGACTCTTTCTGTGTTTTATAAAGCTGAAAGGACAGATTATAAAGGTCAGCGGCACAGAGGGTTTCCTTCGGGTCACTGGATCACGCAGCTGCATTAAACACTGACAGCTCAGCTGGACTCAAAGGTTCACTGCTCTGAACACTGTACAATATCTGTATATTGATGAATATTTTTTTCTTATAAATAGTATATGTGAGTGTATGCAATCTGCAGTCTAAGGGGTTTATTTTAAGGATCTAAGCTCATGGTCTAAAGCGCAGGGCGCAAGTGCACTTTGGTCGAATCCGAATCCACTTTTGCTAGTTTAACGACGGGAAAAATGGTCGGCGCTCCCGGCGCATGGTCTTTAAGGGTTGTCCCTATTCTCTTAATGAGTAATGGGTGTGTTTTGGGCATAACGTGCAATAAACCAATCAGAGTCTCATCTCCCATTCCCTTTGAAAGCCAGTTGCGTTCACGCCATGGCGGATTCACTATTTACATGGAGGCATTTACAAACGGAAAAACTGAACGCTTCTCTAGCGAGGAAACGGATCTGTTCGTGCGCGAGGTTAAAGCGAGACCATCTACAGGACAAAATGTATGCGCGAAGTGTTGGATGCTCATAGTGTTTTCTCTCTGTGCTTAATGTTTTTTTTTTTCTCTCCAAAGTGCACAACCAAGAATTCAGAAGGAAGTTGAGAATGGAGAAATATTCAAAAACAAGAGGAATTTATCAAGAGATCCTGATTGCATTTACTTCTATCAATCAGTCTGATGATACCTTGTTGTCCAGATGCCGTTCTGTACAAATGCATCAGACACACGAGTACTGGCTGTGAGGTTAAGTACTCTACCAGTATCACTACTGCTGCTAGCATCTGCCGGACATCAATGATCCAGGCCACCGACAGTATTTCCCTCTCTATCAGAGATATTACTACAACAATCAGCTTCAGAGGGTTGGTTTTACCCGGCAAATTCCCTCTTTGCAAATCGCATTATGAGATAAATGAAGCGAAAGACAAACGGATGAATCATCTTTTCCTTTCCTTTCAAAGGATAGTCAGATTAGTCAGAAAAAAATATTGGTTTTATTCAAATATATTCAGCATTTCTTTGTGGGCCGTGTGTGTCTGCGTTAGTCCCGGTGAACCAAGAAGACCGAAATCACATGAGCTTTAGAACGGCTTAACAGAAACGTTTAACTCAAACATAATTTTATTAATCAAAGTGATTTAGACAAAAGGGCTATGACATGTAAACTGACCAATCAGCATCCAGGAATTGTCAACCATCATGACATCACAGAACTCAACACTAATGAAACTGGAAATTCATTCTCTGGGCGCTGTTTGGGGAGGATTGAGCAGATAAACACTGAGTGTTTACCAAAGAGTTGTTTTTCCAAACTGTGATGTCCTTGACTTTTCCATCTCCAAAAATAGTGCAAAGAATCCACAACCTGAGCAAGAACAGCTCTAAATCTACTTGAGTGCTTCCATGCCCCCCTTCACACTGACGTACTGTTGACATTTTTCTTACACAAGTCACTTTTGATCGTTTAATATAAAAAAACACACCCAGTGAACTTTTTATAAGTCCATTTCAAAACCTAGAGAGCTGCCTACCGAGACAGCATTGTAGGATGCAAGGTTGTTTCAAACAGCAGGCCCAGAATGCATGGAAATATGTGAATATAAGCATAGCAGATGAAGTTAGAGAATTTTTTGTTTTATTCAGTACTGGAAATGAGCTATAATAGGCTATAGACTCATTAAAAAACATACTACTTTACACAATTTGTTTGTGCTATCTATTTTTATTCTTGAGAACCGTTTACAACAAGCACATACACAACATACAAACATCCACACAGAGTACTGTTGTTAACAGCATACTAGCATGGGTTAAATCTTTATATGGTAGAAATACCAAGACTAGTATGATATTTCCAATTTAAACTACTGTTGCATTTAAGTAATGTCGGAAAGATCGTATTCACGAGGGGAAGCTCAGGATTTTCTTTAATGCTGCCTTCACATGGAATTTTACAGGACTTATTTACGGGCAAAAATGTAAAAAAAAAAAAAGAAAGAAAAAAAGTGAAATTTACGGGAAAAAAAAAAAACTTGGTTGCCAGTATTTTACCGTAAAAAAATACAGTAGTAACCTTTTAGTTTTTACAGGAAAACCCTTAGGCTATATTTCATTAACTGATAAACGATTTCATTCAATTTCACTAAAGTATTAAAATCTGTTTTATACCTTTGTAATATACTGATAACCACCACAATAATACAGGCGGTAAAATAGAAAACCACATGATTCAAAGTCCATCACCATTAGTTTTCCACATGCTGAGGCACTTTTTAACATATAGAAGGTGCACAGTGTCATACCCACAAATACAAAACACCATCATGGTGACACACACACAACTCCAAATAATGCCATAAACATTCATTAAACAATATATGATGTAACATAAACCAAATGTGCATAACTGATTGCAAAAACTGAGAAGAAACATACCTGTTTAAATGAAATAACATCAAATGTGAAGTGTCTGGGATTGTCATTTAGAGAAACAACAAAAATGAGACGAACAGAAACACAAGAACTACAACTGACTTCAGCCACAGCCTTGATAAAAAAACATTAAATCTCTCAAGATCGCATCAGAGGATTAAACAACAAACACTCCACAAACAGCATTACCAGCTTAACTTATTACTAACCAGACTGACTTTATTTCTGTCATACATCTATAGTTCTGTCTGAGAATTAACAGAGGTTTAGATGTTGATGATTTATTGTTTCATTTGAGGTTACCATGATGGTGATCAGTGTTTTCTTTAGTTGGGCTCTTGACCCTTGACAAGTAACATTAGTTTTTCTCTGGCTGCTATAACTGTGTTCATAAGACACGTTGGTTATGACAAGAAAATCAGAGAAAATGAAAGTGAAAAGTTAATTTCCAACCCTGCTTATAGGTAGATTTAACAGAGACATTGTGAGGCTTTTTTATTTACATCAAAATAAGCTAATTGCTTGCAAAAATTATAATAGCATTCTAATTTATAAAATATAATGTAACAAGAAAGTTTACATTGCCTTTATAAATTAATTAAAAACATTTTAAAAACACACACTTTGTTCATTTTCTAGAAGTAGAGTTTAAAAACCTTGTGTAGTTAAATGGGTGGTATAATGCCATTTTCACAAGATGTCAAATAAGTCTCTGATGTCCCCTGGAAGTTTTAGCTCAAAATACCCTACAGATATTTCGTTTAGCATGTTAAAGGAACACTCCACCGTTTTTTGAAATGGGGCTTATTCACCGTCTCCCCTACATTAAGATAGGTGGGCAAAAGCATTTTTGTCTTAGTGCATGCATTGTCTTACTTTTGGCAGTGCTGACGCTGTCTAAGCTTAGCATAATGAATGGAATCCTATGTTGTCAGGTAGCATGTCATGTGTAAAAGTGATAAAAATAAAAAATAAAAATAAACGAATTACTTCTTGTGGCCTGCGTATTCACAACTAGTACAAATAGCAATTCAGATTAAGACTAGGCGATTTCCTAGGCAGATATTGACTTGGGACTATATTAGGGCGAATCACAGGCGAAGCACTGCTAAGTTCCTTGGGCGCAGTCATATTGCGCTGAATTCATACTGAAATCCCCTATGGAAATCCCCCAATTTCTGTCAACATACCTGCTTGAATAGTAGCTAGCTATTTTTCCTACAGTAGACATAGTGAATTGCGATGAACATGGCGGATGTTGCGAGAGATGAAAAAGGTGACTTCTCAGACAGTCAAGATCCAGAACCATATCTCTACGAACCAGAGAATTTCAGAAGAGGGGCTGCATGCTTTGGATATAGAACGACAGGAGGAGGTTGCGATCGCTAAACAGACGGAGGACGTGAGGATGAGAGCCAACATGAACTGGTGGTGTGAGTGTATGTCCTTTGCTTGTTCTCACAACCTTTTGCTATGCAGGCAATTACCATGTTTGCTGTAACTGTAGCTGTAACTTCTCAAACTCAACACAATCCAAAAGCGATTGTGCAGGTCACGTCAGTATGTTGACGGATTTCAGGTGTTGCGTGATATCTCTGCGCCCAAGTAGCAGTGCTTCGTCTGTGCTTCCCCCCAATATAGTCCCAAGTCAATATCTGCCTAGGAAATCGCCTAATCTTAATCTGCATTGCTAGTTGTACTCGTTGTGAATACGCAGGCCACAAGAAGTAATTAGTTAAAAAAATAATAATAATTGTATCACTTTTACTCAGACATGCTACCTGACAACATAGGATTTTATTTATAATGCTAAGCTAAGCTAGCGTCGGTACTGCCAAACTAAGACAATGCATGCACTTAGACAAAAATGCTTTTGCCCAACTATCTTAATGTAGGGGAGACGGTGAATAAGCCCTATTTCAAAAAACAGTGGAGTGTTCCTTTAAAACCCTTTTTATTGCCTAAAACTTTTAGTGACATGTTAAAGCATGTTTATGACATGCTTTAACATGTCACTCTTTGAGGGTGAGCAAAAACGTAGTTTTTGTGTGTCCCTTTAAATGCAAATGAGCTGCTGCTCCCAGCACAGAGGGCGGACCTTCAAGAGCTCCTGTGAGTGTGTGTGTGTGTTTGTGTGCAGCTTCTATTACCTCACACAGACACACATTGAAAATTTCAGAAACTGTTAGCCTTTTTATGTTCAAACCGGAGCCGGACAAAGTCATTGATTAGCATATTCTGTCATGATAATCTATAAATGTGTTCCCGGGGGTGGGGTTTATGTAAATTTTAGGGTTAGTGATGTCACTAACCCGGTAGGAATGTAGTCCTTATAAGCCGTTTGTTGTAGTTTAAAAAGCGATTTTTCTGTAAAAGAAAATATCTCCATTTGCTTTGAACTTTGAGCGTCGTAACTTTGCAGATGTTGTTTATGCTCAAACAGCAACATTACACTCTAACTAAAGTTAAAAAAATGAAATCATAATCAACTACCCCTTTAAAAAGAAGGTGCACCGCATATCTTACTCCGATGAAAGTGACTTGAATGCGCACCTGATGCTGTAAACACAACTTCCCACCTCATAAATATAAACTTCCCAGGAGGACTTGTTTTTATCCTATCAACGAGCTTATGTCTTGCGTTGAGTTTCCGCATCTTCTTCATGTGTTTCAGGCCCCACTTCAGGTAAGGTGTTAAATTGTTGGCAATTAACACAGAACACATTTTTACTTTTTAAAAATTGCGAAGCGCCGCTAAAAGAAGAAAAAAAACGCTTTTAAAAAAACTTGATGTGTCATTTTAAAGGGATGCAGCGCATCGTCAAAGACGTCCTTTTACATAGAAATCAGGAAAGGGAAGGTAGTTTCCAATGTACACAGAGAATGGACTTTGTTTAATAAAGATATTAATCAGATATTCGTTTCAGAAGGTTCTATTTTTATGTCATCTGCACTATCACCTGTCAGAGAGGACAATGACATAGCTGACTGATAAGATCAATGGTGAGGAGGATTTACATAGAATAGCCTAATATGCCTGCGTGTACATGTTAAAAACATCTGGGCTTTGTTTACAATGGCATACTAACTTACTGCTATGGTGCTCTGAGTGGTGCTTGAATTTTTGTTGTTGTTTATATATCTATATGGTGTTTTTATAAGACAAACCATGTGTCCAAATTCTTAAGTCAACACATTTGCTGAGTATTTTGTCCTTAAAACTGCAGTGAACCAAAGACAGTCTCAAAAACACGGTTTTAAAATCGCTGGTGTTTCTGATGTCACAACTACATTGTAACCAATCAGATCAACGTGTGATCGTCAACGGCTGGATTTCTGAGCTGCTGTGAGTGAGTGGAGGCGGGGCTCATTTGCATATTCATAGAACCGTGTATAAAACAAGGCAAGAGTGTAGAGTTACATTCAAGCTACTTTAAGGCATGAGGCAGGAAAATATGCTTATATATGTAATTTCGGTGATCAAATATGAGTTTTAACGGATACAATTATTGACTACAGAGGGACTTTAATAACTAGAGTTGAATTACTCTGATTTTTGTATAGGTTTAGGGGTTTGTTAAAATTACTAGTTTTATTAATTAATAGGAATAGTGATACTCGGATTAGGAATCACCTCAAATGGATAAATTTTTTAAAACCGTAGTATTTTTTCTGCTGTCACCTGCTCTTATTATGTTATAGGTTTCATTCAGAAATTGTAATATTGCTTTTTTATGTTTTCTTGTCATATTGGATGACCAAAAATGAATTTGCAGTTAAAAATCGCATTGCTACACCTTCGTATTTGTTCAAGTTGAATGCATTGAGTGCACATTTTGAATAATGTAGTTAGTCGTCCAAGTGTTTACATATACACACAGGAGTTTGCACACAGCCCAAAGAATAGGCTATTCTGCAGAAATAGTGTGAATGAACATGCATGGTAGGTAGTTTGCTCTTTTTGAACATCGCCAGTGACTGTTAGTTGGTGAAAGTGTGAAAGTCTCTTGAAGATCTTTTTTCGTGCAGCTGTCTGTTGGCTCACACACACACACACACACACTCTCTCTCATGCATCCTGTTACACACTTCCCCTAATGAGGTTTACTCAGCAACAAGAGCTCTCTGCTGTTCCCACGGAAACAACGCGCATATATGCACGCCGTGACATCGCCCGTCCGTCAGCCAATCTGAGCGCGGCCTTCCTGGATCTGCTCTAAATCTCTAACATCACGCCAACGCACCGCACTGCCTCAACATCTCTGGTTACTGTAAATCACCCTCATATCATTCATAAAGTCTCTGTGGTCTAAATTGCCCGGATCATCTTTGTCTTGAGATGTGCAGGAGGGATTAACTCAAGAATACCTCATATGACTGTAATGTAGAATCTGACAAAGGCCTCTTCCTGTTTTGATTGTGTTTACAGGAGAGCGCCGTGGCAACGCTTCAAATATTCAACACTCGTCGCCAAAGTTCCGAATAGAATTTGCGACAACATTCTGACCTCAGAGGAGCGGGAAATCACAGAGACGTCATGGTGAACACTGATGCAACCTGGGATAGACAGGTGTCATATATGGCGATCATGAAAGATGTTTGACAGTCAGCGTAAAGTCCGGTATATTACAGCTTTTTCTCACCAATAACCACCCATTCATTGTCTGATTGACATGTAAAACCAGCCAGTGCTTCCATTGTTTTACATGTTGTCTAGGAGTGGCTCATTTCGATATCCACACCAGATTTCTAATCTCCAAATTTCATTCAAGATCACCTTTAAAAACATGCCAAATAACCAATTGTGTTATAAGTTATATATATAAAGGGTATTATATATTTAGTTTCTTTAGCTCTAAAAAAAAACATTACTTTCATCTGTGCTGATGTTTTTTTTTTTTTTTTTTTTGGTTCTGGCATATTTCACTTTTAGTGTCACTTCACTTTGTTTGTGATAGGGTTATTTTGTTAGCTACATTTAAAACCAAAACCATATTCGTCGCCTGCAATAAACACTTCTGTCACTTGAAATAAACGCAAACTTAAAAACGCATCATTTATCATTTTATTTAATTGAAGTACTTTGAAGAAATTTAAAGTACTAAAATAACAACAAAAAAATTTATTAAAAATAAATGAGAACAATATAGACATTTAAAAAAAAAACTAATGAAATATACTAAAACTAACTAAAATGAAAACTCAATTGCAATGTTACTCAGTGACACGATTACAGACAAAAAATTAACAGTTTGTGTCTGAATATTGTGTCTAAGACATGAGTTATTAAATATAAACGTCTTGTTATTGAACTGCAATAACTCCAAAGTAATATCTCACTGGCAATCATGCTGTTGGTCAAAATATCTATGTATTAATAATAATAAATAATGTATTTGCATTATTTTAGCGAATGCATGTTGCACATTCTTTGCTCATCCGAAACTCAAAGATTTGCTGTGATGACCCTCAGAAGTCTGTCTGTGAACATGTAAACACGACATATATCAACTTGCTGGACTGATATAAACCTCTGACTCTCAAGCCAACCAATCAGATTGGAGAAAGCTCTTCCCAGTTCTGTGCGCAATATGCATCAGACACTCTATGGCATACTTTTTTGTTCTTGTACCTCCATATATTTTAGTACACCTATCATTAAGCACAAACATCTACTGAAAAGCTTCTTCTGAGTTGGTTTTAAAACATTCTCTCTCTTTTCTCCCCCTGTCTGATTCGATTATCTGCACTGAATGGTTGTGGTCAGGATGAAAGGCTTGTAGTTTGGCAGTGATGTCTTTCTCCTGCATGAATAAGCATATCCCAGCATCTCCAGACCCCCAGGGGCCTCCCGGACACTCTCCCCTGCTCCGGGCCTCCTCTCTAGGGACACGGTTTTCCTGACTTTCTACTTCTTTAGATATAATTGCACATCTAGAAAGGTCAAACATAAGAAAGAGCGGCACCTTTTCTCCTCAAAATAAAGCTTCCAATTAGATGTTTATTCTTCACATAACCATATAAGCTTTAGAAATGCCCTGATACCCTGTGATGTTCTTTTTTCGATTTTCGATTGCAAATATCTTTGCAGCGGTAAGACTGGTTGTTGACATCACGACGCTTCTGAGAACGACGTTTAGATATGTAAATATGTAGCGGGCTTTTCCTCTCAATAACAAAATAAGCATACAACAAAAATGACAGCGGTGAGAAAACATCAGTTAAGAAAGCATCTGATTATATGGGTATTTTTGCACCAGTTCTGTGATTCAGCACTCCAGTCAAGTCACTTGACGTTTATTTATATACAATTTTGTGCAATAGATTGTTTTAAAGCAAGAAACTTTAAGGCCTGTTCACTCCAAGAACGCTAACGTGTTTATTCTACGCATGCTGCAGTTTTGTCATCTGCCGCTTTAAATGCTCGAGCTCTTTAAAGCAGAATGGATTCTGATTAGCTGTCGGTGTTTTTATCATTCAGTAGATGGAGAGAAAAAAATAGAAAAGTGATTCTGCCAATATTGTTCTACTGTGTCATTATCGTTATAGTTCTGTTCTAGACTCTGCTATCCATTGAAATTTAGAATGTTTTTTATTATTATATCTTTGTTATCGTAATAGTTCTCGTTCTTCAACGGGCTTTTACAGTATTAACAGTGTCACGTTTGAGTAGAAGTGCAACTTTAATTTCTACTATAAAGCAGCTCTTCAGTCTCACATCTGACATCGACGGACAGAACGGAAGAAATGATCCGCGGAAGATTTCCACGGCCAAGAAGGCGGAGCCTCAGAGCCACGCCCACCTGTTACGTAATCGGCACTGACCAATGGTAGTTCAAAGGCTGTTTCGAACTCCCGAAACAAGCTTTGTTTTAGTCTTTTGTTTTGATTTTGTTCCAAATGCCACCAGTTTGAGAAAAATGAGTTCTTGAATTGTTCCGGACAAATGTCAGTAAGCATTTGAAAAGTCAATGTGTGTCAGATTGTGTCCTTTGACAACTGCGCTAGGAAGCCTGCTGTGTGTGTGTGTGTGTTGGGTAACAGAAAGACGGGTTTTCTGTAAAAGCACACGACCGCTCTGTCTAGAATAAACCTAGAGACCCGCTGTCCTGCCAGGGCTTATCGTTTACTGTACCACGCCTGACACCATGTTTTACCTCCTCGCTTACATCCCAGAGTCACATTTTATTGCTCAGAGGTTTCGCGGGAGCCTTTCACGAGTTTTCAGTAGAAGTCGCCATGTGCTTTCCTATTTAATCTCATTGCTATCCAGGAGAAACATTTAAGATCTTTAAGAGAAATCATTTATGATTTTAATCTTACTGCTTTTTCATAATGCAGTCAAGTCACCTTCATAGCGTTATATACAATACAGATAGTTTCAAAAGCAGTTTCACTGTGATAAACAGGAAAATAACAGAATCAATTATGCAAACTACAAATATGATGATAATAAATTCAAATTCTGCTGTAAAGCGGCTCTAAACAGACAATAGTTCAGGTATTAGCAGCTGTACAGAAGACAGTATGTCATTATTCAAACCAGTTCAAGTTTAATAAATGAGATTAAATGTAGTAGTCCATTTATTATCATCTAAAGCAGTGGTTCCAATCCTCAAACACCTGATCCAGCCACTCAAGATTACTGACTCCCAGGCAGGTTCCACATACCCTGAAGAAGGCTGTTTGTGCCGCTACATGTGTTTTTTTTCTTTTCTATCAGTCAATAAAGGCTTATTATCAATTCCTAAGAAAAGTGCCTTGGATTTCCTTCTAGTACATGTTATTTAATTCCCGATCCCAAAGAGCACCTTCAAACACTTTTTTTGAACTCCTTGAGCACCCTGGACATTTTTTTTAACTTTCCAGGCAGGTGTGTTGGAGCTGGCTGCTGCTAAACTCACAGATTTATATTTTCAGTCTTCCGGACGAGTCTGCTAGTCGGTGTTGAGAGATTTCACAGAAAAATCACAATGTATGATTGCCTCAGACTTTGATTATGTTGAGTTAGAGGATATCAAGCTTGTTTTTCTCATTTGAGCCGCTTTTAGAACACATAGTTTTCATTTGTAATGTGAGAAATTTTTAAGAATGACTTAAAGTCTGGTAAGTCCTTAGACTAATGCTTAGTGCTTTAAAATCTGTTCTGATTCTAAAAGCCGTGTGGTGTATTCCAGCCTTGAGTTTCTTCGTCTCAGATGTTTCCACCAAGATTCCGTTTGGAATAAAAAAAAAGGAAAGGTGAAATAGAACCGAATGAGTCAGTCGTTGTCATGTAGGAGTCTGTCAAAATGAATGTGAAGTACAGCTCAGGTGGTCCATTCTTCATACCTGGATTTCTCAGTTTTACTGTTGACGATTTGACCGGTTCTTCGAAGCTCATCCTAGAGTTGCTGTCAAAGCAACAAGTCCGTAAGCTTAAACCTGCTCAGGAGACGCTTATTCCACATAAACAAGATTATAATGCTTCTTTTTAAAGTCTTTGAAAGTCTTTCTTAGTTAATTTCTGAATTAAACATATAACATAATAAGGGCAGGTGACAACAGAAAAAATACTACGGTTTTAAATCCATTGTGTTTCCTCAGGCAAATATCACTATTCCTATTAATTAATAAAACGAGTAATTTTAACAAACCCCTAAACCTATACAAAAATCAGAGCAAGTCAACTCTTTCTTAGTCTTATTTTAATATGAGCACCCTATTTTCATGCTAGGCCATTTCCTTTTTAATTATATGATGTAATTACGTTGCTGTCTTGATGCCAGCCAATCACTGCATTGCTGATCAGGGGTTCAGGTATCTATATACATTCTTTCCAATGAACACGCAGTAATATCAGACGATTAATCAAGATATTTTATTAAGTCCACATTCATTTTGAAATACCAAATTAGGCAGATATCAATCATGATTGGATCTCAGATGTATTAAGCGAGGTTCAAAGAACGGACCCCAGATATTTTCGACATCTCTTCTGAAACTCTCGCAGACACACGGGAGATTACTAGGGTTTTTTTCTGCATCTGAGAAACAGGAGACTTCAGTAAAAAGTCTGAGTTTTAGATCTCGCTGCGGTCTAGGAAAAACTGATTTTGCATTCCCTACAGACCGATCTGTTAGAAACTCGTTGATTTGTCTTTGTTTTATGGTTCAAAGCGAGGTGAAAAGGTGTCGTTTGCGGTTCGATTTCCAGATCTAATGTCAACATCTCATGATGATGTTGGCTGCAGTGTTTGAGATGCATTTGTTCAGTGTTTCACAGAATCATTTAAAACCTCGTTTATCTGTCGGCCTGTTCTTGACAATTTGTCAACGCAAATCTGCCAAGTCTCTCTCTCAGCATGACGGCAGACAGAAAAGTTGAAAGCAAGGCTCACTGGAAAGCAGCCGGACGTGTGGCGTTCGGATCCAGGGATGTGTTTTGGCTTCAGGGCAGTGGAACGAGCCTGTCTGATCTTGTCTGCCTGGCATGCAATGGAAAATACCCACCTCTTACAATGAAATCAACGAGAGGCAGAGGTAAGAAAAGTGTGTGTGGATCTGACATATGCATGCGAGCGAGTGAAAGGAGGATACAAGACTAGCCTCTAGGAAAGGAGAGGCCCTCCTGCCTGTGGTATTCTGGGTGCCTCCGTGTTTAATCACATTACCAACACTCGGAAAACCCGGAGCGAGAGACGGACTGCAATCAACACACCGCTGGAGATTCAGGAAACCATGTCCAGGTTAGATATAACCAGAGAATCAAGAGGAAAAAACAATTATAGTTGGCTTAAGAGAAAATGAAGCCAGTTTGTGGCACCATTACGATTTACATTACATTGTGATGTTAATTTAATTCAAATTAAGCACATTTTTGCCAAATATGACATTTTCCATGCATCATCTTAACCCCATCATGTGCTGGATTTGATGTGATGGCCAGAGGTGTTTTTAAACATACAGTCAAACCAAAATGTATTCAGACACCTTCAACATTTCTCACACTATCACAGTTTATTCGCTATAGTTTAGAAAATAACTCAAATCAGGTTGATATTTCACTGGTGTTGTCCATCCTTCTGTTAGACTGTCTCACAAATTAATTGGGTTGAATAACTGTGAGCTGTTAAATTTATGTACACAATAATAAGATAATACACATTTAGGTCAACCATTGACCAAGCAATGCTTCATTTTGTTCAGTCTGTGCTGTAAAAAGGTCACATTAGCCAAAAAAAAAAACACTTCAGCAAAACATGGCCAGGTCAAAGTGTCTGAATAAATGTAACATTTTACTGGTAGTCACTGTATGAAGAATTTTTGGGTATGATATGTCACTTTTGTCACATTACCAGCTACATACCGGTAAATTAGTGTCCTGCACACACACACTAGTAACAATTATATCTGGTGTCTGAATAATTTTTGGTTTGACTGTATATCAAATAATTAGAATAAAATAACAAATACACTATTGTTGCAATCAATACATATTATTTCTATGCACATTAAATGAAATGTGTTATCGTGAATTGGATCATGAATTATATTAATCATGCACTTAAATAACAATAAATAATAGTTTAATTTATATCAAAGCCACCTGTAGATGTTAAATAGACTGTTTACATTACATACATGCTTGTTTATCTATCGCACCTGAGCGTCTGTCATTGACCTAACAAGCAGAAATTAGTGCGCTGTTCCTCCTCTCTTTCTCTCTCCGCTCTTGCTCCAGTCCAGCTCTTTTAGCCCAATCCACTCCTGACTTTCCTTCTCGCATGTTCCCTGTGTGTAAAAGTAGGTCAGTGTTTGCTTTGTATTATTCAGCAACTGGGCTGATTGGAGATTGAGAGAGAGAGAGAGAGAGAGATCTTTAATGCGATCTCAGGATGGGATGCATGCAAACCCAGGCTGTGTGTGTGTGTGTGTGTGTGTGTGTGTGTGTGTGTGTGTGTGTGTGTGTGTGTGTGTGTGTGTGTGTGTGTGTGTGTGTGTGTGTGTGTGTGTGTGTGTGTGTGTTTTTTGCTGTCTCATGCCAGCAGCCCATGGCTCATTAGCAGAAGTCGCTGCTCCGCGGGCTGGAGGTTGTCCGCTAAGGCCTTGCAGCACACAGCGCGCTACTGTTTCGTACCCACGTCTGCCGCTCTCTCTTTCCCCTCCCGATGGCTCCGTTCCCTATGATAATGGCCCGATGTACTTTCCTCTCTGGCTGTCTGCTGCATTCCTCAGTCAGAGGAAGTCCGTGCAGGAAAACAGCTCCGGGAGGCTAAACAAGAACATTCATTATTAAACTGCATAACTAAAATCATTAAAAAACTAATTAAAAATAGCATTTCTATACAACGTGTGCAATTATACAATATGAAGGAGAACGTTTTTGACAGGTGAATTTTTGACAGGACATATGCGTGTTTTGTCCGGTATTAGAACGGATATTAGATCTTAAGTGCATCACATTATGTTTTCATCAACTTACAGGTTATGAAGTTTACTGTTGCTATGTGGGCTCTAAGTGACAAGTGGGCGACAAGTGTTTTTTGCTAGTTTCAGCCCGACGCAGTTTTCATTTTCACGTCCTGCGCCATGTTGTTTAAATAGCAAATGCATTTACGCCCATCTTTGAGCTCCTGTGCTGCTGGTCTGAAAACGAGGTGTGTTCAGGCGCATTGTTGGTGAGTTGCTATTTTGAGGCGAGTGAAATAGACTGCGCCATTGACCAACTGAAACCTGGTCTAAAGTCAATGGCGTATTATATATATATATATATTTTTTTTTTGTTATTTAAAGGGTACATTAGTAATGTGTTACTAATGTGTTACTTTGTGGTAGGCTAATGTGACCACTGACCACAAAGTTGGTCCTGTAGATGGTCTGCTTGCTCGCTTTGACACACTGCTGCGTGGCGTGAGCGCGACGTTTCTGTTGAGTGTCAGATGCGTGGCGGCTGCGTCGCGTTTTCTGTGTCTTTGCACACCAGAAACGTGTCTGACGCGGCGCTGCTGACACGGATCACCCTTGTTCGACATATGGGAGAGAGTTGTGGAAGCCCTATACTTCGTGTTAAGAATAAATATAAAGCCTATAAAGACACTATCAGCAGTATTGACAGCAAAATAGACTATAGAATATTTCGTTCTGTAGTGACAGGTGCAATATTTGAAAATTGATAATTAGGCCTATTTATTTATTTATTTATTTTTAAATTAGGCCTATATTTATATCTGAATTTGTCAAAACCTAGACTTTCAACCATCAAAATGTAATTTATTTATATGTATTCGTGTGCAAAATAACATATAAACATCTTTTCCTATTCTATTTTGCCTGGAAACGCTTCCAACGCTTCCTTGCGTGTCGCGTGAAAAATAAGCGTCGGTTCTATTTCTAGCATGCACGCGTTTTCCGCGCGGTTCAAGCGCGTGTCACGCAGGCAGTCTGCAAGCTCTAAAATGTTAACATGGGAGCCGAAATAAAAACGGAGACGCCACGCTTACGCCAGTGAGTCATGGGCCTTAACCTCGCGCTCGAGCAGATCCGTTTCCTCGCTAGAGAAGCGTTCAGTTTTTCCACTGTCAAATTCAGACATGGCGCGAGGGCAACTGGCTTTACGGTAGAGATCCACTTTTGCGACACGACTGTAGCGTGGTGTCGCGACGCCTCCCCACATTTGTACGTTGATGGGCGTTCCTCAAGTTTACCGCTATGGGCGTGGTTTTGAGCCAGCGGGGGAATGTTGTGTATTTAAAACATTTGTTAGAAGAAGTGATGTACGGATTTCTTTGAGCAGTCATGAATCAAAAACAAAGAAGGATCATTATAGTTGCACTGCTCTACCTCCGGAGGAAGAAGCCACAACCACGTCAATTTGGGAAAGCTCCAACCGCCACAATCAATTTCTCATCCATTTTCTACTCGGAACTAAAGTTTGAGCATTTGTGTAGTAGGACATCTAGAACAGAGGACCCCCCCCCCCCCTCCTCTATGCTCTACTTCTATTGGATAGTCGCGTCGCGTTCAACGGAATTCATTTGCATAAAGATGGGCATCGGACGCGTGATTTTTTTTCCCAAACCACTTCAGCGGAAATCCCGCCCTGCAGCCGATTTCATTGGTTTAGGTTACAGTGACGGGTAGGTTTAGGGATCAGTGTTTGGTGTAGGCAATCAGTACAGTGATTGACATGACCAATGAAAACTTTAGAATCGGCTGCAGGGCGGGATTTCCGCTGAAGTGGTTTGGGAAAAAAAATCACGCGCATCGGACAGCTTTTTGACGCGCAGCATTTTTCTAAATGAAGCGCCGCCTTCCCGGGATGCTTTGCGGGCGCGTTAAAGTCGCGTGACGTCACCCATAGGGATAAAGTGGAGTGCGGAGCGACTGAAGTGTCGCACGGACAAGTGGATCAGTACCGTCAGGCTGCGCTCACATATAGCGCCTAAAAACGCGTAGAAAACGCTAGACGCGCTGCGTTCTCCTTTTTCCAAAGCGCCATACGGCGTATGCGCTCCGGAGGCGTTTGTCGTTGCTTAACAACCATCAGCTGCGCTCTCCGTTACAGCAAGGAAAACGCTTGCGGCATTCTGAAAAGTTGAGATGTTTTTATCTCGATGCGGCGCGGACGCGCTTGGAAAAAACGAGCGCGTCGCACCGCGACCGCTTCCATTATGAGCGTGCATACCGCGTGCCTACATTTGAAATAACGAACTTGAGCACGCAAAAGACGCGATATGTGAACAGGAGCTTAAAAGGGAATGGGAGATGAGACTATGATTGGTGTATTACACGTTACGCCCAAAACACGTATTTATTTAGGGCTGTGTTTTAGTTTCGTTATGGATTTTGGCTTTCAACGATTTTCGTTCCTTCCTTTTAAAGCGGGGGCGCTGTCACCTGTACGTAACATCCAAATCAGTCGAAGCATGTAACGTCACGTGTAAAAGCTTATTGAGATGTGAAAGAGATGCTGTTCAACAATCACTTTCTGTCCGCGCGATCCAAGATGTGTGTCCAGTAACTAGGATGGGTTAAATACAAAGGACAAATTCCGGGTATAGGTTACCATGCTTGGCTTTCACATGTCGCTTTCAACACATTCGTAACTTAAACACATTCAGTTGTCTTCGGTGAGCATAAACAGCTAAGTAATCAAACGTGGCATTTGGTCTTAAAGTGATAACAGCCAGATAATTCTGTTGTATTTGTCCTATTGTTTTAATTTTTGTATTGTATTACTGAACTTTTCAACTCACTGTTGTTTGTTGACTGTGAAACTGCTCTGAAAGAATAGATTAAGGGGTTAGGAGTCATTTTGAGGATTTTATGAACGCACTGAGAGGGTTTGGCTTAGGGTCCCCAAAAGTCTAGGACTGGCACTGTATAAGAAACTCTTCTCCGCTCCTCAAATACATATATTTTTTACTTATATATACTTATATACTATATATATACTTATAGGCTACTTGTATATAATCAGAAACAGGGTAAATGAAGAGCAGTTCTGGCAATGCAAACAAGCAGAGACGCTCAAAACTATGTGTTGCTCTTCATTCAGGACAGAGGGGGGTGGAGTTACAAGGTTTGACTGACAGTGTGAGGAGCCAATGGAGTCACAAGGTTTAGTCACAA
Source organism: Siphateles boraxobius (assembly GCF_051911475.1). Classification (NCBI taxonomy): domain Eukaryota; kingdom Metazoa; phylum Chordata; class Actinopteri; order Cypriniformes; family Leuciscidae; genus Siphateles; species Siphateles boraxobius. The sequence goes on along the minus strand of NW_027509130.1, from coordinate 6,183,387 downwards.
CCTCTTTTTAATACTTTTCAATGGTCAAAGTGTTAGTTCACCCAAAAATGAAAATGATCTAATAATTTATTACAAGCAGAGATGCCTTTATTAACACTATGGAGCCACGTGGATTACTTTTATGATGGATAGATGGATGGATTGACTTTTGTTGGGCTTCAAAATCTTTTGAATATTTTCAAAACTGTAATATAACTCAGGTTGTGCTCGTCTGAAAGAAGAAAGTCATATACAGCTAGATTGGCTTGAGGGCGAGTACATTATTAGCCTGGGAAAACCCAGACAAACTTCCGGCAAATTTAGATTTGCTCTGCAAGTTAGTCTGGCGAAGCGCCCATTCAAGCTCATTTCCAATCTTTCCAAATCGAGGCACCAATCACAAACGTTGAGGCGGGCTTTACAAGATGACGATCGAACTGATTTGTTTTAAGGTCTATCCAATTGCTTACAGAGGCATTTGAGCGACGTCCGTTGCTGACGCCCCTTTGGAAATGAGCTGTGAATGAGCCGTGCTAACTCAATTACGACTGAGAAGGGTCTGGTTTTAACCAGGCTAGTAAATTATGGGATAATTTAAATTTTTGGGTGAACTATTCCTTCAAGTTTTAGCAAAAGCCACAGAAAGACATGAAGGCTGACCAGTTTATGAAAAGGAAAAGTCGAAATATAGAGATAAAAGGTTTCTACCCAACAGCGACGAAATATAACACGTCATAAAGCTGTTTATATGAATATGTTTCTCTGCTTTGGTGTGTTTAGCTTGCTCAGTTTCACTTCCACTTCCACACGGTGTGTGTCTGCGCGGCAAGGTCAGATATAGTTGAAGAAGTTCCTGTCAGTCTGAACTGATTCAGTTCAGTTATTTTTTTTTTTAAATTCTCTCTGCTGATGTGACGATTTCTGCATGTGTTTGCACGGTGGGATAGCATGTTTTTGCTGTAAACTATCTGAGGCCTTGGGGAAACAAACCTGGTATGCGTGTAAAGCACTTGTTGCACTTTCTACTAACCTGTACTAGTGATTGCATAACCTCCATTAACCAGAGACCTCATATGCCTCTGTAATAGTTTCCTTGTGATAAAGATACTGGCATTAGGCCACCAGGAAGAGTTCCAGTACCAAGCGTATCCGTGTATCTTACTATTTAAAGTGTGTGTGTGAGAGAGAGAGAGACAGGGTTATCAGGGTCAAACCAGTGTTGTCTCATTGGAAAGAAAAATCACAAATGATACCTTAATATCACAATCGTTTCTCATGCACGGCAATGAGATTAAATGGAGAGCAAATGGATTCCGTCTCCTGCTTCTCAGATATTTAAAGAACAACTGTAATCTCACATGTGTCTCAACAACAATATCTCAAACTGTGCACAAATTGGCTTCTCCTAAGAACAAAATTCTACTTGAATTAAAGGAACAGTTAATTTACACAAAAATGAAAATTAGCCCATGATTTACTCACCCTCAAGCCAGTCTAGGGGTATATGACTGTCCTCTTTCAAACAAACACAATCAGAGTTATATTTAGGGGATAGTTCACCAAAAATGAAAATTCTGTCAGTAATTACTCACCCTCATGTTGTTCCAACCCCGTAAGACCTTCGTTCATCTTCGGAACACGAATTAAGATATTTTTAATTAAATCTGAGAGCTGGATCACTCCTCCATAGGCTTCTAAGGGATTGACACTTGCCAGCCCGAAAAGTTATTAAAGACACTGTTAAAATAGTCCAAGAGACTACAGTGGCTCAATCTTAAGTTTATCAAGCGACGAGAATACTTTTTGTGCGCAAAAAAAACTAAAACAACGACTTTATTTCAACTATTCATTTCCTTCTCTGTGGGCCTCGAGTCAGTTCACTAGTTTAACAGCGTAAGATTCTGTTGTTGTACGTCACACGCATCACCCACATGACCAGCGTCCACCAATAGTAAGCCTACATGTGACGTAGCTCTACGCAATCACACTACGTTAACTGACTCGAGGCCCATAGAGAAGGAAATGAATAGTTGAAATAAAGCCATTATTTTTGTTTGTTTTTGCGCACAAAAAGTATTCTCGTCGTTTGATAAACTTAAGATTGAGCCACTGTAGTCTCTTGGACTATTTTAACAATGTCTTTAATAACTTTTAATAACTGGCAAGTGTCAATCCCTTAAGAAGCCTATGGAGGAGTGATCCAGCTCTCAGATTTCATCAAAAATATCTTAATTCGTGTTCCGAAGATGAACGAAGGTCTTACGGGGTTGGAACAACATGAGGGTGAGTAATTACTGACAGAATTTTCATTTTTGGGTGAACTATCCCCTAAATATAACTCTGATTGTGTTTGTTTGAAAGAAGGCAGTCTTAGAATTTTAATTTTTGGGTGAACTAACCCTTTAAAATATATCCTGGCTCTTCCAAGCTTGATAATGGGCCTTCTGAAGCGAAGCGATGCATTTTGTAAAAAAATAACCATATTTATAACTTTATAAACTATAATCACTGGCTTCCGGTAACGGCTGAAAGAGAGTATAGTTCCGGCGGAAGAGTGACCTCTGACCCGAGGCTCCATTCACTGCCGTTATAAAGCTTGGAAGACACATCATGTGTTCGTGTGTTTGTTTTGACTAGTATAATTGGCCATTCTTTATGATAATGGATCTTGCTTTGCATAATCTTGCATAATTATTATTTTCCATTTACTTTTACAAACTTATAAAAGCATAGTAACCTTATTTTGCGATAATTGTTTTGCAATAATTGTAACAATTCACTAGTACAGTTCAAAAGGGTCGGTCATTTTTTTAAAATGTTTTGAAAGAAGTCTATTATTCTCAACAGGACTGCATTTATTTGATCAAAAATACAGTAAAAACAGTAATACTGTAGGGGTTTTTTGTGTGTAATTTACAATAACTGTTTTCTATGTGAATATATACTGTCTTCAGTGTCACATGATCCTTCAAAAATCATTCTAAGATGATGATTTGATGCTCAAGAAACATTTCTGATAATTATCAATGATTAAAACAGTTATAATATTTTTGTGGAAACCATGATGTATTTTATTTTTCTGGATTCCTTGATGAATAGAAAGTTCAAAAGAACAGCATTTATTTATTTGACAGAAACTTTTGTGACATTATACATGTCTTTACTGTCACTTTTAATCGATTTAATGCATCATTACTGAATAAAAAAGTGTTAATCTCATTCAAAACAATAAATCTAACCACTAACTTTTGAACGGTTGTGCATGTTGTTTTTAAAGCTTATCATTAGTGAATTATCATTAAGTCTTAATACTTTCCAATTGGTATATGAAAAAGAGCAAGACAAAAAGAACATTTGAATCATATTTGTAAGGATTGACTGATTGTGATTCAGCTGGTTGGTTAGGTTCACAACCTTTTTAGATGCTAATGGAGAAAACCAGGCCGCTCTTCAAGCTCTTTATCTGGATTAACTCTGATAGCAACTCTGTCCAACTGTGTCAGAAATCTGTCCAAATGTACTTGTCTGTGGGTAAGAAGTCATACTGTACAGATAAATGACCCTGATGTGTTGAAAATCTCTGGTATTCACTCAATGTCTGAAGATTGGCATCATGGGCTAGGACTGTTATTCACTTTCATAAACGTTTGATGTTTGCTCACTCTGTGCTCAGAACTTTTGGGAATTTTAACTGAGTCATATGGAATAAACAAGAGCAAACTTTTCATACATTCACACTGAAAGCTGTTTTGTTTTGTGCTACTAAATCTCAAGTTATGACACTTTAATTCATGCATTATCAGATATACCTGAATATTACCGTATTTTTCATCAATATCATGTTGCTTTTAAGCTGGTCTATCATTACTGGCATCATTGGTTCCATCAAGAACCTTTAACATACATGGAATCTTTCCGTTCCACGACAGGTTCTCTAGATTTTTAAAAATGTTCTTCACACATCACACCAAGGAAAAAAGTTATTTTAAGAACTGATCGGACAATCGGCCGATATTGTTTAAAAACAGTCGATAATATCCTGTCAATCAAAAGGGTGCGGGAAAACGTGTCAGACGCAACTCATACTATGTGATAAAATCTCTCTTTTGTTGGATTTGGGGCAAGTTAACGCAACAAGAACGTTTTAACGGTTAAAAATAGCGACGTTAATGCAGGCTTTATTTGACCCTATGATTCACCCGTATAGTTCAAGCCAGGGTTGACTTGCCAGATCTACTGGTTTTCCTTCATCAATCATAATTTATGGCGCCTCCCGTCCAATAATCGCTATGAGCTTTGTGTTCTGTTACTTCTGATAAGAAACCAAGTCTCAGCTTTCAAATTCTGTACATTTTATCACGAAATTCAAACAATAAATGGCGTTTTGACGCTCTTAAATGTGACGTGACACTGACAGATCTCTAGCGCCTCAGTTCAAGCAGCGCGAGTATTTTCTTCCACTTTAATAGGCTACATATTATATCTAGAAAAACATGCATGAATATCAGAAGGTATGTTGAAAGATACAGTACAACTTACCGAAATCCATTTCATGACTCATGTAATCACTCCAATCTGCAACCGCGGAAAGATATATAAAGATGATAAAACAGCTTGTGAACAATATCATGTTGCATTTACCTCAGGAAAGTTATCTAGAGTTCACAGTTCATTAGTTAGCTATAAAAACACTAGAGAAGAGCTTATTTACTGTTAATTATATATGCATGTTTGAATAAATTTGCCATGAAGAAGTGTTTATGAAAACTACCTTATGTGCAACTGAGTTGTATACAAACATTTCAGCTTTTATTTGAGTGTAGGCTACCATATCTGGAAATAAATAGCAGTTGAATATAATGGCTTATTGTTAATTTTAACCTCTAATATTATAGTAATGTACCAAATGATAGGGTTCCCTGTATAGTTTGCAGCATTATTTGCAACATATTTTTTCGGTATCGGTATCGGCCGATATCATTCTGAATAATCGGTATCAGCAGAGAAATTTAGTATTGGTTCATCTCTAGTTTATAATAATAATAGGCCTATCATGATAAATATCTTAAAATTTACATAACCTTAACAAAATGTGAAATTTGTAAGAAATGAATGTTATATAATCGCTGTTGTAGCTCTGTTGGTCAGATGTGAAACTAGTATGTGGGTGTTGTATCAATAATGTGAAGCCGACTCAAAAACAGAATATACTGAAAAGCGATTCATTGAAAGCGTAGTTTGAAGAGGTTTTCACTCGGGTGAGTCAGACACCCTTTGAGATATTTTCTACATCAGATGTAAATCTATTACCATCTGATCAGGCTGTAAAATAATTTATGCAAAGTGGAAATATTCAGATGTACGTTACCCATGGCAACCCATAGCCAGCACTTTAATGATACAAACAACTCCATGTCTGTGGGGGAAAATTGGTGTGTGTGTGTGTGTGTGTGTATTCATTCACATATTAGAATTAGCAGTTAGAATGAGATTAAAGGGAGAGCAAATGAAGACTCTTGCTCAAAATCTGCTTCTCAGATATTTCTAAGTAAAAGATCTCAAAGATTATCTCATGTGTCTCCTCAGAGTCTCAACAATGTCTCAAACTGTGTTCAGATTTGGAAAGTCAGAGATCTCGATATGAACTCAAACATTTCTCATTAACGTCTTCAGAGATCAAATGTTCTGAGCTACTCCACATTAATTTTGAAGCCCTCCTCTTACTGAATGAATTTTATATTATGTATTAATTTTTAAAGCCCTATACTCACTAAATGACAACTAGTGACTCATTTATGTGTCTTTTCGGTCTCACTGAGCGGGTCGGCAATGACCCAGTGACCACATAAACCAGGACATTTCTTACATACATCTTTAAGTTAGTCATGAGTGAACTGTAGTTTAACTCGTCTGATGGGGCGCAGATTCCAGGTCAGCCCTTTATGAAGAAACACTCACTTCCTGTACGGCCGACACAATTTCCATGCGATCAAAATCAGCAAGTTTTGTATCTCGAGTGCGTCACTTTAAAACCCAGTCAGAGTTTTAGAGATCCGTTAAAAGAATATTCAAAAGACTATTAGGAAGGCAAAGGGCCATTTCTGGTTCCAAGTTGTCAATATAATCGACACAAATTTTCATCAAAACATGATTTGGTGAATCAGGTTGATTGATTCTAAGGGATTCATAAACAATTTAAGAATTTTTTTTTTTAGGACTTAATGTGTTTAAAATGTTAATTAAATGTTATTAAACATCTGATTATTAATACAACTGGTTTTTAAAGACTGATAAGAAATCCTAAGATTAAATGCAATTATTAAAAAAGTAATTTGTTGAAATAAAATGTGTTAATATCATATACATAATCATTTAAATAAATAGTAAATATTTTCATATAATACTTCAGCAATTTCCTTTAATTCAATGTCATTTAATACAATGACAATATAAAATCTTTTTAAAGACGGACCAGAAATCATGAGATTAAATGCAATTATTTTATTTTAATTTCTTTTTTTAAATTAATATCCATAGTCCTTTAATTAAATATTTTTAGACAATATTTTATAAATGTGCTTTAGTACAATGGTAATATCATTTATGATTACTATTACAATTTTCTTTCTAAAGTCTGATTAGAAATCATAAGATTAATTGCAATTATTTGTATTTATTTATTTTTTTGTTGAAAAAAGGGTTAATATCAGATGCTTAATCCTTTAAATAAATATGCTTTCTAAAGTCAGATCAGAAATCATGAGATTAATTGCAATTATTTTCTTTTTTTTTATTTATTTGTAAAAGAAAAAATGGGTTAACATAATAACGATAAATAAGTTAGATAGTAAAGCAATTTTCAACTTTTTACAAGTTATACAAAAACTCAACTTTTTAAGTTGGAATGACTTAAACATCCAAGTTTATTGTACTTGAAAATTTAAGGCAGCAATTTATTTTTTTACAGTGATATAAAATATAGTCTTTTGGGGATTGGCATCCAAACCTGCACTAGTAGATCTGGTTGCGGAAAGTAAACTAAATGAAAAAGTTATTCGGGTAATACTGCCGTTTCATTTCACAGCTGATATTATGCCTTTTTATAATCTTTTTACAGCCTGACAGCCCCAATCCCCATTCACTTCCATTGTATGGAAAAGAGCAGCTCGGACATTCAGCAAAACGCCTCCTGTTGTCCTCCACAGAAGAAAGTCACTCACACAGGTTTCAAGCGACATGAGGCTGAGTAGAGTAGATGTTTCATCCATAAACAAACTCTTCCTGTCTGTCTGCGCAGTGAGAACACCGACGGTTCTGTCAATCATCGTCTCTGTGTGTGTGTGATCATGTGTTTCTTTTGTAAATAACAAAAAGAGCATCTCGTCATGTTAGGTCTCACCTCTACCCACACTCTCGCAACAACAGCCTCCACTTCTACAACTACAACCCTTCCTCTTTCTCTCTGTCGTTCTCGGGGAGGGGGTGGCGTGGGATCTGAGGAACATCGCTGCTATAGACAGAAATATCTAAAGGAAGCACACACACGCTCACGGTTGTGTCAGCCTTCGTGTTATTGGCAGGGAAAAGCAGCGAGGATATTTCCATAGAGCAGAAGCAGAACGGTTTCATTTTTAGACACATCACTCCTCAGCTAACAAACATGTTCTAAGAACATTCTCATCACGTTACACTCTTAGAAGAAAAGGTTCTATATAGAAGCTTAAAGGGTTCTGACAGACGCATCCTATTTAGAACCTTTAAGTTTTAATTAGTACGATTAATCACGATTAATCGCATCCAAAATAAAGGTTTGTGTTTACATAATACAGTATATGTGTGTGTACTGTGTATAAATATTTTGTATATATAAATACACACATGAATGTATATAGTTAAGATTTTTATTTAATTTATATATAATATAAATTATGTATAAATAAATATACAGTACATGTAAATATTTCTTAAATGTATACATGCATGTGTGTGTATTTATATATATACAAAATACACAGGTACACACACATATATTATGTAAACACAAACTTTTATTTTGGATGCGATAAATCGTTGCCCAGCACTAGTTTTAATTAATTTTGTTTTAATTCAATTTTATTGTAATTCAATTTTATGAATAACATGAAAATATTATGCAATAGTTTAAGACAGTTCTCTTTATATACCATTAGGCATGAAGGTTTTTTTTTTTTTATTGAGTCGAGAACCCTAGAGTTCTAAATAGAACCAACATTGAACCTTTTATTCTAAGAGTGAATGAAAAAAATCTTTCTGAATGTTTAAAGTCTCCTTTTTTAAAATGTTTTTAAAAAAAAGATTCTTGGTTATGCGACCGTTAAGGAAACATTCTGTTTTATAAATCTGCAAACGTTATGTGAACGTTACTTTTGAATGTTCTCTGAATGTTCTGAAGCAAGTAGAAACATTTAAAAAGTGTTAGATAAACATTCAACTAAAACGTTGCAGGAAAAAAAAAACATTCCATGAATGATGTATAAATAATATTTTTGTGCTAACGTTTTGAGAACATTATTAAAGAACACATAACTTTGAACAAACATTCTAGTAATGTTACTTCACTTGTTTGTTCACCTTGAACATTAGCTTATCTTCTGAGAACGTTCCCTGTTAGCTGGATCAAAGTGTGCTCAGATTATACTGAAAGAAATTGCACTGAAAAACTGCACACACACACATGCGCGCACACACACACACACACACACACAGAGAGAGAGAGAGACAGTGTAAAGTACTCTGCTACTACTTTACAGTCAGGTGAGGTCGTGTATATTTTTACTCTATAATCATGTGAAGAACCTTTCACCAAGGTAAGAATAGAGTTACTAATCGGATTAAAACCATGAGTTTAGGAGTCATTCACTCTTTACTTGTCTTCACATCCCTAAACTTAGAACTCCAGGATTGAATTAGCATGTTGGTGATGGTGAAAAATAGCACTAGTTTCAGTTTGTTAAACACACCCATCATTGCCATCGCTGATCCTCTCTCATGCTGACTGTAAAGTAGATGCAAATTCATTTGTTTTCCATTATTTTAAGACAGATCGTCTCTCATCTGAGGATGGATCCAATATGTGCGACTGAGAAAATGTACAGTCGAACAGATAGATAGATAGATAGATAGATAGATAGATAGATAGATAGATAGATAGATAGATAGATAGATAGATAGATAGATAGATCAAAGGTGTGTGTTAAAACAGAGGCTGATGCTGTTCATTTTCATGGCATGAAAGCAGAGAGTGACCAGGGCCTGAAAAAAAAAAACTGTAAAGTATTATAACAGTCCGTTTTCACAACTCATATTATATTCCAAATCATCTGAAGTCACATGATGCAGATTCAAGTTAAATTAAACCATTACAGAAAATCTTCAGAGAATGTGCATGAAAGTGATTTGAGAGCTCATTTTAGTGTGAATTATTCCTTTAATTTTGGACTCTGCGGGGAACGAACACATTTTAAAGCTCTTGCAGTGATGCTGTGAAGCTCATGATCACTGTGTATGTTTACTTCCTTTGGACTGAACAGAGAAAAACAATGTTAGGTTACAGTGAATGTTTTCCACTACAAGACATCCAGCTGAACTCCAGGGTGTGAGCGATACACTCGGGTCTCTGAAGCATCTGAAACCGCTGTGTGGTTTATGTGTGGCTCAAGGTCTGTGGGTTTAAATCCCCTGGAGGAAAGTTGTACAGATTTACAGTTCTCTGCTGGTGTTGTGTTCCTCTCTGCTGCGCTGATCTGTTGCTTCTAAAAAAACACAATATTAATAAAAAAAAAGTCTAGTATTAATAATGATCATATGTAGATCTCTAACAGAGTTCATTGTAAAGAATTATCTATAGTAAAGCACAACCAAAACAATGTTCTGCCACAAAATGCATGCAGTTTTGTTTTTTAGTTAAATAGTGCATCTGTAAAGTTCGATAAATTACAGAAAATGTCAGCTAACAGATTTTTCTGCTAATGGTATATCTCTGCCCATTATAGCACCCTTTATTATTTCATTCTATAAATAATATGATCTGGGTGTTCATGGACATTTCGTTCCTGAACAACAGCGGTCTCTCTGTAACTGAATCAGGCCCATGAGCGCTGCCAGTTTTTTTCCCAGCTCTGTGAGAAAAGAGGGATGTGAGAGGAGAGACGGGGAGGTGTGAAACGCCACATGCTCACAGACAGGAGACGAGCAGCATTTCCAGGCAATTTCATTACTGATTCTATGTGAAAAATGACTTTTCTTGCTCGGTTTGTCAGCAAAAGAGTTTAATGCGACGTTCTGGAACATTTACAGAAACGAAAATTCAAACGTTCCTTAAACCATCTATGACCACCCACATTTACATTTCAACGCTTGTCCAGAATGATAACTATAAAAATGTCTGTAATGATAACTATATTAGCGTCCACACCAAAACACGATAAACGCTCTGTTTATTACTCTGATTATTTTTCAATCCTATTAGAAGAAAATAAACAAAAACCTAGGTATTTATTTGAAACAGTGGCTAAATTAACGAAAAATAAAGCTTCAACCCCAGACGTTTCTTAACAGCACAGCAGTAATGACTTTATGAACTTCTTTACCTACAAGATTGATAATATCAGGGAGAAAATTATAACTATGCAACCGTCTACTACAGCATCGCATCAGGGAGTGCATTGTAGTCTCCCTGAGGAAAAATTTGATTCATTCATTGCTATAGGAGAGGAAGAATTTTATAAACTTGTTAAATCATCTAAATCGACAACATGTAAGTTAGAGCCTACTCTGACTAAACTACTGAAAGAGATGCTTCCAGAGGTCATAGATCCTCTTCTTAATATCATTAATTCATCTTTGTCATTAGGATACGTACCAAAAACTTTTAAGCTGGCTATGATTAAACCGCTTGTTAAAAAATGCAATTTGATCCTACAGAATTAGTCAATTACAGGCCAATCTCGAATCTACCTTTTCTGTCAAATATACTAGAAAAGGCAGTATCTTCTCAACTATGTTCCTTTTTAGAGAGAAATGGTATCTGTGAGAATTTTCAATCAGGATTTAGACCGTATCATAGTACTGAGACAGCTCTCATCAGAGTCACAAATGAATCACTCTTATCATTCGATCGTGGTTGTATCTCTCTAATAGTGCTACTCAATCTTAGTGCTGCATTTGACACTATAGACCACAACATTCTTTTAAATAGACTAGAAAACTATGTTGGCATTAGTGAAATTGCATTAGCATGGTTTAAATCATACTTATCTGACCGTTATCAGTTTGTAGCAGTAAATGAAGAGATGTCTTATCGGTCAAAAGTTCAGTATGGCGTACCACAAGGCTCAGTATTAGGACTGCTGCTGTTCACATCTTTGATAGCAATCTTTCATTTGAAAGTCACGTGTGTAGTATCTGTAAAACCGCGTTTAAGTTACTTTATGCATGACATCCAGGCTAGATTATTGTAATGCTATTATGGGTGGTTGCCCTGCATGCTTAATAAACAAACTAAAGCTGGTCCAAAATGCAGCCGCTAGAGTTCTTACCAGAACCAGGAAGTATTACCATATTAGCCAGGTTCTGTCAACACTGCATTTGCTCCCTATTAAATATCGAATAAATTTTAAAATATTGCTGATCACTTACAAAGCACTAAGTGGTTTAGCTCCGCAGTACTTGAGCGAGCTCTTAACGCATTATAGTCCATCATGCTATTGCGATCTCAAACCTCCGGACAGTTGATAATACCTAGAATATCAAAATCGACTGCTGGCGGTAGATCCGTTTCCTATTTAGTCTTCCTAACATTGTCTGGGAAGCAGACACACTCTGTCAGTTAATTTTTAGACGAAAAACGTATATCTTTGACCTAGCATACTCGTAACACATTTTAGACTTCTATATTTAAATGTTAGGCTAGGTCAGCCGGAACCGGGAACACTTCCCATAAATCCTGATGTACTCTTTACATCATAAGAAGGATGGTGTCTAATATTAGTCTCTCTGTTTATCCCGAGGTTTACCACAGTCCGCCGGATCCAGGCCATATACAGATCTGATGAGGGACCTGCGCCTGGACACGACGACAACGCAGTCCTGAAGTGTCAACTACTCTCTCCACTGTAAAGAGAGAGACTTCCTTCCCTTTACATCTGTACTGATAAAACGTTGTCGGGATAATTCCAGTTCACATGGGTACGCGTAAGTGATACAAAACTCTGTATTACAAATTTTTCAAGGCTTGTACCTTGGGACCTATTTCATGGTTTGCGTTCTCGAGCCACTAGGCACTGTTTTATGCAAATGAGCGACCGTATCGCATGAAAGGTTTTCTGTTAGAACGGTGTCGTGTTAGCGGCATACGTTAATAACTAATAATTGTTGCGACGGTAGTGAATCAATCAAAACTAACTTTAGCTGGACAATAACTTTATACTAGAGCTGCTGTAAAGCCAAAACAATCTCTGTTACTTTAATTTCCTATTATCACAGTAAAACTGCTTTGAAACAATCTATATTGTTAAAAGCCCTGTATAGATGAAGGTGACTTGACTATTATGAACGTACACACTGCAGGTTTGTTGTCTTACACACACACACACACACACACACACACACACACACACACACACACACACACACACACACACACACACACACACACACACACACACACACACACACACACACACACACAGACACAGACACAGACACACACACACACACACACACACAGAGAGAGAGACCATGTAAAGTACTGTACCAATACTATAGTTCTGCTCCAACAGTAAACTTGCAATTGTGTTTTTAATTTTTTTTTAATCCGTGGCTTTAGATACAGTGTTATCCGCCAATTTCTCTCCAAAAAAACCTATGGTCAATGGCGCATAATGAATTCTGGGGTAGGCAGGGCTGCGAAGGATCCATCTGTTGTATCCTTCATTTCACGGGAAAGCGAAGGACGCATTTGGAGGAATTGGGACAGCCTTTGTTGCGCCGCGGTGACGCAATCGACCTTGGAATACAGCGTCCAAATTCAGAGGCTGCATCATTTGAAAGCCAATTGCATCACAGCTATTTACTAGGATGCAATTTATAGTTTATATACTCTTTATTATATAGACAGTTTGTGAACCCTGTTCTGTTTTTAGAAAGTTTAATATGTAACTTTTAAAAAAGTTCCAGTACAAATGTAACTGCACTCGTCAACGGCAGCTGTCACAGTTGCTAGGCGACAAGAACAATTCTCCATATATGACATTTAACAACAAGGCTCAGTCCAACCTTAGGACTGCAGGAGTGTCTCCAAACTGGACGGTTACGCTGGCTGTCCGCTGCTCTGCGAATATCTATTTCTTTCTCTCTCGTTGCGCACAAACACACACACACTCATAGGTTTTTAAAATCTCATTCTCCCAGCAGACTCATTCACACAAGATAGCGTCTCATTACAAAGTTGCCATGGCGATATGTGAGCTCAGAAAGATTCCCTATCGAGAAGAAAACAGATCAGGATAGATGGCACACAGAGAAAATGAGTCTTTCATCGGGGCCGAAACCAAGGTTTGATTAGTTCCTGATTATTGTCCTTTTCAATGGGCAGCAGAAGAGATGAGAAAACGACAGGTGTAATTGGGTTTGAAGCAGTGCTGTTTTTTACACCCACTGCGTTTCTTTAGAGCTGGTTTGTCGTCATCTGACCTGAAACGATTTAATCTGTCAATGAAAGACGGTCGGAACCCTGATGTATGACCCATGAGAGACAACAGATAAAAGCAGCCTGAAAAAATAACAATAATAATATGAACAACATTTTGTCAGCATATGAGTCACAGATAAACCTATACTAACAAATAGCATTAGATTTAATAATCAATAAAGTATACACATCAACATTTGCAGAGAAAAGACGTCGATTTGAAAAGGATTCAAAGATGAGTAAATTATAAAATAGAGTGATGTTAGTGTTAGAAGTGAGTAAGCTATATTGTTTGTTTTATTTTCATATCAGTGAATATAAGCAATTAAATCCAGTCTTTATTTACACGCAAACTGATAACTTTGGCTCACGCGAGGCCTTATCAATTTTATTGTTTTATTTTTACAGTGCACCGGCTCAAGGAAAAGATAACAGGGTCAGCAAGGCAATGTCAAACACGTCACATTAATTGCAATAAAAAAAGCAATTGGCAGCATTTGCTTCTTGTCTATTAATTATTATGCATGCAGTTGTGAGCTTAATTTAAGTGTTAGTGTTTGCATGGGATATTTATGCATAAATAAAAACAAATAATAAATAAATAACAAAAGAAAAATCTTATGTAAAAATAATAATTATTTTACTAGATTATTATTGAGACATTTTCCTAATTCTTTGAATATTTAAATTTTCAGATGAATTTACTAATGCAGCAATGCATGCGGTTTTTATGAGCTCAATTTAATTGAGAGGAGATATTTGTACATGTAAAATATAATTAATCACACCACAGCGATATTTAAACTAAGATTAAAATGTTGAATAAGGAGGAACAGTTACAACTCTAAGATAGTTACAGTTACAGCTCTAAGATAAAAAAAAAAAAACTTTATTCATACAAATTTGAAATGAAAATATTGATGTTGATTTTTTTTAAAAAAAATTCCTGGATATGCTGTGCGTGAGCATGACTAACACTTTTTTATGCCCTGGGTCTTGGTTAATTACTGGATGGATGGATGGAACAGCCGCATGACGGATGGATGGGCCACAGAACGATGGATGGATCGAATGACTAAAAGATGGATGAATGGGTGGAATGACAGAACGATGGATGGATGGAATGACAGAATGATGGATGGATGGATAGATGGCTAGATGGATGGAATGAAAGAACGATGGATGGCAAGATGGATGGAAACGATGGATGGATGGATGGATGGATGGATGGATGGATGGATGGAATGACAGAACGACGGATGGAAGGATAGATGGATGGATGGAATGAAAGAACGATGGATGGATGGAATGACAGAACGATGGATGAATGGATGGAATGAAAGAACAATGGATGGATGGAATGACAGAACAATGGATGAATGGATGGAATGAAAGGAACGACGGATGGATGGATGTAATGATAGAACGACGGATTGATGGATAGATGAATGGATGGAATGAAAGGAACGATGGATGGATGGATGGAATGACAGAACGACGGATGGAAGGATAGATGAATAGATGGAATGAAAGAACAATGGATGGATGGAATGAAAGAACAATGGATGGATGGAATGACAGAATGATGGATGAATGGATGGAATGACAGAACAATGGATGAATGGATGGAATGAAAGGAACGATGGATGGATGGATGTAATGACAGAACGACGGATTGATGGATAGATGGATTGATGGCATGAAAGAACGATGGATGGATGGATGGATGGGATATATAGATAGATGGATGTATGGATGATTGGATAGGAAGGATGGGATGGATGGATGGATGGATGATGGATGGGATGGATGGATGGATGGAATGACAGAGCGGAATGACATGAATGACATAATGACATAGACGGAATAATAATGACATAATGACGGAATAATAATAATAATAATGACGGAATAATAATGACATAATGACGGAATGACAGAGAGGAATGACATGAAGGTTTGTTGGATGGATGGATGAATGGATGGACAAATGATGGATGAATGGATGATGGATGGATGGATGGGATTACAGAACGATGGATGGATGGGATGACAGAACGATGGATGGATGGGATGACAGAACGATGGATGGATGGATGAATGGAGGGATGGATGATGGATGGATGGAATGAAAGAACGATGGGCGGACATTTGAAAGTTAGTCTGGATAACTTCCAGTGAATGTGATGCAACTCAACTGATGACTTTAAGATGAACTCTTGTTATCTGCTAGTGTTTGTTTGCTCTGTTCACAGTTCATTATGAGATAAACCTTCATTGATTAAACAGTAAACCATGAACAGGTGTGAACATTAAAGACGTCATGAAACGACAGAATGACGGATGGATAGATGGAATGACAGATGGATGGATGGGATAGATAGATGGATGAATGGATGGATGATGGATGGGATAGATGGATGGATGGAATGACAGAATGACTGATGGATGGATGGATGGAGGGATTGAATGGCAAATGATGGATGGAATGACAGAACGACGGATGGATTGTTGGATGGTTGATGGATGGATGGAATGGCAGAGTGATGGATGGATAGATGATGGATGGATGGAATGACAGAATGATGGACGGACATTTAAAAATTAGTCTGGATAACTGCCAGTGAATGCCTTAGTTTATCTCAGCTGATGACTTTAACATGAACTCTTGTTATCCGCTAGTTATCTGCAAACAAAGTGTTTGTTTGCTCAGTTCACAGTTCATTATGAGATAAACCTTCATTGATTAAACAGGTGTGAACATGAACAGATGTGAACATTAAAGATGTCATGAAACAGAATGATGGATGGATGGATGGATCGATGGAACGACAGAACGATGGATGGATGGTTGAATGGATGGATGATGGATGGAATGAGAGAAGGATGGATGGATGGTTGGAAAGAACGACAGAATGATGGATGGATGGTTGGATGGAACGACAGAACGCTGGCTGGATGATTGGAAGGAACGACAGAACAATGGACGGATGTATGGTTGGATGGAATGACAGAACGATATATGGTTGGATGGAATGACAGAACTATATATGGTTGGTTGGATGGAATGACAGAAAGATGGATGGATTGTTGGATGGAATGACTAGAGGTGTGACGGTTATTATATAACCGTGGGACCGACAGTTATATTTGAACACCGTCATTATAACTCTATAACCGCCAAAACCGTGTTATCAAACTATTTTTTAATAAAAAAGACTCCGGGGGGAAATTGTATCAGCTGACGAGGGAAACGGAGGCGGAGTTAGTGGTGTTTTGGAGGCTGCTACTGCTGGATATGAATCGGGAGAGGTCTGTGCACCGACCCCTCCCAAGAAGAGAAATCATGGAGATCTCCTTAATATACGGAAGTCTGAAATCTCTGCCCATTTACCGATCAGAGCGTGCGCTGACAGAGTTAACCGCTATCTCCAATAGGGCTGTGCTCAGAATATCAATACAACGATACATGTTCATGAACTCCTGACGATGCGCGTATCGATACAGTCGTGCTTTTGAATGTAGCCAATTCAGGGCTCGTATTTCGGCGCGGGATTGCAGGTATTGCGCATAATTTTAATCATTCCCGCAGGTCTCCCATTTATAATGCGGGAAATTCCCGCAAACATTGATTCACTTTAGCATGTAGGTTGTATTAGTAAATGAATCCACACAGATTATAAAATCAAATCAGTCATTTTAAAACTTTCTGCAAAACGCAATTTCATAAACAGCGCGAGTGTTCAGCGGTGCTGAGTCTTCTCTCTCTCGTCTCTCAAATGGGTTGCAGAAGGCAAGCGTCAAGCGATGGAGGTGGCGATACTACACTCTCGCGTTTAGTAGTCGGGACAGGATGGAATATTCACTTGCACAATTGACCCTTCGCTAAGCCACGCCCGAAAAACCGCCACTGGCCAATCGTGTCTTAGCAACCGTAACAAGGCGCGGGAGGTCTGGCAAGCTTTCGAGCGAGGGAAACATGCCGAAGCGTTGTGCGTGTGGATTGTGCAAATCTGATACCCGGTATCCTAAAAGTTTGGACGGGGGAGTGTAATTTTTTCCTTCCCGAAAATCTAGAAGCCAAGGTGAGAAATGATGTGCGTGGATCAAGCAGTGTGGGAGACCCCATTCACAACTAAGTGTCGACAGGATTAACAAAAACACATATTGCTTGGAAGTTGGAAATAATTACGGTTCTTTGTTCATAATGCACGTTTTAACGTAAAATAAGAAGTTTAAAGACAAGAGGGAGGCTCACTGACATACTTTAAAATATATTTCAGCATTTTGTTAATCGACGGCCTACTAACCCAATCCGATCGCGGCTCCACCGGTGTTAGTGTTATTCCACAAGATTTATGGATAAACTGTTTGATTTCTAATTCATGTGCCTTGGCATTTTGGCATTTCTAATGTTGCCTTGGCTTTTGGCTTGCTTAGTTGGGGACATTTAATATTCAATAATATTATTGATCTGCCTTACTTAAGGTGGACGTTGACTCAATTTTCTTTTAGAAACAAACTCTGTTATATTATTTTCATGTTATCACTGTGAAGCTGCTTTGATACAATCTGTATTGTAAAAAGCGCTATATAAATAAAGGTGACTTGACTAATTATTAGATTAGTTTCACATTTCACTTACCCTGCTGTGCACGAACATAGCTGTTCCTCAATTTGTGTGTTTCCCATGTGAATGGTCAGCATATGAGGCGCTGCTGCTGCGACTATAGGCTTTAGCTTCAATTTTTATTAAATGATTCTCTAATCGGTTGCGTATTATGTCGTGGATATATCCCTCGAATGCACACTGCAGTCCCTTTTGTCTTGCTCTCTCAGATATTTCACGTTCGCCAAAAATTACTAATTATCTCATTGGGAATGTCTGACACCGGTGCATACACACTGTAATAGATGTGCTAGACGCGAAAGCTTGACTGGCGTAGCAACAGTAACTAAGGAGGGCGGTGCTTAGCGAAGGGTCAATAGGGCCAGCATTGCATCGTAACTAACGTTTATCATTTGCACGTCTTTTTAAGTCTTACCAGTTAAAACCTTCAAGAGATTTTAAAATACTCAGTACTCGCGCGCTCTCAGATATGTTTTTCTCTGCGTGCTTAAATAGAGTAGGCTAAAGCTGCATCACAAAAAGCTCACGAGTAACAAAAGTTATTTTTCGTGGATTATATCGCTTTAACAGACAAAAACAGGCAGACGACGACGGCGGTTATGTTACGAACCGTCACATTTGACTCACGTCATAACCTTCATCACCAATTCTGAAACCGGCACACCCCTAGGAATGACAAAGATGGATGGATGGATGAAACGACAGAAGGATGGATGGATGGTTGGATGGAACGACAGAATGATGGATGGATGGTTGGATGGAACGACAGAAGGATGGATGGATGGTTGGATGGAACGACAGAAGGATGGATGGATGGTTGGATGGAACGACAGAATGATGGATGGATGATTGGATGGAACGACAGAACGATGGATGGATGGTTGGATGGAATGACAGAAAGATGGATGGATGGAATAACAGAATGATGGATGGATGATTGGATGGAACGACAGAACGATGGATGGTTGGTTGTTAGATGGAACGACAGAACATTGGATGGATGGTTGGATGGAATGACAGAAAAATGGATGGATGGTTGGATGGAAAGACAACCACTGTAGAAAACAACAGTTATACATTTCCATGAAACTCCTCAGTTTGCTCCTATACTGTAAATGTGCTTTTCCTTTCAGAACATGCAGTGCATTCGGTGTTAACAAATGCAAAGAAAAAAATAATAATTGCAGTACCAGGACTCTTTTCTAAATAACATTAATACACTGACCGTGTGTTTCGCTCATATTAAATATGAGCTGTGATGATAAATGATCCCCTCCAAATCTCATTCAAATGATATACTTATTGACCTTTGTGTCAGATACAGTAGTGAGAGCAGCTGATTATTGTCTGACTTCAGTCCCACTGTAATTTTTCTCATGATCTCAACGACCTTGTTATGAGCTGCTGCAGTATAATAGTGTCTTACATAAACGGCGTCTGTGTACGATAATGGCAGAGAGATGAATGAACGATGCAAGATGCTTTTCAACAGAGAGAGAGGAACAAACTCAAGTGTGTGTCTGTTAATTGGGGCTCTATTCAGGTCATTCCGAACAGATAATTACACACAGGCTCGTGGTTTCTGCTGAACACACAATCAATGCCATAATTCACAAAGCTACAAAGAAATTAGCCCGAATTCAAGATTGGATGGATGGATGGAACGACAGAATGTTGGATGAATGGAATGACAGAATGACAGATGGATGACAGAACAATGGATGGATGGAACGACAGAATGACAGATGGATGGATGGATTACAGAACGATGGATGGATGGATGGAACAACAGAAAGTTGGATGGACCGATTGAACGACAGAATGTTGGATGGATGGATGGATGGAATGACAAATGGAAGGATGGTGAGATGAATGAACGTTGGATGGATGGAACAACAGAACATTGGACAGATGGAGCGACAGAATGATGATGGATGGGTGGATGGATGATAGGACGACAGAACGATGGATGGATGAATGGAGCGACAGAACGATGGATGGATGGAAAGACAAAAAAGGATGGATGGAACAGAAAGATGGATGGATAAAATGACAGAATGATGGATGGATGGAATGAGAGAACAGTGGTTAAATGGATGCAATGACAGAACTGGATGTATGGAACAACAAAATGAAGGATGGATGGATAGATGGATGGAATGTCAGATTGATGGATGGATGGAACGACAGAACAATGGAGGGATGGATAGAATGACTGAACGATGGATGGATGGTTGGATGGATGAATCCTATGCGCATGCGCGTGCGGTCTGTGTTTGTGTTTGGAGCTCCGTCGAATTGATTCATTAATCCCTGATTTTCTTCTTTACCACTCATTTATAAACAAGCACTCTCTATTTTTATATCATGTGAACTTATCCTCGACACTATTCCTTATAAAAAACAATCGGATTGCTTTGATATCGCTACTTAGATCCAACTTTCCGAATCTCGGCTACTAGCCTTTAGCCTGCTAGCATTTCACGCGTGGCCTCGCGCCTATCGACCCTCTCATTTTACACCCGTTTCACTGAAAGGATACGGGTTATATCCATCATTTCAGTGCTAAATTAGTAGTGATATTGGTAGTATCACTACTAATTTACTGTTCATCTGTTATAATGGCGAACATATCGGATGTGTGTCTAACGTTACCTCTGAGTGCAGGTGAGGACACATTCGAGCTGTTTTCGGTACGATTGGAGCTGGAGTCGGTGGAGAAGCAGAACCGTGTTCTGCTGGTGAAGCAAGCCGAGCTGCGAGATCAGCGATCAGCGCTTGAAACATCACGTCAGTGGTTAGTAACTTTTTGACTCCGACTTCGTCTACTCCGTGCGTTTCTCTGCCCAGGAGGACGCGATCATCTCTGCCTTCACTCACCCCGGCACCGAGGCAAAACCATGGACCCTGGGTGATCCCACAGCGGAAGACACGAGCCAGGACCAGACCAAGGACCTCCCCACCCCTCCCGGTCTTTGAGATCTCCACCCGGAACCGCTTCTCCCCTCTTCGCGAGTCGGAACGTGACGCCGCCGTGATCATCGGCACTTCCATGGTCCGTCATGTCCGTGCTACCTCAGGTAAGCGTAAGGTGCGCACTCACTGCTTTCCTGGTGCTCGTGTTCTTGATGTCGCTGCACAGATTCCCGAGTTCCTGAACGGTGACGAGCGCTTCGGAGCTGTCGTGCTGCACGCGGGAACGAACGACATCAGGCTGCGCCAGACAGAGGTTCTGAAGAAGGACTACAGAAGCCTGATCGAGACGGTTCGCAGCACATCGCCTGAAGCAACGATCATCGTGTCTGGACCGCTTCCAGCGTACCGACTAGGACAAGAAAGGTTCAGTAGATTATTTGCTCTAAATGAATGGTTAATGTCATGGTGTAATGAACAGAAACTGCTTTTTGTAAATAATTGGAATCTGTTCTGGGAGCGACCTAGGCTCTACCGTGCTGATGGCCTGCACCCCAGCAGAATCGGAGCGGCTGTTCTGTCGGACAACATCTCCAAGACGTTACACACCATATGACTAGTAAGTCAAAGTCCAAATCACAGTCTTTGCTGTCCCAACTTAATTGATATAAGTAGTGTAGAACATTATATAGAAACTGTGTCTATTCCTCGCTTAGTGAGGCCAAACAATAAATCTAGTGTAGGATCTAGCAAAAATCTTATTGTAATTAAACCAGAAAATCTAAATATCAGTGAACAAAAACAATTTCTAAAGCTAGGTCTTCTAAACATTAGATCGCTCACACCTAAGGCGGTTATTGTAAATGAAATGGTCACAGATAATAGTTTCGATGTACTTTGCCTTACTGAAACCTGGCTTAAACCAAATGATTATTTTGGTCTAAATGAGTCTACTCCACCAGGATACTGTTATAAGCATAAGTACTTGTGCTAAATGTTACGCTCTTAGATGTAAGAAACAAATCCATATTATCTCTAGCCTTGGCTACCGTATATAGACCTCCAGGGCCCTATGCTGACTTCCTAAAAGAGTTTGCATACTTTCTCTCAGATCTATTGGTCAAGGTCGATAAAGCAATAATTGTTGGAGACTTTAACATACACGTAGATAATACAAATGATGCTTTAGGGGCTGTGTTTACAGATTTATTAAACTCCTTTGGGGTCACGCAAAACGTCAGTGGTCCCACTCATCGTCTAAATCATACACTAGATTTAATTATATCATATGGAACCAATCCAACTGATATAAATATTATACCGCAAAGTGACGATCTCACTGATCATTACATGGTATCTTGCGTAATACGTACTGCTGAAATTTGTCATGTTGCGCCACGTTATCGACCAGGCAGAACAATCCTTCCAACCACTATAGATAGATTCTCAAATAGCTTACCTGATCTATCTCAGCTGCTCAGTGCACCAAAACAAACAGATGAACTAGAGGAAATGACTAGCAGTTTGAGCACCATGTTCTCTAGTACACTAGATATTGTTGCACCAATTAGATTAAAAAAGGTTAGAGAGAAAACTAAAGCACCATGGTACAACACCATGGTGTTGCCTTGGCTTTTGGCTTGCTTAGTTGGGGACATTTAATATTCAATAATATTATTGACCTGCCTTGCTTAAGGTGGACGTTGACTCAATTTTCTTTTAGAAACAAACTCTGTTATATTATTTTCATGTTATCACTGTGAAGCTGCTTTGATACAATCTGTATTGTAAAAAGCGCTATATAAATAAAGGTGACTTGACTTGACAACAGTGCTACGCATGCTATCAAGAGAGTAACTCGTAACTTAGAGCGTAAATGGTAAAAAACTAATTTAGAGGTCTTTAGAATCGCGTGGAAATGTATGTCACGTTATAAAAAGGCTCTAAAAGCAGCCAGGGCTGAGCATCTCCGCAAACTAATAGAAAATAACCAAAATAATCCAAGGTTTTTATTCAACAACGTGGCTGGACTAACAAATAAACAGACATCACCAGAGCAAAATATTCCGTTACAATATAGTAGTAATGATTTTATGAATTTCTTAGATGAGAAAATAGAAAGCATCCGAAACACAATTCTAAATATACAATCCTCTATGATGCCTTATGATTCAACCTCAATTATGGCCCCTCTAGAACAACTAAACCACTTTACAACTGTAGGACAGGAAGAGCTAAATAAACTTATCATTGCATCTAAACCAACAACATGTTTATTAGATCCAATACCCACTAAACTACTGAAAGAAGTGTTACCTGTAGTGGAAGAGCCTCTTCTTAATATTATTAACTCATCTTTATTTTTAGGTCATGTTCCAAAAATATTCAAGCTGGCAGTACTAAAACCTCTCATTAAGAAACCGCAATCAGATCCAAATAACTTAGCAAATTACAGACCCATCTCAAATCTTCCATTTATGTCTAAAATACTAGAAAAAAATCGTGTCCGCTCAATTGTGCTCTTTCTTGCAAGAAAATGATATCTATGAAAAATTCCAGTCGGGATTCAGACCGCATCATAGCACAGAAACTGCACTAGTTAAAATTACAAATGATTTACTTTTAGCTTCTGACCAAGGCTGTATCTCAATACTAGTTCTACTCGATCTTAGCGCTGCGTTCGACACTATAGATCATAAAATACTCTTGGATCGACTACAAAACTACACTGGTGTTCAGGGACAGGCATTAAGCTGGTTTAGATCGTACTTATCAGACCGTTACCATTTTGTCTGTTTAAATGGGGAAAAATCGAAGATAATGTCAGTAGACTATGGAGTGCCGCAAGGATCGGTGTTAGGCCCTCTGCTATTCTCAAAATATATGCTGCCACTTGGTAATATTATAAGAAAACATGGAATTAATTTCCACTGTTATGCTGATGACACTCAATTATATATCTCATCACGACCAGATGAAAACACTAACTTATCTAAATTGACAGAGTGTCTAAATGATATAAAATGCTGGATGACGTGTAATTTCCTCCTATTAAATTCAGATAAAATGGAGGTACTACTTATTGGTCCAAAAAACTACCCACAAAATCCCTTACAATACAACTTTAATTAAGAAGGATGTCCTGTTACTTTATCCTCTACAGTAAAAGACCTGGGTGTTATACTAGACCGCAACTTGACTTTCGAAAATTACAAGAACAGCCTTTTTCCACCTTAGAAACATTGCTAAGCTACGTAACATGCTATCTGTTTCTGATGCAGAAAAGCTAGTTCATGCATTCATGACATCCAGACTAGATTACTTTAATGCTTTATTAGCTGGTTGTCCTCCATCCTCAATAAACAAGCTACAGTTAGTGCAAAATGCAGCCGCTAGAGTTCTTACTAGATCAAGAAAATATGATCATATAACACCTATTTTATCATCTCTACACTGGTTAACTATTAAATTACGTATCAATTACAAAGTATTCCTACTGACCTATAAAGTCCTAAATGGTTTAGCTCCTGTGTATTTAACAGACCTTCTATCGCCATACAATCCATCACGTTATTTAAGATCACTAAATTCGAGGCTTCTGGTCATTCCTAGGATATCGAAGTCCACTAAAGGAGGGATTTAGTTCTCACATTTAGCTCCTAAACTCTGGAATAGCCTTCCTGATATTGTTCGAGACTCAGACTCGCTGTCCCAGTTTAAAACTAGATTAAAGGCGCATCTCTTTAACCAAGCATTCACTTAATGCTTAACCTTTAATACTACTGCTGAATCAGTTCGAATGCATTAACATTATGAACATCAGCTATGCTAATTATTTCCCATCTGCCTTTCTGCTGTTATCTCGGGACGCTAGTCCCGAGGTAAATAGCGTTCGTCAGCTCCAGTTTGTATCCAGCCTCTCACGGAAACTTCAGATGCCCCAACGCCTGTGAAGAGATGACTCGACGCCTGTGAAGAGACGACTCAAAGCCGGCGATATGTTATCCCATAAATTAATACATGATTAACTGACTGTATTTTTCTATGTACATTTCCGAAATGCACTTTCTGTAAAGCTGCTTTGAGACAATGTGTATTGTGAAAAGCGCTATACAAATAAATTTGAATTGAATTGAATTGAATGAATGGATGATGGAACGACAGAACGATGGATGGATGGTTGGATGGAATGACAGAACTATGGATGGATGGTTGGATGGATGGATGGATGGAACGACAGAACGATGGATGGATGGATGGAATGACAGAGCAATGGATGAATGGTTGGATGGATTGAACGACAGAATGATAGATGGAGGATGTATGGAACGACAGAACGATGGATGGATGGTTTGATGGATGGAACGACAGAACGATGGTTGGATAAAACGAAAGAACGATGGATGGATGGATGGATGGATGGATGACAGAACAACGGATAGATGGATGGATGGAATGAAGGAACAATGGATGGATGGTTGGATGGATTGAACGACAGAACGATAGATAGATGGATGGTTGGATAGATGGAATGACAGAACGATGGATGGATGGAACGACAGAACGATGGTTCGATGGTTGGATAGAACGACTGAACAATGGTTGAATGGAACGACAGAATGATGGATGGATGGTTGGATGGAATGACAGAACAATGGAGGGATGGATGTATGGAATGACAGGGAGATGGATGGATGGTTGGATGGAAAGACAGCCACTGTAGAAAACAACAGTCATACATTAGCGTGAAACTCCTCAGTTTGCTCCTATACTGTAAATGTGCTTTTCCTTTCAGAACATGCAGTGCATTAGGTGTTAACAAATTAGAAGAAAAAAAATAATGATTGATTGAATGACAGAACGATGGATGGTTGGATGGTTGGATGGAACGACAAACCGATGGATGGATGATTGGATGGATTAATGGATGGATGGATGGAACAACAGAACGATGAATGGATGGTTGGATGTATTAATGGATGGATGGATGGAACGACAGAATGATGGATGGATGGTTGGATGGAATGACAGAACAATGGATGGATGGATGGATGGAATGGCAGAATGATGAATGGATGGTTGGATGGATTGACAGAATGATGAATGGATGGTTGGATGGAATGACAGAACGATGGATGGATGGATGGATTAATGGATGGATGGATGGAACGACAGAATGATGGATGGATGGTTGGATGGATTAATGAATGGATGGATGGAACGACAGAACGATGGATGGATGGTTGTATGATTAATGGATGGATAGATTGAATGACAGAACGATGGATGGATGGATGGTTGGATGGATGGTTGGATGGAATGACAGAACGATGGATGGATTGTTGGATGGATGGATGGAATGGCAGAATGATGAATGATGGATGGATGGATGGATGGATGGATGGATTGACAGAATGATGGATGGTTGGATGGAACGACAAAACGATGGATGGATGGTTGGATGGATTAATGGATGGATGGATGGTTGAATGGATTAATGGATGGATGGATGGATGGATGGAATGACAGAATGATGGATGGATGGTTGGATGGAATGACAGAACAATGGATGGATGGAATGACAGAATGATGAATGGATGGTTGGATGGATTGACAGAATGATGGATGGATGGTTGGATGGATGGAATGACAGAACGATGGATGGATGGATTAATGGATGGATGGATGGAACGACAGAACGATGGATGGATGAATTAATGGAGGGATGGATGGAATGACAGAACGATGGATGGATGGATTAATGGATGGATGGCTGGAACGACAGAACGATGGATGGATGAATTAATGGATGGATGGATGGATGGATGGAACGACAGAATGATGGATGGATGGTTGGATGGATTAATGAATGGATGGATGGAACGACAGAATGATGAATGGATGGTTGGATGATTAATGGATGGATAGATGGAATTACAGAACGATGGATGGATGGTTGGATGGAATGGCAGAATGATGGATGGATGGATGGATGGATTGACAGAATGATGAATGGATGGTTGGATGGAATGACAGACAGATGGATGGATGGATGGATGGTTGGATGGATGGTGGGAATGGCAGAATGATGAATGGATGGTTGGATGGATGGACAGAATGATGAATGGATGGTTGGATGGAATGACAGAACGATGGATGGATGGTTGGATGATTAATGGATGGATAGATGAAATGACAGAACGATGGATGGATGGTTGGATGGATGGATGGAATGGCAGAATGATGAATGGATGGTTGGATGGATGGAATGGCAGAATGATGAATGGATGGTTGAATGGAATGACAGAACGATGAATAGATGGATGGATGGATGGATGGAATGGCAGAATGATGAATGGATGGTTGGATGGATGGATTGACAGAATGATGATGAATGGATGTTTGGATGGATTAATGGATGGATGGATGGTTGAATGGATTAATGGGTGGGTGGATGGAACGACAGAATGATGGTTGGATGGAATGACAGAACAATGGATGGATGGAATGGCAGAATGATGAATGGATGGTTGGATGGATTGACAGAATGATGAATGGATGGTTGGATTGAATGACAGAACGATGGATGGATGGATTAATGGATGGATGGATGGAACGACAGAACGATGGATGGATGAATTAATGGATGGATGGATGGAACGACAGAATGATGGATGGATGGTTGGATGGATTAATGAATGGATGGATGGAACGACAGAACGATGGATGGATGATCAATGGATGGATAGATGGAATGATAGAACGATGAATGGATGGTTGGATGGAATGGCAGAATGATGGATGGATGGATGGAATGGCAGAATGATGGATGGATGGATGGATTGACAGAATGATGAATGGATGGTTGGATGGAATGACAGAACGATGGATGGATGGATGGTTGGATGGATGGATGGAATGGCAGAATGACGAATGGATGGTTGGATGGAATGACAGAACGATGGATGGATGGTTGGATGATTAATGGATGGATAGATTAAATGACAGAACGATGGATGGATGGTTGGATGGATGGATGGATGGATGGATGGAATGGCAGAATGATGAATAGATGGTTGGATGGAATGACAGAACGATGGATGGATGGTTGGATGGATGGATGGATGGAATGGCAG